>NC_053398.1:14544927-14852927 GCF_905171765.1 Bufo bufo | reverse complement strand
CCTATACTGTGTGATACTGTCTACTGAGCTGTGTATCTAATCCTATCCTGTGTGATACTGTCTACTGAGCTGTGTATCTAATCCTATCCTGTGTGATACTGTCTGCTGAGCTGTGTATCTAATCCTATCCTATGTGATACTGTCTTCTGAGCTTCGTATCGAATCCTGTCCTGTGTGATACTGTCTTCTGAGCTGTGTATCTAATCTTATGTTGTGTGATACTGTCTTTTGAGCTGTGTATCTAATCTTATGTTGTGTGATACTGTCTGCTGAGCTGTGTATCTAATCCTATCCTGTGTGATACTGTCTGCTGAGCTGTGTATCTAATCCTACCCTGTGTGATACTGTCTTCTGAGCTGTGTATCTAATCTTATGTTGTGTGATACTGTCTGCTGAGCTGTGTATCTAATCCTATCCTGTGTGATACTGTCTGCTGAGCTGTGTATCTAATCCTATCCTATGTGGTACTGTCTTCTGAGCTGTGTATCTAATATTATGTTGTGTGATACTGTCTTTTGAGCTGTGTATCTAATCTTATGTTGTGTGATCCTGTCTGCTGAGCTGTGTATCTTATCCTATCCTATGTGATACTGTCTGATAAGGTGTGTATCTAATCCTATCCTGTGTGATACTGTCTGCTGAGCTGTGTATCTAATCCTATCCTGTGTGATACTGTCTGCTGAGCTGTGTATCTAATCCTGTCCTGTGTGATACTGTCTGCTGAGCTGTGTATCTAATCCTATACTGTGTGATACTGTCTACTGAGCTGTGCATCTAATCCTATCCTTTGTGATACTGTCTGCTGAGCTGTGTATCTAATCCTATCCTGTGTGATACTGTCTGCTGAGCTGTGTATCTAATCCTATCCTGTGTGATACTGTCTACTGAGCTGTGTATCTAATCCTATCCTGTGTGATACTGTCTGCTGAGCTTTGTATCAAATATTCTATTGTGTGTGATACTGCCTGCTATGGTGTGTATCTAATCCTGTCATGTGTGATACTGTCTGCTGAGCTGTGTATCTAATCCTATTATGTGTGATACTGTCTGTTGAGCTGTGTATCCAATCCTATCATGTGTGATACTGTCTGCTGTGTATCTAAGTCTATTGTTTGATACTGTCTGCTGAGCTGTGCATGACTTTCACAGTGACCGCCCCTTTAACTGTGACTTTCACAGTGACCGCCCCTTTAACAGAGAATTTCACAGTGACCGCCCCTTTAACAGTGACTTTCACAGTGGCTGCCCCTTTAACATTGACTTTCACAGTGACAACCTCTATAACAGTGACTTTCACAGTAACCTCCCCTTTAACAGTGACCACCCCTTTAACAGTGACTTTCACAGTGGCCACCTCTATTACATTGACTGCCCCTTTAACAGTTTCTTTCACAGTGACCACCCCTTTAACAGTGACTTTCACAGTGACCGCCCCTTTAACAGTGACTTTCACAGTGACCGCCCCTTTAACAGTGACTTTCACAGTTACCGCCCCTTTGACAGTGACTTTCACAATGACTGCCCTTTTAACAGTGACTTTCACAGTGACTGCCCCTTTAACAGTGACTTCCACAGTGCCCACTCATTAAATAACAGTGACCTCCACAGTGCCTGCCCCTTTAATAACAGTGACCTCCACTGTGCCCGCCCCTTTAAAAACAGTGAATGCAACAGTACCCACCCCTTTAAGCAGTAAAGAAAAATGGCTGGGCTGTTATGGAAACCTGTAATAAAACTGTGTTTATGGCAGTTGGGATTTGAAGATAAAGGCTTGCAGGCTTGTATTGGCTTATGTGGGTCATTTTTTGGGAATACCTCAGGAACGGTACGTCCTAGAGAGCTGAGACCTCATCTAAAACCTTCCCGGACACCTGATGTACCTGTGTGCCAAATTTGGTGAAGATTGGTCCAGTCGTTTGGTCGCGCATAAAGAACAGACAGACAAACAGAAACTCATTTTTATATACTGTATATACTGTATAAGAGATAAATAACAGATACAATTGGAAGAAATGTAGCACCTTTATTTTTTTATCAATTAAAAATACACATTTTACTTTTCAAATCTCTTTAAAAAAATGTAAGAACATTTAGTAATATGCTTTACAACAGCCACGTGGACAGGAGGTGTTTATTAACTTGTACTGAGGAGTGTTGTGAGCATGCTCTGTAACCAGTGCATAAGTCATTCTGCAGGGAGAGAAAGGTGAGGTGTGACATCACCTATTGTGAATGGTGGATCCTGTCTTATCTGTATGTATAGATATAACCTGATGCTGTAATCTTTCTACTGATGATAATGAGATGACTGCTGAGAAGTGATCTATACAGAACAATTATCAGTGTGAAAACTGCTATTTTGAAATATAGGTAGTGGCATGGAGCCATGGACAATAAAAAAACAAAACAAATACATTGTTTTCCGATTACACATTCCCTTTAAGAAGTAGCATCTACTGTATAATAAACCACAATTATTTAAGCATTTGGCATTGCCTCTTTTCCTAATGATTTCTTGGTTGTGATAACTTCTAAAACTGCCAAAATCAAAAGAAGACAAAAAATAAATAAAATGTATGTGCAATGTTTGCAATTACAGCCTGGTATAGGAGAAAATAACAGTATAGCCATGACTGTGTAGGAAGTAGAATGAGATTATCTGCAGACCAGCCCCATCCATATCATTAAGGTGTTTAACTATTCGATCATGCAGATATCTCAGAGAAAAGAAAGAATATCAATGCAATATTTTGACGTATGATGTATTAGTAACTTACTGTAGGATCACAATGCAGACTATTACGCTCTTTTGGGGTGCTGCTCGACAATAAAGACACTTGAAAAACCATGGGGTTCTGGGGAAGGAGTAAGGCATAAGACTCAGATACAGTTCAACAGATATTAGCTAAGCTGGGATTGTCCTGCCTGAGTGGCTGGTGGGTAATCGCTGGCACTAGAAAGTTAATTCTTAAGGCTGTAACTAGTTTTGGAACAAGCTAGACTAGGGGTCACAGGGCAGGGAATACCTTGCTTCTCACCTTTAGCCCCCATAAGGATGTAGAGGAGGAGGATGCGCAGGACGTGGCTCCTGAAATAGTTGCCAGCTGAAACCATCAGCAATGAACCAGATAATAGTTTGGAACAGAACCATGGTTGGTCACCAGTAGAGCAATTAGGCCAAAAGGCCAGAGAACAAGACTGGAAGTCAGGGACACAGCCAAGTATTGTAACCTAGGGGCTCAAACTGGAGTTTGGTCAGATGTAGCCGGAGGTCACCAGGAGAAGCGGTAGCTGAAGAAAGTGTCAGGGTCTAGGCCAGTAGTCCGAGCCATGGTCAGGTCAAAATTAGGAGCGAGACAACCAAGGAATGAGGCAAATGTCGAGTTCAGGAACAGTCTGGATCAGAATGAGAAGAACAATTAAAAACTAGCATCGAAGGACTAGTAAAAGCAAGAAACCAGAGACCAGGGACAAGGAACCAGGAGCAAGGAGTCTTTACCCAGAGAGCACAGGAACAGGAGCTGGATAGAACTAAAACAGGGCTGTGCTCTTCTGCCAATGAGTAAGAGGCCTTGCTGGGTTTATATAGCTCATCAGAAGGACTCCTGGAGAAGGCTTCCTGTTTAATAGCAAGTCCAGCGCCAGGAGGAGTTTACACTGTTTTGCTGTAGCATTAAAGGGGCAACAAAGACAGAATGACACAGGATCCTAGGGAGTAAACACACAAACTATTGGGACGTATTTACAATTGGGCAGGTTTCTCGAAGCCTTTATGGCACTTTTGTGGCATAAAAAAAGTCACAAATTTATGGATTATGCCATATGTGTGCCATAACTTCGGACTTTATGGGGGTCATTTATGACCAAATATACTCCACTTTTTGGCATATATTTGGCGCAGATTTTGTTGCAAAAAAGAGAGGCCGGACTAGGACGCCAGGTAAGGCGAGGCCGTCATGATGGGTTTTGGTAGGAAGGGCCTGGGTTGGAGTTAGTTAAACTGGAGTGGAGAGGTGTGGTTAGGGTGATGAGATGGGAGGAGTTAGGGGTTAAATAGAGGTGACCGGCTTGCAGACGGTGCCATTTTGTTGGAAGCAAACTGAGGAGCAGCTTACCATGTCGCAGGTGGAGGAGATGCTACAGCAGCTGAGAGCGGCGGCGGAGGTCAGAGGTCCGGAGTGGCTGCAGGGACAGGTAGCCAGCCTGCTGCAGGGGGGGGCGGCGGGGTCAGCAAGCCCGCCGCAGGGCACCACACGGTCGCGGGGCCAATGTGCAGACTCCCTCTAGGTCCTCCCGGCGCGGGAGGAATCCAGTTGTTCGGCGGGGCCCAGTGAGGGGCGGGGCGGCAAGTGCTCCGTCTCCGGCGGCGTACGACATGGAGGCCGGAGCTGGTACTGCAGGCTCCCCTCTCCAGGCTGGGGGGGGGAGGGCTGCTCGACGTGGGAGAGGCAGCAGCAGCAGGGGTCGCGAGGCTGTGCACCAGGAGCGAGGCGGGGTGCACAGGCCTCAACAGCATGACGGACAGCGTGCCGCTGGTCCTGCCCGCGCGGAAGATGAGGAGGCGGAGTCGTGGTCGGCGCACAGCGCATCCAGCGTTGAGGATGCTGGGATGCCCGGTCCGAGCGGGAGAGTGGCGTCTGGAGTGGTCGTTCCGGTGACGGCGGGGTCACTGCGTCAGGATTCAGGAATTCCAGCTGCAGGGTTCACAGCGCCCCGGCAGCCAGGTGAGGCGGCTTTAGGAGCTTTTCTTGCGCTGGCGCAGGGTTCTGGGCTGGGTGGTTTAGGAGGGGGGTAGAAAGATATGATGGCGGGTTTGGGGAGATTATTGTGTGGGTTAGCTGGTGTGGATTCTGGGAGTGGTGTGTCAGGTGGGGGGCCTATGCAGGCATGGGGTGTTGGGCCTGTTGGGGGAACGGAGACAAGGGGTTCAGGTGTCGCAGCGGCAGCTTCCGTGTCAGTGCAGACGCAAGCAGGGGGTGATGACGACCGGCCGCGGGTGGATGATGCGGCCAAGGGAGAGGTTTACGTGTGCTTTGAAGGCCCACTGGGTGCGCACTTGAAACAGGAGGTCAGGGATAGGATTTGGCAAGGGGAGTACGTGGATATATTTTCGCTGCTTCCCCTGGAGCGTTTTAATCTGGACTTTGCGAAGCGGGACGGGTCAAAGAGGGAGGAGGAGGAGAAGCGGCGTTATAGACTGATACCGCGCACGTTTGCTAATTGGCTGCAGGCCTTCGCCATTTTGGCTAGCGTGATTGGGAAGAGGGCGCCGGACAGTTGTTCGGCGCTTTTCTGTTACTTGGACGCGATTGGGGAGGCGTATAGGGTTTATGGGGGTTCTGGGTGGTTGAGATATGACGAGCAGTTTCGTCAGAGGAAAGCGGTCCGCCAGAGTATGCGGTGGGACCATAAGGACATAGGGTTATGAATGAAGGTAATGGCGCCGGTATGGGCTGGGCAGCCCTTTCGGGGGGAGCAAGGGGGGTCAGGTCAGTCGGGATTTGCAACAGCAGCGGCCAAGGGATTGTGCTTTCTCTTCATTTAAGGGAGTTGCAAGTTTGGGCCTAAGTGCAAGTTTAAGCACGAGTGTTCTTCCTGCGGGGGTGGACACGGGGCCAGACGTTGTTTTAGGGGGGCAAGGCAGAAGGGGAGTGAGGCTGGTGCAAAAGGGCCGGACGCCGGTGCGGGTGGCCGTGATGGCGGGGTACCTCGATAGATACCCGGATAAGGGGGCGGCAGAATTTTTGTGGAAGGGGTTTACGGAGGGTTTTAGTATTCCGTCTCGCCCGGCGGAGCAAGGGTGTGTGGTCAGGAAGAATTTGCGGTCAGCCTTGGAGCACAGGGAGGTAGTATCGGAGAAGCTGGCTAAGGAGATAGCGTTGGGGAGGATGGTTGGGCCGTTTTGTGACTTGCCGTGGGAGGATTTGAGGGTTTCCCCTTTGGGGGTGGTGCCCAAGAAGGAGCCGAACAAGTTTCGGCTTATTCATCACTTATCTTTCCCAAAGGGGGCGTCGGTCAATGAAGGTATTGACCCTGAACTTTGTTCGGTGGTTTATACCTCCTTTGATGCGGCGGTAGGTTGGGTGCGTAAGTTAGGGCCTGGGGCCTTGTTGGCAATAACGGACATTGAAGCGGCATTCCGGTTGTTGCCTGTCAACCCAGATAGTTTACACTTGTTAGGTTGTTTCTGGGACGGTGGGTATTTTGTGGATAGGTGTTTGCCAATGGGGTGTTCGGTATCTTGTGCATACTTTGAAACATTCAGTTCTTTCTTGGAATGGGTGGTTAAGGATGTGTCAGGGTGTGTGTCGCTGATACATTATCTTGATGATTTTTTATGCTTGGGTCCGGCGGAGTCACGAGTTTGTTCATTGTTGTTGTCCACGTTGCAGTATGTTTTTGACTTGTTTGGGGTGCTGTTGGCGGCAGAGAAGACGGTTGGGCCCGCGACGGAGTTGAGTTTTTTGGGTATTGTTATTGACACGGTTAAGATGGAGTGTCGGTTGCCTGAGGAGAAGCTTCAGGACCTGAGGGGGGTGGTAGGTAGTGCACTGAGGGCGCCCAAGATTCGCCTGCGAGATTTGCAGTCTTTATTGGGCAAGTTGAATTTTGCATGTCGGATTATGCCGATGGGGCGGATATTTTGCAGGAGATTGGCGGCGGCTACTGGGGGGGTGGTTGCCCCACATCATTTTATCCGTTTGGGGTGGGAGTTAAAAGGGGATTTGGCGGTCTGGGACAAGTTTTTGAAGGATTTCAATGGCAGGACATTGGTGTTGGGGGAGGTGGTGGATAGTTTCGACTTTGATTTGTATTCGGATGCAGCGTGCGGGGGGGGTTGGTTTCGGGGTTTACTGTAATGGGCAGTGGTGTGCGGGTCAGTGGCCAGAGTCTTGGGTGTTGAGGGGTTGGGTCCGCAATGTTGCTTTGCTTGAATTGTTTTGGCAGTGGTCCTCTGGAGGGATAGGTTTCGTGATAGGAAGGTTCGTTTTCATTGCGACAACCTGGGAGTGGTGCAGGCTATTAATGGGTTGACGGCTTCTTCTCCCCCGGTGGTTAAGTTATTGCAACATTTAGTGTTGTGTTGCTTGGAAATTAATGCTTGGATTGTGGCGGTTCATGTGCCAGGTGTTGATAACGGTGTGGCTGACTCTCTTTCTCGTTTGCAGTGGGAGCGTTTTCGGCAACTCGCCCCGGAGGCGGAGGCGGTCGGGTTGGTGTGTCCGGAGTCCCTGTGGGAGCTCTTGAAGGTACAGTAGCGGGGCTGTTGAGGGAGTCTTTGAGCGCTGGCACGTGGGCGGCATACGGTAAGGCCTGGAGTGAGTGGGAGGGGTGGTGTGCTGAGCTAGGAGTGGGGGTCGAAGAGGGTGAGGTTCCGTTGGTTTTGTTCTTGGGGAATTTAGCTGAAATGGGGAGGTCGGTAGCGCAGGTGAATCGAGTTATGCAGGTTTGGCATTTGGTTTTAAGCTTAGAGGCCTACCTGATGTTACGAAAACCTTTTTGGTGAGGCAGGTGTTGAAGGGTTGTAGGAGGGGGAAGCGAATTGCTGATCAGAGACGGCCAGTTTCATTTGCTCTATTATTGAAAATAGGGGAGCAGGTGGGTGTGATTTGTCGGTCGATGAGTGAGGTAAGGTTGTTTAGATTGGCTTTTTCGCTAGCCTTTTTTGGGGCTTTTCGGCTGGGTGAGTTGGTGTGTCCTAGTGTTAATAGGGCAGGGAGTTTGTGTTGGGGGGATGTGGATTTGTATAGTGACAGGGTGGTAGTGCGGATACGGGTGTCTAAGACGGATAGGGAAGGTAAGGGGTGTAGCGTGTCACTGTTTGGGGTTCCAGGTTGTGGGTTGTGCCCGGTGCGTTGCTTGAGGGAGTACCGGGAGGGTGTAAGTTTTGGGAATATGGAGCCCATGTTGAGGCATGAAGATGGATCGTTTCTGTCGCGTTTTCAGTTCGTGGCAGTGTTTAAAAAATGTTTGGGGGAGTTGGGAATGGACTTTAAGCTTTTTACGGGTCATTCCTTCAGGATTGGGGCTGCTACAGAGGCGGCGAGGTTAGGTTTGGGCGAGGAGGTGATTAAGAAAATTGGGAGATGGGAATCTTCACGTTTTAAATCCTATGTTCGTTTGGGAGGTTTGTAAGCTGAGTGGTGGCATTAATTTTCTTTTGTTTGTATTGCAGGTGCGGTGTTGGTGTGGATTATGGGGCATTCATTTGTTTTCTGGGGTGCGCTGAGAGCTGATGTGCGTCCGGATGGGCGTCAGCTTGGTTTCAGCAGGGACGAGGCGGTGCTACGGTGGCTGGGTAATAGGGGTATGTTGTGGAGAAGTGTGATGAGGGAGGTGCACCGTTTTGTGAGGTTGGATCGAGCCCCAGACATTTTAGTGTTGCATGTCGGGGGTAATGACTTGGGGGTTAGACCGTGTCGGGAGCTTATCAAGGATGTTAAGTTTGACCTTTTGAGGTCGTGGTCTTTGTTTCCGGGTATGGTGATTGTCTGGTCCGACATTGTGGCTCGGAAGACATGGAGAGAGGCGCGTTCGGTTGAGCAAATCAACAAGGCCAGGGTTAAGGTAAATAGGGCTATTGGGAGGTTTATGGCGCGGAATGGAGCAGTGGCGGTTCGGCATACGGATCTGGAGGCGGGGAGTGGTGGTTTTTGGAGGTCGGATGGTGTTCACCTGAATGCGGTGGGCATTGATCTGTGGGCGCTTGGTTTGCAGAATGGAATTGAACGGGCCTTGTGTTTGTTGAGGAACGCGCAGGCTTGAGGGTGGTTGTAGGGTTCAAGCTGCGCGTTGTTGGCGGTGGGAGATCATAGAAGCTGGTGGTATATGACGGTAGTGGAAATGGGAGGGCCTCAATGGTGGGGCTGGACTCTCATAGTTTCAGGTACTTGGTTAATTGGAGAAGGCGTCCATCAGTTGGTGTCTCCGAGCTGGTGCTTACGGCTGGAGGCAAGATGGAGTTGCCAGGTTGGCTTCTTGTGGATGGTAACATTTTGGGGCTTCTACGATCTCCCTCGTCAGGGGTTAATGTTAATTTAATGTTATTGTTATTTATGGATGTATTTATTTTATTAATAAAACGGCTGCTGTGGCCGATTTAATCCAAGCAAAGTGTGTGGTGTTTTATTGGGATGGAATTTGGATGGGGAAAAAGGGGAAGTTATGGAAGGCCCTGAGTAAATAACCAATAACCCTATCAAGAGAGGCCGGACTAGGACGCCAGGTAAGGGGAGGCCGTCATGATGGGTTTTGGTAGGAAGGGCCTGGGTTGGAGTTAGTTAAACTGGAGTGGAGAGGTGTGGTTAGGGTGATGAGATGGGAGGAGTTAGGGGTTAAATAGAGGTGACCGGCTTGCAGACGGTGCCATTTAGTTGGAAGCAAACTCCCTCCCTCTTGCCCTAAGGTTTTGGGTGGTGGAATGTACGGGACAGTGTTATATGTCGCGGCAGTCGTGGCGGTGCGAGATCATAGAAGCTGGTGGTATATGACGGTAGTGGAAATGGGAGGGCCTCAATGGTGGGGCTGGACTCTCATAGTTTCAGGTACTTGGTTAATTGGAGAAGGCGTCCATCAATTGGTGTCTCCGAGCTGGTGCTTACGGCTGGAGGCAAGATGGAGTTGCCAGGTTGGCTTCTTGTGGATGGTAACATTTTGGGGCTTCTACGATCTCCCTCGTCAGGGGTTAATGTTAATTTAATGTTATTGTTATTTATGGATGTATTTATAGTATTAATAAAACGGCTGCTGTGGCCGATTTAATCCAAGCAAAGTGTGTGGTGTTTTATTGGGATGGAATTTGGATGGGGAAAAAGGGGAAGTTATGGAAGGCCCTGAGTAAATAACCAATAACCCTATCATGTGATTTGCAGCAAAATCAATGACATATTCCCCTTTCATGCCATGTTTACCATTTCGAAAAAAAAAGGGGGCGTGGGCGCGGAAGAGGGTGAGCCAGCAGGTCCATCTCGTTTATCATTTTCTATGCCTGTTTTTGGTGTAGAAAATTATCTAAATCTATGAAAGCAAGGGAGCTGGCTTAGATTTAAGGCCGTTGGAGGCTGGCTGGGGATGCGGTTAAGTTACGTAGAGGCCGGGGCCTTTACATAACTTAGACGCATCAAGCGCCAGTGCAGGGGGATTAAGACTGCCGTCTAAAATACCGGTTTTAATAAATACCCCTATATGTTGAGAAAGTGTGAAGGGCATAGCAGGAGGAGTATGGTCTACTGCGGCTCGCCGATGTAGTACAATTTATACTTCTCTAGTCTAGGTAAATTATAGTCGAGATCTACACCAGCACATTTCAACTTCTGGAGCACAGACTGCTGGAAGATGTGCCAAAGTTATTAAGGGACCTGTGCCTCTTCTGCACCAGGCAACTCATTAAGATAAGATGAGAAAACCCCTTTAACAGGGGCCAATATAAAATCCCAATGGCAAATTCCCTTTAAGAAACGTAAAATTTTTGCATTTTCTTGCACTTTACATAATTTATAATCTATGCTAGTTCTTAAAACAGCAGTTATAAAAGTGCCAGGAGTAGGTGACACCCGTAGAAGCCTTTAGATAGCTATGTGATAATGATTAGTTATTTCATCTCCCCTCTTACATTCTCTGTGACACGAGAGACAGTTACTAAGAAACAGAACCTTTCTTCAATACATACTTTTGAAGTTCATTTTAAGGTACAAAATGTCTTTATTCAAGAAAAGATCATATTTCTGTGAAGTGACACTGTGTGCGCAACTTTTTTGTAGATTTTTAACTTTTTTGGCTTTGGTTACAAGTTAATTACAACTCACAATCTTTCTCAAACCAGTGACATCTCAGAGGAGCATATGTCCCTTGGCTTTTTCCTTTCTACACTTGTTATTATTTTCATTGGGAGCAGTAGTGAATTTATCAGCTCTGTCCCCTACAAAATTAATGAAGCTCTGTAGTTCCAGTGCTGATTCCTGGTGTCAGAGCTACTACGGGAAGGGAGGGGGTGCCGTGCCAGAGCGCTGCTGATAAGATAGTGATGGCTTATCCTTTAAAGCATTTGGCTAAGCAACCCATAATCATGCTTATGGTTGATAGCAGCCTGCTTGTCACCCCTCTCTCCAAGCCAGACTGAAATAGAGAAGCTCTCATTCTGATAGACTTGTCTGATCCATATACTACATACAGGGAGTGCAGAATTATTAGGCAAGTTGTATTTTTGAGGATTAATTTTATTATTGAACAACAACCATGTTCTCAATGAACCAAAAAAACTCATTAATATCAAAGCTGAATATTTTTGGAAGTAGTTTTTAGTTTGTTTTTAGTTTTAGCTATTTTAGGGGGATATCTGTGTGTGCAGGGGACTATTACTGTGCATAATTATTAGGCAACTTAACAAAAAACAAATATATACCCATTTCAATTATTTATTTTTACCAGTGAAACCAATATAACATCTCAACATTCACCAATATACATTTCTGACATTCAAAAACAAAACAAAAACAAATCAGTGACCAATATAGCCACCTTTCTTTGCAAGGACACTCAAAAGCCTGCCATCCATGGATTCTGTCAGTGTTTTGATCTGTTCACCATCAACATTGCGTGCAGCAGCAACCACAGCCTCCCAGACACTGTTCAGAGAGGTGTACTGTTTTCCCTCCTTGTAAATCTCACATTTAATGATGGACCACAGGTTCTCAATGGGGTTCAGATCAGGTGAACAAGGAGGCCATGTCATTAGATTTTCTTCTTTTATACCCTTTCTTGCCAGCCACGCTGTGGAGTACTTGGACGCGTGTGATGGAGCATTGTCCTGCATGAAAATCATGTTTTTCTTGAAGGATGCAGACTTCTTCCTGTACCACTGCTTGAAGAAGGTGTCTTCCAGAAACTGGCAGTAGGACTGGGAGTTGAGCTTGACTCCATCCTCAACCCGAAAAGGCCCCACAAGCTCATCTTTGATGATACCAGCCCAAACCAGTACTCCACCTCCACCTTGCTGGCGTCTGAGTCGGACTGGAGCTCTCTGCCCTTTACCAATCCAGCCACGGGCCCATCCATCTGGCCCATCGAGACTCACTCTCATTTCATCAGTCCATAAAACCTTAGAAAAATCAGTCTTGAGATATTTCTTGGCCCAGCTTGTGTGTCTTGTTCAGTGGTGGTCGTCTTTCAGCCTTTCTTACCTTGGCCATGTCTCTGAGTATTGCACACCTTGTGCTTTTGGGCACTCCAGTGATGTTGCAGCTCTGAAATATGGCCAAACTGGTGGCAAGTGGCATCTTGGCAGCTGCACGCTTGACTTTTCTCAGTTCATGTGCAGTTATTTTGCGCCTTGGTTTTTCCACACGCTTCTTGCGACCCTGTTGACTATTTTGAATGAAACGCTTGATTGTTCGATGATCACGCTTCAGAAGCTTTGCAATTTTAAGAGTGCTGCATCCCTCTGCAAGATATCTCACTATTTTTGACTTTTCTGAGCCTGTCAAGTCCTTCTTTTGACCCATTTTGCCAAAGGAAAGGAAGTTGCCTAATAATTATGCACACCTAATATAGGGTGTTGATGTCATTAGAACACACCCCTTCTCATTACAGAGATGCACATCACCTAATATGCTTAATTGGTAGTAGGCTTTCGAGCCTATACAGCTTGGAGTAAGACAACATGCATAAAGAGGATGATGTGGTCAAAATACTCATTTGCCTAATAATTCTGCACGCAGTGTATATGTGTGGCCACAGCTTCCTCCAGCTGACTGTTGAGCTTTCTGAAGATGAATCCATGTGTAGTGCCCTGGAGCAAGGGTAATTTGGAGTATGGACATTTGTGAACATTTGCCTCTATTGCTATTATGCAAAGCCATCAACTAAATACTTTAGTGCACTTTGAAGGGTTAACTTGCCCTGTGATTTATGCTGTTGTTTACAGATACGCTGTTTTATAATGCTGAACTGCATTGTATACGTTTACTGTAATATAACCTGTTCATTTTCACTGTTATCACACTGTGTTTACAATGCACCGTGGAAAGGGTTAAAGCACAGCCAGTTAATACTGAGAGACTTTAGGACTTTCTATCTATGCACTGAGAAGTTATACATTTTCTACATGTACTATAAGGGACTATGCTAAGTTTTTGTCACGGCCATGGCTATGACCGTGACTCTTGAACCGCATGCGGTTGTCAGCGGTTCTCTTTGGTGTTCAATCACAGGTGAGGGCTGTGGTATTTGCCTCACCTGTGGTTGCCGCTGGCAACAGTGTGTATGGGCAGCGTAGCAGTCGGAGCTGTGCCATTGCAGCTCGCTACGTTGTGCATGCGGTTTTGTGTTATGTGTGTATGTGTGCACTTCCTTTTTATGTTTGTGTGCACATCTCCTTTAAGTGGTGTTTTCCCTTCCCTGGTGTTGGAAGGGTTAATCTCCTTCCTAGTGTGTGTGTGCACTGGGTGTGTCCGACTGTGGGGTGTGGCTTCTTGGCCTATAAAGCCTCACTGCTTTTGCAGGCCTGCAGGTTGCTTCAGCCATGCTTAGCTGAGAGCAGCCTCATGTCTTTATTACCTGCCAGTAAGAGCCACCCCTGTGGTCATAACCATAATGTCGCTTTAAGTTATTTCTAGTTATGTGTGATGTCCGTGTGATGTTTTATATGTGATTTTGTGCAGCTATGGATCTGGGTCCCTGTGTGGGGATGCGTTTGTGATCTGCACCCTGCTAACACAGGGATCCAGTCAGCAAGGCTGTGGCAAGTAGGTGGAACTCTTTGTTCACCTGCCATATCCATAGAGCTGTTTATGTCTCCCCTTTTCCTGCAGCTTGGCCGTTGAGACTCCTGCTCCTCCGTGTCTAGGAGGAGTGGGCTTGTCTTACTCAGCTCCTAGGTGAGGGTCATCTTGAGGGCTAGCAGGGACTTTTAGGTTCCGGAGCATGGGCCCTCCTATCATCAAGGTTGGCTCATGTAGCTAGGAGCCAGGGTCAGGTTAGGGATGCGTTTAGGAGGTGACCTGCTCCCTAATCCTGTCTTCATGGCCAAGCAGCCGTAACATCACCGGGCTCCACACGGCTGAGGATTTCCCCCATCCTCAGCCGTGACAGTTTTGGAGGGGAAAAAATACACACTGACCCTCTGACTGTATGGCTTAGCTCTCCTGTTTACACCTGACGACTTCTTTATGTCTGGAAAAACTGCTTGGTCATTCCCATAGACTTGTATTGAAACTCTATACATGTCTATGACAGACTGAAGCTGCAACAATGTTTCTGTTAGGCTGTGATTTTCCACTCCACCCCTACCACTAGAAGGTTCAAATTCTGGTAGAAACTATATAAAAGTGGAGCAGTCAGAGTCCCTAGTTGTCTGCAGATAGGAGCAGTGTTTAGTATGAAACTCTGCCAGGTTGCACGAGTGACCATAAGAAGAGACTGAGATGGGGATACTCTGCCACAGACCCTGAGTTACCAGCCCTTTAACCAGAGAGCCAGACGGACAACTGAGCCAAAGACCCTGGGCCACCAGCCCATTGGCCAGGGTAACAGCCTTCTGAGAGAATCAAGGACAGCAAGCTCAGTCCTTTCCTCAGCATAGAACCTTCTTTTGCCAGGAGGGAGTCTGGAATAGCCAGCTTGGTTCCTCACCTGCATTGTTTTGCACTTGAATTCCTCCAGTAAAGAAGCACACTGGTTTACTGCAAACTCTGACTCTCTAGAATAGGTAAAGTTGTAATACCAGGCACAGCTGGTTTTAATGGTATGGAGAGTGCCTGAGAAACAATGAGGAGGACGTTATACTAACAGGAGCTCTGAGAACCCTTCAAACACCTGATCATCTGGAATGCAGAGAGTTAGACCACTGCTAGGCAAATGGGGAAGGCTTGTGATAAGAATAGGCCATCACTATAAAGCAACTGGGAATCCCTTTAATCTAAAAAAAAGAGTCAATTAGTGATTTGCCTGTTAGTTTACAGGACATTTTTGGGGGTCATAGGGGACTTTAATTGCCAGCTAAAAACATTTAAGGCCTGTAAAGTGCATGGTAAATCCAGCAAAACAAAATGGGAGTTTGGCGTTGTTGTATCAAAGGACCTCAAAGCTGATTGCCAGGTAGACATTGGATAGAGTCCCAGGGGACCTCAAAGTGTCAAACACAGCTTTTCAGGGCATTCAGGGCAATCAGGGCACTTCACATTTGGACTAAATTTATTTGGACCAAAATATAATTTGATAGCCTATTTAATCGAATTGGACTCAAATTTTCATCTTTAATAGTAAATATGAGAGCACCGAATCTTCTGACAGAGTTCCCTATTTTATAACCATCTTTTTTGTAGCATCATTTAATAATAATAATAATAATAATAATAAAAAAAATAATAATAACATGTATTTATATAGCGCCACTGTTCTGCCAAATCTCTATACCTTGCCAAAAGTCTATACCGGAAGTGACGCGGCCGCATCGGAAGTGACGAGATCGCCAAGGAATCAGCTGGAGGAGGGTGTGCGCTGCGCTGCGCTGCGCAAGTGCAGATCCACCGGCTTAGCTAATCAGAGCACCGCAATAGAAGTACTTCGTACACCGCGCGTGCGCACTTATGGGTATAGAGATTTTGCAGCGCAAAATGTTTCATCAGATCTCCCTACCCCTGAGTGCGCAGGTGCCCAAAACAAAAGTAACTGGCTTATATGCAACTGAAACACTAGGAGTCAGGACCCTGCTCGCAAGAGCTTACAATCTATGAGGAATTGGGGGTGACAAAATTAAAGAACAAATTAAAATATTACTGAATAAATATGAAAGATACCGCGCACTCCTTTCCCTAAACCAGTAAGAGGCCCTTGCTAAAAGTAGATCGCAGACAGTTATAACCAATTCTAACATAAGCGGTTCTCGTTCCGCGGCGTCTATCTTCCTCTCTATGGGAATCAAGCTGGGTATGGGTCTGGTTTCTAAGATGCGGATCGCGTTACCAGCCGGGGGCGCGATACCGTGCATATAAGTTGTACCTCGCGCTCTCAAGGAGTGAATAGTGACGCCACTAAACAAACTACGGATAGTTGTGAGTAACCAAACTTCCTTCCAACGTGTTTCAGACAGTAACCTGTCCTTCGTCAGGGAGATGGAATACGACAGTGCTGCTGGATTCCTTGAATATATGCACCACACTTTAACCCTTTACTTCCCTTCTTGTATTACATTTTGATACCTATCCAGGCATATTCTCTTTATATATATATACCTATACTGCACTTATTCAAACACAAATAGTTCTATTTCAGAATTTAAACCCTGAGGTGCCAATGTATTCATATTAAAAATCTATTTTGTTTTTATTCTTGACGTGTTTTTAATAAAATAACCTCTCCTTTTATTTGGCCTCACCACCTCTATCCCACAGAAAATTGGCCCAGTAAATTTCCCATCATGTTTTTCTTAGTTTTTCTTTTATTTATTTTTTGTGCCGTGATAATGGGATATTGTATACATGTTCTCCCACCCTTTTCTTCAATTGTCTTTTTGTACGGCCAATGTAGACCTTATTGCAGGGGCATGTTATCGCATATATCACCCCCCGAGCTGTTACATGTAATAAATTCTCTGATGTTCTCTTTATATGATCCATCATTATTTTCTATTTGTACTTGTATTTTATTATTTCTTTACTTTTTACAGCCTACACATTTTTTACATGGGTAAAAGCCGTTTTATTGCCACCATATTTCCAATATTTTTTGCCTTCCGCTAAAAGAATCTCGGCACAGTGGGAATTAACTCTCCAACCACCTTATTCTCTTTCAAGGCATCCCAATATTTATTGAAATTTTTTTGAAAAGTGTCACTTGGCCATTATATGATATGATGATGGGTGGGATTGTTATTTCCTCCTCCTTTATTTCTGTTTTTACCCTTCCTTTTTCTCCAAGTAGGATCTTTCTATTTACCTGTCCTATTTCTATCTTTTGGGCTATTCATTTTTCTGTACTGTAACCCTTTGCTTCAAATCTTTTCTGCATATAATCCGCCTCTCTTTCATACTCTTCTGGCTCAGTACAGTTCCTTTTTATACTGTACGTAGGAATTGACTTCTCGGTATATTATCTAGCCAACGTGGAAGGTGATAACTTTCTTTAGAAATAAAACATAAAACTATTAGCATCTGTTGGTTTGTTCAAAGTCTTTGTGCAAAATTGACTTGCTTTAATAAAAATAGTAGTGTAGGATATATTCGAATAGCGAATTTTAATCGCGAACATCGGCACTTCGAGAATTCGCAAATATTTAGAATATAGCGCTATATATTCGTAAATTTAGAGTTAGTATTTTAGGGGGTTTCTTGTGGGTAGTGATTAGTGTCAATGTCCTTTGTCTGTAAAAAAAAAAAAAAAAAAGTATTTTTCTATGTTTTAGGGTTAGTGTTTTAGGGTTTTGTGTGGGTAGTGATTAGTGTCAGCGTCCTTTTTCTATGACAAAAAAAAAAAAAAAGTATTTTTCTGTGTTTTAGGTTTTCGGGTATATCTTATTTTTTGCCCCATTGTCCCCAACCCAATAATTTTTTGCCCCATTGTCCCCAACCTAATAAAGTTTGCCCAAATTCCCTCATTATTTTTCTTATATATATTTTTTGTATATAAAAACACATCATGAGTGCCCGTGGGCGTGCCGGAAGCCGTGAGCGTGGTTAGTGATGAGCGGCAGGGGCCATATTCGTATTCGCGATATTTCGCAAATTTTTTGTAGAATATTCGTTATATTCGTGAATATTCATCAGCATCAACTGTTTCACTGGGCATGCGTCGAGCCCAGTGACGTTTTTGGCGCATGCCCAGTGAAACAGTTGAGGCTGATGCCCTCAGTTAAACTGAAAGAGCGCATGTCCTGTGCCTGTTGGTAAAGCTGAAGGGAAAGGGTAGGCGGGGTTATCAGCTACTGAATGGGGGGGGCGTGACAGCAATAGCAAGGCTGGGGGCGTAGTGTATGAGAGGAGAGAGGCATGCTTGGGCTCTGTAGGGGGGGCGGACCTCGGCACTCGAAGGGCGTTCCTGGGCACCTTTTGAATGAAAATAACGGCCCTCTGGGCACCTTACTGCCTCATTATATTCTCATACTCTTACCCGACAAAAAAAATCGCATCATTAGGGATTTTTACAATGGCGCTTTTTTTTAAACACTCGATCTTTATATAAAGTGATTTTTCTAAAATGCATGTGAAATGTAATCAAATACACGCTTTAATGTCAAATTACTTACAGTGATCAGAAATTATTCCTCAACGTCGCGAAAATTGTTGTCAACCATCTTTTCTGATCACATCCAACTTCGGTCTGGAGGAAACCAGTTGCTGTAGTAGGCCGTGCCTATGTTGCGCATTTGCGAAAATGACATTGCCGATATTTCGCATTGAAAAAAATAATGAATGGAGATCGCAAATTTGAATAATACATCTGGTATGTCACTGTCCATGTTGTGGGACGATTTGTGCGCTTCTAGTAAGTATTTGGTGGCTGCAAATATGAGCTGAAGGTTTTCCAGGTTTGTTAAAGTAAATGGGGCCCGCCGCGAACTTTCGGTTCGGGAACATTTGAACGCATTCGCGCAATCGCGTTCACGAACCGTCCTGGCCGATGTTCGTCCTTCACTATTTGTAACGTACAGTATGTTTAGTGTCTTTCAAATATGTGTGGAGGGATTGCGCGTATGGTTGTAAATGGCGGTCTACAAATTGAGAGAGAGAGAGCCAATCTATGCCTGATACTATAGGTCTTCCTGGCGGGTTTTTTATTTATGTATTTTGGTATTATGATAGAAAGCAGCAATTCTCAGATGTGTTATATTAATAAATGCTGCTTCCTCTTTTTTTTTTTTTAATACTCTGGTTTCTCCCTTTTTGAACAAGTTCTTTCAATTCTTTTTTAAACCGTTCTGTTGGATCCCTTTTTAAATCGCTTGCACGTTCTACTGTCACTTAATATATTTTTTGCTTGTTTATGGTAATCCTCTCTATTCATTATAACAATTCCCCCGCCCTTATCTGCAGGGCGGATGATGATGTTGTTGTTATTATCCTGCATTGAGACAATTGCTTTTTTCTCTAGTTTGGTAACATTACTAATATACTGAGGATTTTTTGTTTTTTTTACTCTTCTTATTTCTTTTGTTACTTGAGTCAGGGCCGGCCTTAGGTTTTCAGGCGCCCTGTGTGAGCCCCCCCCAAAAAAAAAAAAAAAAAACACTGCTTCTTGCTGGCATCATGGCATAGGCTGGCTATCCAGCCAAGTAGTTACCAGCCCGCACACCCCAAAGTCCGGTCCTGGTGTGCCATCATTAATTTACCCTACTTTTCCCTCCATGGGCACAACAATGTTAGCACCTGTGCCTATAACATAGTTTAGAAGTTGCTAGAAAACACAATAACACAATGGGAAGATTTATCATCCCCCCTGCACCAGAATTGTGGCACTAAGAAGCCACACATTTTTGCACAAGCTTTGTTTTGCTCAAACAATTGTGACTTTTTGCTAAATTGGGCAGGGTATGGATCAGTTTTCTAAGTGCATGTAAATTACTATAAGGTAACTTACCTTATAGTCCGGTTTGACAGTCTCAGTCTGTCTGGGCTGGGGCAGGCTGTAGTCGGCAGACCGTGACGCGGTGTGTGACACAGGAACGAGCGGGAATGCGAGCGGAGCGCCTGCTGCTCCAGTCCTGCACACTGGCCAATCAGCAGCAGGACCTTTGCGCTGCGAAAAGCTGATTGGGCAGCGTGATCTGTGAAATGGTGCAGACGTGCCAGACGCACGGCACGGAGGATCATCAGGTGTCAGGTCAGACACAGGGGAGGGGGCATCAGGTCTGACAGGGCAGGGGGCGGGGGGCCCGCCCCAAGGGAGAACACAAGTGCCGCCTCGCCTGCTGCTTATTACACTGCGAGCTGTCAGGCTGTCGGCCACCCGGCTCCCCTGTTGCTATGGCGCCCTGTGCGGCCGCACAGCCCGCACACCCCAAAGGCCGGCCCTGACTTGAGTCATGAATGTGTTGAAAGCTGATGAATATTCTTGTAGGGGATAATGCTTTGATTTCAATTTTAAATCTGTATGTTTAAACTGGTCCTCAACTGTAACATTTATCTCTTTCTCTTTTTGTTCATCCTTTTTCTCTTTTTCATAAAGTATTTTTTCAGTGCTAATTTTCTCATAAATTTCCGTATTCCTATAAATGCATCAATTTATTACAGGTAACAGCTGGGGGGGGGGGGGTGATATATGTGATAACATGCCCCTGCAATAAGATCTGCATTGGCCGCACAAAAAGACAATTGAAGAAAAGGGTAGGAGACCTCGTATACAATACTCAAAAAAGTTTGAGGGACACCCATTATCACGGCACTACAAAGAAAAACATGATGGGAAATTTGCTGGGTCAATTTTCTGTGGGATAGAGGTGGTGGGGCGAAATAAAAGGGGAGGTGATTTTATTAAAAACATGTCCAGAATAGAAACAAAATAGATTTTTAACATGAATACATTGGCACCTCGGGTTTAAATTCTGAAATAGAACTATTTTCATTTGAATAAGTGCAGTATAGGTATTTATAAAGAGAGAATAAGCCTGGAACTGTATCAGAATGTATTACAAGAAGGGAAGTAAAGGGTTAAAGTGTAGTCATTGAGAGAAAGTGCTCATAAACAAGGAATCCAGCAGCACTATCGTATTCCATTTCCCTGACGAAGGACAGGGTACTGTCTGAAGCACGTTGGCAGGAAGTTTGGTACTCGCAACTATCCGTAGTTTGTATAGTGACGTCACTATTCGCTCCTTGAGGGCGCGAGGTACAACTTATACGCAAGGTATCGCGCCACCGGCCGGATCTTAGAAACCAGACCCATACCCAACTTGATCCCCATACTGCATAAAGAGGAAGATAGACACCACGGAACGAGAACCACTAGTAAGGTAACTTATGTTACAATTGGTTATAAGTGTCTGCAATCTACTTTCAGCAGGGGCATCTTACTGGTTTAGGGAAAGGAGTGCGCGGTATCTTTCATATTTATTCAGTTTTACTTACAGTGTACAGTAGTTTGTGCGGTCCTGCTGCGATACCGCAGCCAAGTGTAGAGAAGGAGGGTATAGGCGCCAGGAAGACACTATAGCAAAGTAAAATATTAGCAATTTTGTACAGTAACAATCTTCATAGTCATGAGAAGAGAAATCCTGTTGCAGGTGCACAATCAGAATCCAGGAGATTAATTACACGAACTGAGCGGATGAATTAGTAAATTAGATAATGTTCTCAAAATAGTTTGAGTGCTGTCTGATTTGTTCAGATCTTCAACCTCATTTCACACCAAGGGCTAAAGTTTATGACCCAGTTTTCTCTAAGAAAAAGTTGAACTACAATGCGAAAATCTATTAATCAAAAGAATACTTATAATAATTGTGATTTGCTTTGTTAATTTGTAATTTTATTTCATTGTATGATTTCTATGTTAATTAGCATTTTTTTAAATTATTAATTATCATTGGAAACACAAATTCTTGCTTAAAAGGTTTTTTCTAGGGAGGGACATTTTTCTTTTCTTTTCAAGAATACAAGTCCGAAGAGGTTAAAAAAAAGAAAAAAAATAGAATTGTTGCTCACCTCCACCGTTTTCCTGCCATCCCAGCTTTACTTCGGTTCCCATTGCTCTCCACATTCTGGCTTCCCACAAGAAAAAAACCTTCTCAGTCAATCACTAGATGTTGGGGTAAACCTCCACAGCTTGTGATCGGTTAAGCAGGTATTTCCTAGCATGTTGAGTGAGAAGTAAAAATTAGTGGTAAATGAAGTATCAAGATTGCCAGCCACAGGGGAACAGTGGCGGTGAGTAATGATTCTTTTTTTTTTTTTAACCCTTTCTGAATTGTATACTTAAAAAAAAAAATCTTCCTGGAAACCCCTTTTTTCTCTGAAAAACCATTCCAAGAAAAACTTCCAGGGAATTGGATAGAAACTATATAAGACTGTCCACAGTTGCCCTGCACCCGGGAACAATGCTGGGAAGCGGGTGTCTAGTGTGTCATGTGCCCTTAGAGGGATACCAACAAACTGGGAACTGACTATTTGCCCCTTACGAAATAAATCTTACCTCTGGCTCCAGATTCATCACCAATCTTTATCTGCTGACAGATCTTAAAGAATGTACAAGACTTTTTCCATTTTCCATAGTTTATTATTAATAAGAGGCATGATGATTAAAGAAAAAATTTTTTGGCATGCACATGTTTCCTTCTTTACTTTTCCTCTAGGGTTGACATATCCTGAGATGAGTGAAACTAGAGGACCATCTTAAACTTTTCTTCTAGGGTTCACATATCCTGAGATGAGTGAAACTAGATGACCATCTTAAAAAAAAAACAAAAAAAAAACACAATTTTACAATACTTTCATGAGAGATGTTTATGCTATATGTGTCTATATGTGGCCACCAAGTGGCTGTGATGTGAATAACATGTCCAGATAATGTATGGAATTTGTATTGTTAAAATTGGGGTCCTTAAAGGGGCTGTACCATGACAATGTAAAAAAATGAAACTCTCTAAAAAACTTAGAACCAACCCTGTACTTCAAATGGATCCAGAGATCTGCCCATTCATTTCTGCAATTGCTCTGCTAGATTTATTTCAAGCTGGCTGCTCAGGGGCGTGTACTTTCTTAGTGTGTGTGCTGAGAATGGAACTGAGCATGTATCTCAACCGCAGTGAGCTGGACAGAGAATTTAGAAAAAGGGCAAACAGTAGGTGGTGCTATACAGATAGATTTCAGTGAATAACTCTGTAGCTGTAATACATTTTTAATTACATGCAATTACAAAAGTATTGAGATCCAGGTGCTGGTTTGAAAAAATGTAGAATGTTTTTAGTGGGACGACACCTCTAATAAAATCTGAGTTGCTTTGTAGGCAATGACTTAATATAGTGTTTTTATTAATTCTCAGGTGGGGGGGCACAGAAGTAGCAGTCACACTTGGGCTCCTAAAGTTACCTCTGCTACATAAAAAGAGACCAGCATTGTAAATGCTAGGCGGCGTTCCTCTTCCAAATTATTAATTGGGATTCAAGAGCTTCACCTCTAGAGATGGAGCTTTTTGGAACTTTTTGCACATGTCCACTTACCTGTAGAAGCTTTCAGTACAGCTTGTGACCTTCTCTCCCTTACTATGTTATTTTGTACCTGCATATCTAAGCACTCAGCAATATATAACCCCAGGTACAAAAGTCATTGCTAACGCGAGGCACAATTTACGCTGTCTCTTTCAACCTACGGACCAAACACCATAATTAACATACACAGGACAGCTTTGATGCGTAATCAGTTTTTGTTCTAAAAAAAATATGAATATATTAACTCCCTGCTCAAGTGCAGATTCTGTTTGAGTTGGAAAATGCTTAATTGAAATCAGCTATATTTAAGACACAAATCTAAATACTGCAATATTGCCATTAATAAAAAGGCGCCATTAAGACATCCACGAAACATCTGTACCATTCACTTAATGGAAACATTCTTTACTACTCTATTAGATTTTACTCAATAAAATAAACATTAAAGTTATTGAACAGATGTCTCGAAAAGACAATTTTTTATTAATGGGAACGCGGAATAACATACATTAAAATCTGACTCGTAATGGCGAAAATATGAGCGGTTGCGTTCTTTGTGATGCTTTATGTTAGGGCTATGGTCTGTTTATGTGTTCTTGGACCTTTCATTGTGCCATACCTTCATTATTACTCGTGGACATGCATAAATTAATTGACATGGGCAGTACCATTCATTTCCCAACAGAAAGTATTCCTACACAGTCTTGTTCCTATCACTGACCGGACGGTGCCAGAGAATGTAGGGACATGCCCTGTGGACCAGAGGGTTGGAAACACCTACATTTCCAAGAGTAGTAAAATATGCTACACAGTTAGAGACCTATGCAGGATTTTCTCAAGCGGTCAGAGGTGATATTTTGGTGGCGCTCAACCCAACTCCCCGGCCACTTCTGAGTTACTCTACTTGCCATACCGCAAGTATGTAGAGAATGTGAACAAGTGGTTAGAGAATGCAGGAAGTTAGGGAAGGTGGGTTATGTTGGGTGAGACTACTGTTATGTTGGGTGAGACATGGACTGACAAGGGACACTTCCCCTGCATCAGTGAGGACAAGAGCTATCCTTTTCCTTGTCCAAAGAATACGAGGCCAAACTCACCTTGATTCTGATTGCCCTTGAATATACATACGGAGTCCCCTGATGATGTCCAGAAGTGACAGAAACATGGCATGTAGGGCGTTATAATTAGGGCTTATTAGGTATACAGACCCATACTGAGGGAAAGGCTCGGTGTGAGGTCGGCCCTGTCGGGGCGGGTGCTCCATTGTGGTAGGCAGGCTTGAGTCCCTATCCCCCTAGGCAGGCAGGAAAGCCACAATAGGGCCTTCTAGGATATATATTGTGCCAATACCACAACAGCACCTGGTCACATTGGTCCGCGGCTATACCATCGCCAGGACCATCCTTCACAGTTGGACCCCGCCCAGACGAGGTGAGATCCACCCATCTTTTCTTTTTATTAGTTCTTAACGGAATATGAATATGAATTGATGCAGCGGAGGAATTTATTGTTGTCTTTGTCGTCTCTCACCTAGTGTGACTTTATATTTTAAATGACCTAGTAAAGGTTACGTTTTAAATAATCCCAGTTTACAAATATTTTTTCTGCATGATTTGGGTGTAACTTTATACCACGTATAACTAACACTAAGAGTGGTATACACAATTTGGGTTATTGGCAGGAACAAGAACGGGGCCTTTAGACAGTAGAGAAGAGGTGGGGAAGTTGGGTAATTAGTAAGGTAAGCAGTTGGCAGTCATTTGAAAGTAGGCATATAAAGGAGGGCAGAGAAAGGTAGATTACTGGCAGATACAGCTAAGAGGTGGGTGGCCAGTTAGACATTTAGATAGATGGGATAGGTTAACTGTTATACAAATAGATACATTGGGGTATGTAGGCAGTTAACCATGTAGATACATGGGATAAGTGGGCAGTTACAAACATATAGATAAATGGGGTAGGTGGGCATTTGTAAGCATAGGGACATGGGTTGGGTGAGCAGTTATAGACATATAGACACATGCAATGGGTGTGCAGTTAGACAATTAAACATCAGGTTAACAATTAACCTGATGAAGGGGATCATAATTCCCCGAAACGCGTTGTTTTTATACTAAATACATTTTAAATGGAATAAAGAAGATTTTAAAACTCAAGATGGTCTTGATCGGGTCTTGAAGCGCCGAAGCAAGATTTTCATTTCTTCACACTAGTCACCTTGACATTGACGATCCGGCAAATTAAATATGTTGTGTAGAATAATATACAGTCAGGTCCATAAATATTGGGACATCGACACAATTCTAACATTTTTGGCTCTATACACCACCACAATGGATTTGAAATGAAATGAACAAGATGTACTTTAACTGCAGACTGTCAGCTTTAATTTGAGGGTATTTACATCCAAATCAGGTGAACGGTGTAAGAATTACAACAGTTTGCATATGTGCCTCACACTTGTTAAGGAACCAAAAGTAATGGGACATAATAATAATCATAAATCAAACTTTCACTATGTTATACTTGGTTGCAAATCCTTTGCAGTCAATTACAGCCTGAAGTCTGGAACGCTGGGTTTTATCCCTGGTGATGCTCTGCCAGGGCTCTACTGCAACTGTATTCAGTTCCTGCTTGTTCTTGGGGCATTTTCCCTTCAGTTTTGTCTTCAGCAAGTGAAATGCATGCTCAATCGGATTCAGGTCAGGTGATTGACTTGGCCATTGCATAAAATTCCACTTATTTCCCTTAAAAAACTCTTTGGTTGCTTTTGCACTATGCTTTGGGTCATTGTCCATCTGCACTGTGAAGCACCGTCCAATGAGTTCTGAAGCATTTGGCTGAATATGAGCAGATAATATTGCCCGAAACACTTCAGAATTCATCCTGCTGCTTTTGTCAGCAGTCACATCATCAATAAATACAAGAGAACCAGTTCCATTGGCAGCCATACATGCCCACGCCATGACACTACCACCACCATGCTTCACTGATGAGGTGGTAGGCTTAGGATCATGAGCAGTTCCTTTCCTTCTCCATACTCTACTCTTCCTATCACTCTGGTACAAGTTGATCTTGGTCTCATCTGTCCATAGGATGTTGTTCCAGAACTGTGAAGGCTTTTTTAGATGTCGTTTGGCAAACTCTAATCTGGCCTTCCTGTTTTTGAGGCTCACTAATGGTTTACATCTTGTGGTGAACCCTCTGTATTCACTCTGGTGAAGTCTTCTCTTGATTGTTTACTTTGACACACATACACCTACCTCCTGGAGAGTGTTCTTGATCTGGCCAACTGTTGAGAAGGGTGTTTTCTTCACCAGGGAAAGAATTCTTCGGTCATCCACCACAGTTGTTTTCCGTGTTCTTCCGGGTCTTTTGGTGTTGCTGAGCTCACCGGTGCGTTCCTTCTTTTTAAAAATGTTCCAAACAGTTGTTTTGGCCACGCCTAATGTTTTTGCTATCTCTCTGATGGGTTTGTTTTGTTTTTTCAGCCTAATGAGGGCTTGCTTCACTGATAGTGACAGCTCTTTGGATCTCATCTTGAGAGTTGACAGCAACAGATTCCAAATGCAAATAGCACACTTGAAATTAACTCTGGACCTTTTATCTGCTCATTGTAATTGGGATAATGAGGGGAAAACACACACCTGGCCATGGAACAGCTGAGAAGCCAATTGTCCCATTATTTTTGGTTCCTTAACAAGTGGGAGGCACATATGCAAACTGTTGTAATTCCTACACCGTTCACCTGATTTGGATGTAAATACCCTCAAATTAAAGCTGACAGTCTGCAGTTAAAGCACATCTTGTTCGTTTCATTTCAAATTCATTGTGGTGGTGTATAGAGCCAAAAATGTTAGAATTGTGTCGATGTCCCAATATTTATGGACCTAACTGTAACTCTTCACTTGATTATGGACTAGAATAGAAGATTGCTTGGCCACAAAAAAATTCCAGGAATCCTGTGGCTCCTACCAATGCCAAATCATCTGTCAGATATTCTAACAGATGTCATATCAAAAACAACATTAAAGAAAGCAGAACATTTAAAGGACTTTCCACTGTGTTCTAGATGGTAATATCAGAGTATGTAATTCACTGAGGCCATTAACTCAGGACTTAATTGGCTCACACAATTCTCCGCAGAGGGCTATGCCAGTACATCTTACTTAGAAGAAAAGCAAGTGTTGCCCCTGGCACCGACATGCCCACATTTCTACTTGACGGTTCATTTAATCTGTTCTGGCCTCATTGTGCGAAATCTACATCAACACAACAGAAGAAAGGTTATCAGAGACAGAAAAATCTTCAACGACTCGGCTAAGAATTTCTGTGCCTCGTACTTTGAAATAAGAATCAAAGAACAATAATGTCTAGCACAACTTAAAGGGGCAAGAGAACCATTCCAAAGGGGTATATGGGTATTATAAAGAGGGGCCCTCACTTGGTGTTCCCGTTTATAAGCCAAACAGTGGCTCTGACTAAAGAAGAGAAAATCACAAAAAATTTGATTCAGGTTCAATTCACTGATTCTATCTAACGTGCTCCAATTGGCCTGAAAATGTATGTATGGCACCCTGAGATGTTTCTTTCTTGTTTCTCACTTGCAAAAACAAAACAAAAAAACAACAACTTCTCTTTCTCTCTTTCAATCTCTCTCCCGCTCTAAAATTCACCCAAAATGAGGCACCAACAATTCAGATTTGGATCCACCTTGAATTTTTACTCGTGTTAAATCCAATTAGTTTACAATCAATCCACTCATCTCTCTAGCTCTGACACTCTGGACAGACTCTGCTTGTCCATGTATTACATGGTTGGCCATCCAGAAGAAATGTATGACTTTAACTAAGTACACCCAATTGCCACAGACCATCCCTAGACGTTTCTGAATGGAAATCTGTGGTGTTCAGTCTAATCTTTTAAATATGTCATTGTGGATCCTGATAAGAAATAAGTGAAAAAAATTAGATTTTGATCTTAATTATCCGTCCAATTTGATTCGGGTCCAAATAAATTGTACCCAAATCAAAAGTGCTCTGATTGCCTAGAAAATCTCTCTTATCTGTCTCTACTCCTTGATTTTCTCATATTGAATCGGACAAAATTCTGATTCTAAAGAATGCAATAAAAAAAATAATAATAATATGTGTCAAATTCCAAATGGCAGAATTGATTTGCTCATCTTCAATCCTGACTAAAGCTGCAGTTTGTAGTTTTGGGTGTCTAATGCATAAGGCTAGTATTACAGTAGCATTAAAACTATTCGTCAGGCTGTTCTGGCAGAGGAACAACTTGCAAGAGTTCATCATATCCTGCATAGCCAGAAAGGGCCAGAGCACTGCCAGACCCTATTGACTGTAATCCAGCCTGTTTACAGCATTAGTGACAGGATACGGACAAACAAAGAATGGTGCTTACACTAGTTTTTGTAAAGCCAAATCCAGGCACTAATGCCAGAAATAGGCCTGATCCCCACCAGGTCCTATTACAGTCAATGGGCTCAAGTAGGGAAAGGCAGTACCTGACTATGCCAGATTCGATGAACTCAGGCAGGCTGTTCCTCTGACGGAAGGGCCAGCCAATAGTTTAATGCTAGTGTGAAACTAGCCTAAGTTGTGCCAAGTTATTTTTCGTAGTAGATTAGCCACCACCAGTAGTTTTGGAGTGGTCAGAGTACATAAGATGCTCAGCTGAACCCAGGTTATGACACAACAATGCACCACAATACACGAGGGCTTTCTAAGGTACAAAAGAAAACTATTCAACTTTGTGTAGACTTTAAAGCCAATCAATGTCTACAGTATTTCTAATGCAATAAAATTTGAGAGTATATGTCCGCGTATAAATGAATAGAAATCCAGCTCACCAATTCAGTAGTGCGACGCAAAAGCCAGGTCAGCTCAGCGTAAACTTCATTCAAATAAACAGAATTCCAGCACAAAAGAGATAAAATCTTGCATGTTCTTTACTGAATATTCCAAACGTACATAAAGTGCAGTGAAAGAGGTCTCTCCGTGTCCCTGGTGAGACCGACTTGTTTCGAGACAGCCGGCTCTTAGTCATGACCATGAACACGGAGGGACCTCTTTCACTGCACCATATGTACATTTGGAATATTCAATAAAGAACATGCAACATTTTATCTCCTTGATGCTGGAATTCTGTTTATTTGAATGAAGTATATTTCCGCGTGTTCTGTGTACATCTCGATGAGCCCTCAAAATTATTCTCTCTGGTGGACCCAAGGTGCCCCATTCTTACACTAACAACCAGTACCCATGACATTCTCTAAATCACATCAATAATTTGAAAGTTATTATTATACTTAGTGTTTTCATATAGAGGGAATCACAGAGAATTTATGATTAAGACAATTCCCAGAACTTTGTGTAAAAAAGGATGTCCAGACATGTCAATGGAGAAACCAAACATCTCACATAGGATTATTGATTGGGTTATAGAGAAGAATGTTCTTATCGTGATTCATATGACAGTAAATGGTATAAAAGTCAGGCTCAATCCATCTGAAGAACAAGACAAAGTGATTTCTTGAGGATTACAACTAAATGATTTCATCTTGTTATGGTTTTGTGCTATATTTTGTTGAGTTCTTCTAAATCCAATGTATTGCATTGATCTTATTTGGTGACAGTCAATTTCCTGAGTTCATCTAGTATTTTATGGTTTAGGAAACATAAGGTACCATTATATTCATAGAAACGACCAATAAATAAGATGTAGGTCTATGAGTAGATCTATGTGAGTAGAGTTGGACCCTGGATTAAAAGGGTTGGCTCATCTAGGCGCACCAGAAGCAATCAAAAACAACCAGTAAAAGGTGGTAAAGTCCACTTTAAGAGCACAAACGTTTTCTGGGGTATATCTGTCACAGATTGTGTCGCAAAGGTGATTTGCGTCGCAATCTGTGACTTTTCCCCGTTCACGCCAGGTCTAAAAAAGGTGGCGTGTGGTGTGGGCTAAAAAAGGGGACAGGCCAGTAGGCCCATTTATCATTTTCTATGATTTTTTAAAAAATTTAAGCCAGCAAGGAAGCTGGCTTAAATGCTTACATTTATTTTTAGCTGGATGCATCGCCAGTGCAATGGGTTATTAAGACGGACGTCTAAAACGTTGGTCTTAATAAATGACCCCCATAGTTTTAAAACTGTGATTTCTGGATGGACAAAAAGAGGAGTGTAGGCATAGGCTTTAGTTTCATTCATGCTTTTTCATTAGAGATGAGCGAATCAAAGCTGACGAAGTGGAATTCGATCCAAATTTCAGGAAAAATTCGATTCACAACGAATGCGAATTTCCACGTGATTCATGGTAACGAAGCGCAATTTTCCTAAAATGTCTGCTACACGTGTGAGGATTTAGGAAATGTGGCAAGGAACTTTGGGAAGGCGAGATCACCCAGATTGACATGCCCGCATGCAGCCAATCAGCAGCCAGCCAGCCCTGTGATGTCACAGCCCTATAAATACAGCAGCCATTTTAGATTCTCCCATTTTGCAGCATTCAGAGTACGGGGACAGACGTGTGAAGGCGCTAGGGACAGCAAGTGGAAAACGATTGTGGAAAAAAAAGACTTAAAAAACTATTTATAAGTGCAGGGAAAGGATAGGAATCATTTCACAGCATCTTAGTGCAGGGAGAGACATCAGAAGGCGCTAGGGACATTGATAGGAAAGTGATTTACAAGTGCAGGGAACGATTATTTGGGGATCCAAATAGCCATTAGACAGCTCTGTCATGGCAGCTTTTTGTTATTGGTCTGCAAGTGTTATGTTGAAAAGCCTTTAGTGGCTTATATCTTAGTATCTTATTCAGTACGACAAGAAAAATATATACGCACTGCACTGTTGCAGTTATTTCTGGTAAAAGTGTATAGGGGTGTATTTCAGTACAACAAGAAAAATATATACGCACAGCACTGCTGCAGTTATTTCTGGTAAAAGCATATTTCAGTAAAAAAAAAGGATAATATATATGCACTGCACTGTTGCAGTTATTTCTGGTGGAAGCGTATAGGGGCGCATGTCAATAAAAAAGGAAAATATATATGCACTGCACTGTTGCAGTTATTTCTGGAGAAAGCGTGTAGGGGCGTATTTCAGTACAACAAGAAAAATATATACGCACTGCACTGTTGAAGTTGTTTCTGGTGAAAGAGTATAGGGGCGTATTTCATTAAAAAAAGAAAATATATAAACACTGCACTATTGCAGTTATTTCTGGTGAAAGCGTATAGGGGCATATTTCAGTAAAAAAATAAAAATAGATACGCATTGCACTGTTGCAGTTATTTCTGGTAAAAGCGTATAGGGGCATATTTCAGTAAAAAAAGGAAAATATATAAGCACTGCACTGTTGCAGTTATTTCTGGTGAAAGCGTATCGGGGCGTATTTCAGGAAAAGTGGAAAAATCCAGCACGAAGATGATGAAAAAAATCATAACTTTATTTGCGGTATTAAAATAGTCGACATAGAGGACAAGTTCAGTAATGCCTTTCAGACCATAAACTCATGAGGAAGGACCGCTATCTGTTTATGGTCTGAAAGGCATTACTGAACTTGTCCTCTATGTCGACAATTTTAATACCGCAAATAAAGTTATGATTTTTTTCATCATCTTCGTGCTGGATTTTTCCATTTTTCCTGACATATATTTCAACGCATCCAGGTGCATCATCAGTGCTCGGTTGGTGGAGGGGAAGGTGGGAGCTGATTTTTACTTCAATAGGGGCGTATTTCAGCGCAACAAGAAAAATATCTACGCACTACACTGTTGCAGTTCTTGCTGGTGAAAGCGTATATAGGGTTGTATTTCAGTAAAACAAGAAAAGTAGATACACACTGCACTGTTGCAGTTATTTCTGGTGAAAGCATATAGGGGCGTATTTCAGTCAAAAAAAGGAAAATATATATGCATTGCACTGTTGCAGTTATTTATGGTGAAAGTGAAAAGGGGCAAATTTCAGAAAAGAAAGGAAAATATATACGCACTGCACTGCTGCAGCTATTTCTGGTGAAAGCGTATAGGGGCATTTTTCAGCGGAAAAAAAATAATATACGCACTGCACTGTTGCAGTTATTTTTGGTGTATGCGTATAGGGGCGTATTTCAGTAAAAAAAGGAAAAATATAAAAGCACTGCACTGTTGCAGTTATTTCTGGTGAAAGCGTATTTGAGTAAAAAATGACACTATGCCCTGTGTCAACATATGAAGCGTCTCCATGCAGTGGCCTGGGACAACCGTGGCTCCGATGTGGTGGCTACCGCTGCACCACCCAGTGGCACGCACCTGGTTTTAGCCAGTCAAGGCTCCACCACCTCAGCCGAAGGGAGCTGTCTGTTATTCCCATCTTCTGCTGGTTCAGATGCTCCTCCTCCTCCTCCTAATCCTCGTCAGTCATTCCATCAAAAATCGATCACCAAAGCGATTGCCATGAGACAGCAGTATGTGTGCACGCATTCAACGGTGCTGAAGCTAAACGTGCTCCCGTCCAAGTTGCTGGTGCTGCAGTCCCTCTCTTTCCAAGTGGTGGACTCTGCACCTTTCAGAGAACTGATGGCTTTTGCCAAGCTGAGGTGGAGAGTTCCAACCTGTTATTTCTTTGCAAAAAAGGCAGTACCAGCCATGCACAAATATGTAGAACAGAAGGTGGTCCAGTCCTTGAGCCTGTCGGTGTGTCTGCCAAAGTGCACGGCAGCACCGACATGTGGAGCTGTAACTACGGTCAGGGACAGTACATGTCCTTTATGGCCCACTGGGTTAATGTGGTTCCTGCACAGCCACACCAGCAACTTGGCCAGGTCACGCCACTTCCGCATCCATGTTGTCACGCCCTTGGTCCTGTGACAGTGTCCACCTCTGCCTCCTCAACCTCCACTGTGTCCTCAGCCTCCACTGCAGGGACAAGTCACAGTGCCCCTCCAGCATACCACACGTGCAGGGCTCGGCGATGTCACAATGTTCTGCACCTGGTTTGCATTGGCGAATGGAGTAACACAGGGGAGGAACTGCTCCCTGTGATGCATCACAAAATCGAATCCTAGCTTTCTCTGAGTCAACTAAAAATCGGAACCATGCTGACTGACAATGGGAAGAACATGGTGTCGGCGTTGCGTCAAGGAAGGCTGAGCCATGCGCCATGCATGGCACACGTGTTCAGTCTGGTTGTCAAGCGGTTCCTGAAGTCTTCCACGCATCTGCAAGACATCATAAAAATGGGTAGGAAACTTTGCATGCACTTCAGCCACTCATACACCGCAAAGCACTCCCTCCTTGAGCTGGAGCGGCAGAACTACATCCCCCAACATAGGCTGATATGCAACATTTCCACCCGTTGGAATTCCACTCTCCATATGTTGGACCGACTATACGAACAGAGAAAGGCCATCAGTGATTTCTTGATGATGCAAGCGGAAAGGGGTACTCCACTGTGTAACTTCAATGTCAGCCAGTGGCAGCTCATGCATGACACCTGCCTTTGCTCAGGCCCTTTAAGGAGGCCACATTATTTGTCAGTCGCCAGGGCTACGGAATGAACAACTTCATGCCACTAATTCATGTACTGAAACAGATGCTGGTAACTATGGCTGGTCAAGGGACAGGAGACGTGGCGCCTCGATCTCACAGCCACATGAGCCCTGTGGGGGCTGAACTGGAAGAGGAGGAGGTGGGGGACATTGGAGCACAGGAAATGTGTAGCCAAATGGGTGGTTTTTCTACTCAGCTGACAGGAGAGGAGGAGCAGGAGCAGCCAGAGGAGCTACAGAGCCATGAGGAAGACGAGACAGAGGACCCAGACACACCGTAGCAGTATGCAGTGGAGATGGAGGCAGGGAGTCCCTCTGAGTCACTTGTACAAATGGCACGATGCATGCTCACTTGCTTGCCTAGTGACAGCCGAATTGTCACCATTCGGAAGAGGGATGAGTTCTGGCTCTCCACCTTGTTGGACCCTCGCTACCGGTCCAAAATGGGGGCCTTTTATACACAAACTGAGAGGGAGGACAAACTGAACTACTACAGAGACATACTATGTAGTCAGTTGGCCGCTACCTATCTGTACCATCGTCCATCCTCTCGCAGGTCTGACCGGGAGGACCCTCTACGCTCAAGTTCCACTGCCACGGCTGCTGGGGAGGAGTGGAGTGGCAGGAGCAGTACCAGCTCCATCAGCAGCAGCCTGAGTCTACAGTCGTTGATGAGTAGCTTTCTTCAACCGCATAGTGAAGAAACTACTCACCAGCAGCAGCAGGTAGACCTGGAGCAGGACCTGAACCAGCAGGTGGTGGCATACTTGGACAGCACCCTGCCACCCAACATTGAAGAACCGCTGGACTACTGGGTAGTCAAACTGGATTTGTGGCCGCAACTAGCAGAATTTACCCTGAAATAGTTGTCCTGCCCAACCAGTAGTGTAGCATCAGAGCGGGTTTTGAGTGCAGCAGGGGCCATAGTTACCCCAAGGAGAACTCGACTGTCCACCCAAAATGTGGAGAGACTGACCTTTGTCAAGATGAATCAGGCGTGGGTCAGCCATGATTTCCAACCACCAATTCCTGATGCATCAGACTAGATCATCCATGGTGTCACACCAACGCTTTGATAAAAGGGACCAGTTTCTTCTGGCTACCTGACTCAGCTACTACTCTGATGCTTCACCATGCCTGATGCCACTCATCTGATGCTAAGTGCTCCTTATTTCACCCACCTTCGTCAGCAGGTAATGGTATTGCCACCCAATGCCCCACTCTGTTACCGGGTCACTTTGTAGTCTCCTGATGCAGCTGCATCTACCATCTCCAAACTATGTCACCTTGCCACTCTGTGGTCTCCTCATGCTGCTGCCATATCCACAATAGGTCACCTTGCCACTCTGCAGTATTGTCCTGATGCTGCTGCTGCTACTGCCATCTCCACATTATGTCATCTTGCTACTATGTGGTTTCCTGATGCTGCTACTGCCATCTCCACATTACGTCACCTTGCCACTCTATGGTCTCCTCATGCTGCTGCTGCTGCTGCCATCTCCACAATATCAAAAAACTCCTAAATAATTAGAGCCACACAAATGACAATACAAGAATACCTCTTTATTAAATCATCCAAAAAGGACATCATATATATAATCATAAGCAATAATAATAAAACATTGCGAAAAGTGCTATGAAATGGAAGAAAGCCCTCCCCACATAAACTGGAGTCAATAGGGTAAATATGCTGCCCCCAATGGTGGCTGTAAATAACACGGTTTAACACAGGGTTCCAAATACAGTATATACCAACAGGCTGAATGAGCCGTACATAGAAAATAACATGCCGATCCACCAATTAAACAGTATATTAAGCAGCCATCAGCCTCTGTTCCCTGCCAGATCATAAAAAGGTTGTCAATATATCGACCCCAGTATTGTACCTTGTCGGCCATAGCTATGGGGTCTGTTTGCAGAATTTCCCTCTCCCACAGCCACAGGAACAAATTAGCATTTGATGGCGCACAAGACGCCCCCATTGAAGTCCCTTGGAGCTGTGGGAAGAAGGACCACCCAAAAAGGAAGAAATTGTGAGTCAGCACATATTCTAGTAAGCATATGATAAACTTAGGTTTGTTGGGGTCCATGTTGGTATTTTGCAACAAAAAAAAATGCAGCTCTCAGACCATCCTGATGTTTAATCGAAGTGTATAGGGACTCAACATCACATGTGGCGATTAACATGTCAGATTCCAATTGCAGATCTTCTACTTTCCTCAGAACATCCGTGATATCCTTGAGATATGAGGGAAGGCCTTCCACCAATGGGTGCAGAAAATGTTTGATGTATTTACAAATGGAGTCATTCAAGCTGTTCATACCCGACACTATCAGTCTACCCGAAAGTTGTTTCATGTCCTTGTGGACCTTAGGGAGAAAATATAGTGTCAGGGTTATAGGATGTTCTACCAATAGATATGTACAGTAGGTGAACCCGATTTTGTGTCAATCTCGCTCTCTTTCTCGGCGAGATTGAGCACCTACGAGCCCCATCGCGGGAGCCAGCGCCGAGCTGGCTTGCCGCGATGGAGACAGAGCCGTCATAGAAGCGACGGGAGATCCGACTTGGATTCCCGCCAATTCTACATGTGTGCAGCGTTTGTTATGAATTCTGAGGGGGAAGTCCCCGCCGGATTTTAAATAAAAATCCGGCATGGGTCCCCCCCTCAGGAGCATACCGGGCCCTTAGGTCTGTTATGGGTTGTAAGGAGAGCCCCCCCTACGCCGAAAAAAACGGCGTAGGGGGTCCCCCTACAATCCATACCAGACCCGTATCCAAAGCACGCTACCCGGCCAGCCAGGAAGGGAGTGGGGACGAGCGAGCGCCCCCCCCCCCCCCCCTCCTGAGCCGTACCAGGCTGCATGCCCTCAACATGGGGGGGTTGGGTGCTCTGGGGCAGGGGGTGCACTGCGGCCCCCCCACCTCAGAGCACCCTGTCCCCATGTTGATGAGGACAGGGCCCCTTCCCGACAACCCTGGCCGTTGGTTGTCGGGGTATGCGGGCGGGAGGCTTATCGGAATCTGGGAGCCCCCTTTAATAAGGGGGCCCCCAGATACCGGCCCCCCACCCTAAGTGAATGAGTATGGGGTACATCGTACCCCTACCCATTCACCTGCAAGAAAAGTGGTAAAAACACAAATAAACCACACAGTGTATTAAAATATTTTATTTTTCTGCTCCGGAGGCCGCCCCCTGTCTTCTTTATTAGCTCTTTTACCAGGGGGGGCTCTTCTTCTTCCGCTATCCCGACGGGTCTTCTCTGCTATCCGGGGGGTCTTCTCAACTCTCCGGGGTTCTCCTTCTGTCTTCGCCGCTCTCCGTTGTTGACTCGGCGCACCCCGGTTCTTCGTCTCGCTAAATTTTTATTTAAAATCCGAGATCTCGCGAGATGAAGAACCGGGGTGCGCCGAGTCAACAACGGAGAGCGGCGAAGACAGAAGGAGAACCCCGGAGAGTTGAGAAGACCCCCCGGATAGCGGAGAAGACCCGTCGGGATAGCGGAAGAAGAAGAGCCCCCCCTGGTAAAAGAGCTAATAAAGAAGACAGGGGGCGGCCTCCGGAGCAGAAAAATAAAATATTTTAATACACTGTGTGGTTTATTTGTGTTTTTACCACTTTTCTTGCAGGTGAATGGGTAGGGGTACGATGTACCCCATACTCATTCACTTAGGGTGGGGGGCCGGTATCTGGGGGCCCCCTTATTAAAGGGGGCTCCCAGATTCCGATAAGCCTCCCGCCCGCATACCCCGACAACCAACGGCCAGGGTTGTCGGGAAGGGGCCCTGTCCTCATCAACATGGGGACAGGGTGCTCTGAGGTGGGGGGGCCGCAGTGCGCCCCCTGCCCCAGAGCACCCAACCCCCCCATGTTGAGGGCATGCAGCCTGGTACGGCTCAGGAGGGGGGGGGGGCGCTCGCTCGTCCCCACTCCCTTCCTGGCTGGCCGGGTAGCGTGCTTTGGATACGGGTCTGGTATGGATTGTAGGGGGACCCCCTACGCCGTTTTTTTCGGCGTAGGGGGGGCTCTCCTTACAACCCATAACAGACCTAAGGGCCCGGTATGCTCCTGAGGTGGGGACCCATGCCGGATTTTTATTTAAAATCCGGCGGGGACTTCCCCCTCAGGATTCATAACAAACGCCGCACACGTGTAGAATTGGCGGGAATCCAAGTCGGATCTCCCGTCGCTTCTATGACGCGCTTGCTGGGATGTGCTGTCACTATTCCAGTGAGTGCGAGATCTCGGCACCATGTCGCCGAGTATCAGCGCGACGCTGTCGTGCTAAAAGCACAATATCACAAACACCTACTGTATATTGTTTAGCTGCCATCGTCAACACCCTGATTCAAAATGCTCTCCAATTAAAAAAGTACGTCGGGTCTTGGCTCTCCTTACACTGGTTCATATAGTTATGTTTTGATCTATTGCTTGCCCTGCTATGACTTCAGGACTGCTGCATGTTTTTCAGTGGTAGATTGGTGATTGTGCTGACTAAACGGTGTGTTCTTACACCATGTGTATCTCCCACTTGGGATTTATGATACTTCCATTATTGGAATGTCAGCTTCATATCTCCCATTGAACACATGTTATAACATATGATAACATCATGGTATTTATATACTGATTGCATATTAGTGGTGCGGCATATTTACTGTCTCCCCTACTGCTGGCTGCTTAATATACTGTTTAATTGGTGGATCGGGGTGTTATTTTCTATGTACGGCTCATTCAGCCTGTTGGTATATACTGTCTTTGTAACCCCGTGTTAAACCGTGTTATTTACAGCCACCATTGGGGGCAGCATATTTACCCTATTGACTCCAGCACTTTTTGCAAGGTTTTATCATTATTGCTTATGATTATATATATATATGATGTCCTTTTTGGATGATTTAATAAAGAGGTATTCTTGTTTTATCATTTGTGTGGCTCTAATTATTTAGGAGTTTTTGATATGTCTCCACACATATTGTTTTGTATTTTGTTCAATTATTGGCGGCTGTTTAACATCTCCACAATATGTCACCTTGCCACTCTGTGGTCTCCTCATGCTACTGCCATATCCACAATATGTCACCTTGCCACTCTGTGGTCTCCTCATGCTGCTGCTGCTACTGCCATCTCCACACTATGTCACCTTGCCACTCTGTGGTCTCCAGATGCTGCCGCCACCTCCAAACTATGTCACCTCACCACTTTGTGGTCTCCTCATGTTGCTGTAATCTCCACACTATGTCACTTTGCCACTCTGTGATATCCTCCTGATGCTGTTACTGTCGCCACCTTCAGACTCGGTCATTGTGCCATTCTGTGGCCTCCTCATGCTACTGTACTTCCACCTCACCACTGTGTCATAGGGCCACTCTGTGGACTTCTCATGCTGTTCCCACCCTCCCCACTTCATGACTGGGCCACTATTTTGCCTTTTGGCCTGGCTGACATAATGATTTATTTGACCTTTCTTCTGATCTGTCAGAAGGAAGGAAAAATGAGACGCACAACGGATACTGTCTGTCTAGCAGCTGTAAGGCCTGTACGGTCCCATCAGAATTGGCTTATGATTTGGTAGCCAAAAGTAGGAGTGGGTACAAAACACAGAAGACATGCAAATATTCCATTCACGTGTCCTCTTTTTTACATCCACTCCTGTCTTTTTTTGGCATTAGCAATACTGATGGATTATTGGGCAAATGCTGACCGAGTGAAGGCGGATGCTCCACAGACTGGATCCGTTTTTTGAGGGGTTATTTTTCTGACGAATCAGAGGAAGGGCAAATTAATCAGTGACGTCAACTCAAACTTACTGCTGACCCCCTCTCCACTCTGTCGGGGGCTCTACTTGTATAAGCGTTTAATAGAACAGGTTCTGTAGACATCTATGTGGAATCAGCTGCCGATGGTGTAAAAGGAGCGCGCTTTTTCTTGACGCTAACATCGGCCTGTAAGGCTGAGTTCACATTTGTTATTTGGTCAGTTTTGGCCCCGTGACTGCCCAAATAAGTGAAGTGTGCAGTGATTCTAAGAGCGATGCCTGTCATCTGCATGTCATACGGACTCACAGTATTGTTTCACTACCCCAGCACACTCCCTATGCGTATTACTGCAAGGCACAGTGTTCTACACGACTATAACGGCTCTCTGCAGCCCGGAAAGAGCTTTTTTTTTACGGATTTCACTGCAAGTAAATTCTGATCGAAGCAAATTTTTCTGAAAAATTTGGCAAACCGGCCGAATAGAATTTTTGAAAAATTCGCTCATCTCTATTTGTCATCTGTGGGACCAATATGGTGGTCAATTCAGTTCATCACAAGGAATTTATTTATACCATGAAATATTCTATATGATTCTTCCATAAGGAACTATTGAAGTTTGCGGCCACAATTGTACAGCAATACTAGTTTGATTTTGGCAACAAAGGAAAGGTTACAATTCTACAGGGATTCAACAATGCAAAAAAGTCTGCTTATGTTTTATCTTTTTTTTTTTTGTGCAAAAGCATTGAGGCTTCGATATAATTAATGTGCAATGCTGTGGGAGTATTAACCAATATAGATCAAAAGCACTTTTAATGCCCCACTGCCAGCTTTATCCCTCTTAGATCTTTAAATGATGCTCTTGTTTTGAAGTAAACAATACGCCGAGCTCTCCAGATTGTACTCTAATTTAATTTACCACGTGTAGAACTTCACCACATTGCAGAAATGAAATTTGAAAAGATTGTCTCTATTGATCTAAATGCATGATACAGTCGCACTCGGCAGCTTCTTTGCATCCATTTTATGTTTCAAGTGTACATCATAACTTCTACATAGCACCTTATATACTGTAGACCGCGTTTTCTTAAATGGGACTGGCTGGACTACATACAGTAAGAGAGGCACAGGGTCAGTTGGTTAAACTGTGTTGTAGAGTAGTGTACGTCAAATGGTCATTAATTTGCATTCAAATTTATATGCCCTTCCAAAATGCCGCCATCCTAGCAAGCAGCTGAGTCAGAATAAGAGCTGTAACCTCCTGGACCTATCTTTTTCCACTGCCAAATGCTGTGTACACAGTAATGAGAGGGTAGTATTCTGTAGAGTGCATTCAAGTAAATGAGGGCTCCTCATAAAGCCAAACAGTACATATAGTTTCTCACTTTGACCATGTACAACCGCATCATCCCCAGATAGTGCCATTATGTGCCTGCTATACAGTTATTGCCTAATGATACCGAATAGTACCTTAAGGATACCACATTGATCCATTTACTCTTCGCTGACATAGTCACGCAGTGCTTACATGGTGCCATCATGTGTCCATAGGACTATATAATGGACACAGAAGGCTATATTTCATGGCCACGTAGAGCCCACACAGTATGATGGTGCCCATATAGTGCAAAAAATTGTCATACTTTGCCCACATTGATATTACTAACTTACTCTACAGAAGTTTCCTTCTAGCTGGTTTGACCTTGACCAAGGAAGGGGCTCCAATGGCAATGGGACAGCACCCACAATCTGAGACTATGCTGTTAGACCTGAGAAATGCTTGGGTGGTCCTCACTAGTGTTGAGAGAATCAAAGTATCCAAAGTAGACTTCGATACGCATTTTAGGAAAAATTTGATTAGTCGAGAAACAGAATTTCCTCATGCCTCGTGGTAACTAATCTTGAAGCTCCTGCGCAAAACTCGTGCGTAGCGATATATGACGTCACCACACCTGCCGACGTGATGACGTCATCCCGTGCCACGCAAGATTTCGTGCTGGATCTTCAATTAAGATGGCGGCAGGCTCTTCGCGATCAAATGGATGAGTTAAGTATGAATTTATTTATTTATTTTTTTAATTATAGAGCTTAATATTAATGTCAGATGCCGCAATCAGCAATGAATGCGGCATGTGAGGGGTACAATGATGGAGAGCTGCGCAATTGCCGTTCCCTGTCATTGCACCCACTACTTACAAAAAAATGTGCTTTGTGATGAGGTATTTTGTTACAAAGCTAATTTCTTTGTGAAGCAGCCAAATCGAATTTTTCAAAACTTCGCTCATCTCTAGTCTTCATGCAACAGAGAAACAATCATTTGGAAATTCTCCTGTAAGACTGGGGTGCTCCCAATCCATTTCTAGAACTCTACAAATAAAGCTCACCTCGAATGCAAAATGATAATGAGACTGCCCTACACCATCCATACACATAGCTCCAGACATTTTAATTCCCATATGGAGAGGACATTTTAAGCTCCACTCCTCATTTTCCCACAAAACCTTAAACGGCACCCAACTTGGAGCACATTTGCGTAAGTCCCACCGTATTTTAGGCCTATTTTGGGACAGTTGGGAGGAGTATATTACAGACTACCTTCAATTTCTGCCACACATGTTTACTACGTAGCACATTAACGTCCTTAGGATTAATATTTCAGCCACCTAGTCACAGCACCTACAAGTCGACGTTTGTATGAAATTTCTCTTGCCTCCCTTCCCCTAAAATCTAATGGATAAAATCTCTGCCTGTAACTGAGGAGCTAAAGCCGGTGTGCTGTCTTTACATCTGTTCCATAAAAATAATTTCTAGTAAATATATGTTGTCGAGATCCTCTCCACCATTAAGTTGTTAACTTACAACATCCGGCTATTTCTTAGTGATATCGTTCATTGCCGCTCTCGCTGGTTTGTCACGCGGCTTTCCAAGAGATATTGGAACTAGGGATATATCACTAGTGTAAATGGGAAAATTTTGTAAGCCTTTGAAAGCTTGGAGACAATGTGATATATGTAGTGACAAAGTTACAAAGAATAAAATAAAGAATATTTTTTATATTTTTTTGTTCTGTTTTTGGTTATTAATCATCGTTCTTGCGTATAACACGTCGTTGCGAAAATTATTATTTCTGGACAACTTAGGTCAAAGTAATTTCATTACTTTATTCCATTTACAAAAGTTGAAATAAAACTGGTGATAACAGAACAAGAGGAGAACATAGACATACCCTATTTTTGGCGATTTTCAAAGCCAGGCAGACTTCACTAAAAAAGGGGGATATTTTTAACGACCATGTAGACAGAAGTACACCTAATTAACAGCCGTTAAAAACAGGTACACTATGAAAAAAAAGAACCTTTCAGGAGTTAAGAAAACTCTTCTCATCTTCTTGCATGTGAGGGAACTCCTGACTCAGGACATGACGCTTCAAGCTTCGTGGCATCACATCATCCTCCTCACATGTAAATGGATGAAATGAGCATTTATTTTTTATCTGTCAGCATTATCAGGGGTGGAAGGGGCTGAGAGTTGGCCATTATACACTCACCTAAAGAATTATTAGGAACACCATACTAATACGCTGTTGGACCCCCTTTTGCCTTCAGAACTGCCTTAATTCTACGTGGCATTGATTCAACAAGGTGCTGATAGCATTCTTTAGAAATGTTGGCCCATATTGATAGGATAGCATCTTGCAGTTGATGGAGATTTAAGGGATGCACATCCAGGGCACGAAGCTCCCATTCCACCACATCCCAAAGATGCTCTATTGGGTTGAGATCTGGTGACTGTGGGGGCCATTTTAGTACAGTGAACTCATTGGAATGTTCAAGAAACCAATTTGAAATCATTCGAGCTTTGTGACATGGTGCATTATCCTGCTGGAAGTAGCCATCAGAGGATGGATACATGTTCTCATTCTGTTTACGCCAAATTCGGACTCTACCATTTGAATGTCTCAACAGAAATCGAGACTCATCAGACCAGGCAACATTTTTCCAGTCTTCAACAGTCCAATTTTGGTGAGCTCGTGCAAATTGTAGCCTCCTTTTCCTATTTGTAGTGGAGATGAGTGGTACCCGGTGGGGTCTTCTGCTGTTGTAGCCCATCCGCCTCAAGGTTGTGCGTGTTGTGGCTTCACAAATGCTTTGCTGCATACCTCGGTTGTAACGAGTGGTTATTTCAGTCAACGTTGCTCTTCTATCAGCTTGAATCAGTCGGCCCATTCTCCTCTGACCTCTAGCATCCACAAGGCATTTTTGCCCACAGGACTGCCGCATACTGGATGTTTTTCCCTTTTCACACCATTCTTTGTAAACCCTAGAAATGGTTGTGCGTGAAAATCCCAGTAACTGAGCAGATTGTGAAATACTCAGACCGGCCCGTCTGGCACCAACAACCATGCCACGCTCAAAATTGCTTAAATCACCTTTCTTTCCCATTCTGACATTCAGTTTGGAGTTCAGGAGATTGTCTTCACCAGGACCACCCCCCTAAATGCATTGGAGCAACTGCCATGTGATTGGTTGACTAGATAATTGCATTAATGAGAAATAGAACAGGTGTTCCTAATAATTCTTTAGGTGAGTGTAAATATACTTAGGGCACAATGGAGAATAAATATTTGTGTATATATATATATATATATATATATATATATATTAGTGATGAGCGGCATAGGCAATATTAGTTTTCAGGATATCCCGCAAATTTTTAGCATAATATTCGCAATAAATTTGCAAATTCTAGAATTCATGATCTTGTCATTATTTTAATGATTGCGCAAATCAACACTAATGAAGCGCACAATACATGCAACTTCACATTTTATCAGGTCTGAGTAGATATTACTGATTGGTGCACTAAGTAATTGTTGTGACATCACAGCACTATGTCTGTAGCATGTATGTATGGACAGCAGAGAAACAGTAATTCCTATCACACTGCCTAACACCCTGCACTGGAAGCTATCAGCTACACTATATCACTATCTTACCTACACTGACTATCTCCCACTAACTATCTGTATTATATATATAAGCTAACTATCTAATGTAATTGGATAAGGAATAGGATTCAGATGAAAGCACAGAGCACAACAATGACACTGCTCGCTCTCTCAGACGGCTGGAGAAGGCGGCGCATGCGCAACACCGTCACCTTTGTAACCACCGCCATATTCAAGAAGGGAATATTGCCAGATCTCTTTTTTGCAATTTATCACCGCAGCCAAAAACTGTCACAATCATATAAGCAGTGCATGTGATTCATACGTGCGCCGCTTAGGTCATCGTCAGGCGACCCTGCGGCGACCGTGTGTCTCCTTTCGACCCGATACTGATGACGTAATGCAGCCGGAACATGCGCAGAGGTAACCTGTAGACGCGATGGTATGCGTGGGCTTCATCGATCTTCCAGGCAGTAACTAGTCTCCTCCTCCCTCTTATGATCACATTAATTAAATTGTATGCACTGATTACAAATTGATGCGATACAGTTGGATTCAATTATGCACATTTGATGGTACTGTATGTAATCTATTATATCATGTATTTGATTCATCATATGCACATGTCACTTTACCCTTTGGGGATGATCATTGATTTTTTATGTATTTTGACATATTTTGTACCTGTATTTTTTTAATTACCAATTTTGTCTTTTCACTGATTATCTTGATTGATACAATTTTATATGTGTGCTGTTCATTTGTACCAATGTTTAAGAAAGGCTCATGTATGAGCCGAAACGTCGCTCTTTGCCACTTTATGGTGAATAAAACACATTGACTTATTGAAGAGTCTTTTGGAGTGCAGTCCGATTTTTATTTTATACAAGCGGGTAAGCACCTATTGTCATACTTGGACCTTGCACCCTCCTTCTTTCCTTTTTTCTTTTTGGATGGTGCTGCAGGTGGTTTTATCTACTATATAGATATATAGATATATATATATAAAGAAGAACGTTTATATGTATGTATATGTGTATATATGTATGTATATATGTATGTATGCATGTATGTTCCACGATCACCCAAAAACGCAACCATCGATTTCAACGAAACTTGGTATACACATCCCTTGCCACCTAGAAATAAATTGTGTGGGAGTCACAGCTCTGTAGCACATATAGTTCCTGAGATATTCCCAAAAACTTCTAATATGGCACATCACATGACCTACATTAGCCAATAGAAGCCTGCAGGTTCTTCTCTTCATATCCCACCTGCCATACACACGGTTACATGTCCCTTATCAGCCAATAGAAGCTCACAGGTCCTTAGTCTCCACATACACACAGTTTTCCACCAGGTTTCCATAACAACCCAGCCATTTTTTCTTCACCGCTGCAGGTCAACTTTAAAGGGGCAGGGCGTTTTGGATTACACTGTTAAGATAACGGAGTGCTGTGAAGGTGACAGTTCAGGGGACAAGTAGGGTGGCTATTCAGGCCACCTTTAAAAGACGGACTTAAAAACCCCGCCCCCAGGACCCATTAAGCCACGCCCCCAATCTGGTTAGGTCACACCCCTCCCACACCGCAGCCGACAGGTATTGAAATAATTAAGGTAAAAATCAACTTCTGTCAGCTTCAGGGGTGGGAGGGAGGGTGAATTTCTCCCTGTAGCTCACGCTCAGACTGCACCGTGCTGCTGTCTGAGAGTGAGCTGTTCAAAAGGACATCCCTGCGTGAGCTATTCCAAAAAATGCATTAGCCAATAGAAGCCTGGTCACATGACCCTTATCAGCCAATAGAAGCTCGCAGACCCTTAGTCTCCACATACACACAGTTTTACACCAGGTTTCCATAACAGCCCAGCCATTTTTCATCACTGCTGTAAGTCAGCTTTATATATATATATATATAGTATATATATATATATATATATATATATGCGCGAAGTTATGAAAAATTCCATTTGGCTGCTTCGCCGAATTTCCCAAAGAAAATTGTGTTGTGACAAATTACTTCATCAAGACTCACAAAGCGCATTTCTTTATAAGTTGTGGGCGCAATGACGGGGGACCATTATTGTACCCCTCAGATGCGCCGACAATGCACCAGCTCATCGAGGTGGAATCATTAGGGAACGGCTGCTGGAGGATCTCAAATGGAGTGGTCTGCACTATTTCCAGACCTGAATCCCATTGAAAACCTATGGGATCAGCTGAGTCACAATGTAGAGTCTCGTGACTCTGTGCCCCAGAACCTCAATGACCTGAGGGCCACCCTTTAAGAAGAGTGGGATGCCATGCCTCAGCAGACAATAAGTCGCCTTGTGAAGAGCTGGAGATGTCGTTGTCAAGCTGTAATTGATGCTCAAGGCCACATGACAAGTTCTTTTGACACTGACATTTTGTGGGGGTATACCCACCACTGGGGTTGGCTTTTGTTTCAATAAATTGTTTGAGATGAGGAATCACCATTGCTGCTTCTACTTAAATGCCATACTTTCATGATATAATATCACTGGAGCAGGAACTTTTTACGTTTTCCTACAATTTCACCCGAAAGCCCAATATCCATAACTTTTTGTGAGTAGTGTATATTAAAACATAATTTTTCTCAGCAATGCGGGCACATATGAACATGGGACCAACACAGATGCCTTCAGCTGCCAAGAGCACATGCAACAGGTCAGCCAGTGTCATAGCTATAAATCCTCTGAAAAATTTTAAGTAACATAGCCAATACAAAAATAACATGGAAAGGCATTGTCCAAGATTAAAAAAAGGAATGTTTTTTTATTTTATTTTATTTTTTTAAAGAGCGCCACCTATGTCCATGGAGCCTGTGTGGTATTGCAGCTCAGCCTCATTCATATGAATGAGGAGAAGGTGCGGTACCCAACACTCTCCATGGAAAAGGGTGGCGCTGTTTACCCTTTGTCTAAGCCCACACAGACCATTTTTCAATGACTTATACAATCCATTTGCTGATACGCCAGCCGACGATAGGGTCAAGTTCACAAACAAAAAAAAATAATGACTTAACGGGGAATATTGGCTGCTAGATTCTATCAAGGCAGCCAAAAACTTTAGCATTTCATTGTGTGGGAGAATGTTTGACCCAGTTACAAAAAAAGTAGCTGAGTGACTTCCCTGTCATGAACCTACGAGTTGGAAAAGGACAGGCATGCATTTATCTGCATTATTGGGTTAAAAACATTTCCCAGCTGTGTCGGAAATATAGGTTAATGGATTTAAAGGGATCCTGTCACGTCTGATCTGTAGGCATAATGTTATAAAGCAGACTGATATACTATCATAAACATAGTTTATAAGGCTGAAAAAAGACATCTATCCATCCAGTTCAGCCTGTTATCCTGCAAGTTGATCCAGAGGAAGGCAAAAAAAAACTGTGAGGTAGACCCTCAAAGGACCCTGATATATTTATACATAGTTATTAGATCTCCCCTCAGGCGTCTTTTTTCTAAAGTAAATAACCCTAATTTTGATAATCTTTCAGGGTCCTGTAGTCCACCCATTCCAGTTATTACTTTAGTTGTCCTCCTCTGAAGCCTCTCCAGCTCTGCTGATAGCTTATGGAAAGATATTCAGTAGTGTTGAGCGAAGTTATGAAAACTTTAATTCGGCTGCTTCGCCGAACTTCACAAAGAAATTCACTTCGCCACAAAATTTCTTTGAAAGTAGTGGGCGCAAATGACGGGGAACAGCGATTGCGCTTTACCCATCATTGAACCCCTCAGATGTCATGTTCATCGCTGATCGCGGCATCTGGTGTACAAATGGAGGCTTTTCAGGGGTTAAAAGAAACAAACAACTTAATCCGTTTGAGCGCGAGGAGGCAGCCGCTGCCACTTTGATTGAAAATCCTGCTCAAAATCTCATGCAGTGCGTGATGACTAGAGATGAGCGAATCAAATCAGACGAAGTGGAATTCGATCTGAATTTTAGGAAAAATTTGATTTGCAACGAATGCGAATTTCCTCGCATTGGAGGCTACACGTGTGAGGACATGGGGCAAGGAACTCTGGGACGATGGGCTGACCCATAATGCCATGCATGCAGCCAATCAGCAGCCAGCCAGCCCTGTGATGTCACAGCCTTACAAATACGGTGGCCATCTTAGAGTCAGACATTTTCCAGCGATCTGAGTGCAGGGACAGACAGCAGAAGGCGCTACGGACAGAAATAGGAAAAACCTCATTGTGAAAAAAAAAAAATGATTAAGGCTACTTTCACACTTGCGGCAGGACGGATCCGACAGGCTGTTCACCATGTCGGATCCGTCCTTCCGCTATTTCGCCGTGCCGCCGGACCGCCGCTCCGTCCCCATTGACTATAATGGGGACGGGGGCGGAGCTCCGGCGCAGCACGGCGGTGCACGGCGAGAGCCGCCGGACTAAAAAGTCGGACATGCAGGACATGCATTATAGTCAATGGGGACGGAGCGGAGGTCCGGCGGCATGGCAAAATAGCGGCAGGACGGATCCGACATGGTGAACAGCCTGTCGGATCCGTCCTGCCGCAAGTGTAAAAGTAGCCTTATAAGTGCAGGGAAAGGATAGGGAGGAATCATTTCACAGCATCTTAGTGCAGGGAGAGATGTCTGAAGTCACTAGGGACAGTGCTAGAAAAACCTCATAGTGAAAAAAAAAGCGATTGAAAAAAGTGCAGGGAAACTATATTTGGGGATCCATATAGCCATTATACAGCTCTGTCATTCCAGCAATTTGTTCTTGTTATTGGGGTGCAAGTGCTATGTTGAAAAGCCTTAAGTGGCTTATATCTGTAAAAAAAGAAAAATATATACACATTTCACTTCTGCAGTTATTTCTGTTGAAAGCGTTCAGTGTCTTATTTCAGTACAAAAAGGAAAAAAATATATACGCACTTCACTGTCGCATTTATTTGTGGTGAAAGACTTTGGTGGCCTATTTCAGTACAAAACTAAAAATATATACACATTTCACTTCTGCAGTTATATGTGGTGAAAAGATTCAGTGTCCTATTTCATTACCAAAAGGAAATTAATTTATGCACTTCACTGTTGGATTTATTTGTGGTGAAAGACTTTAGTGGCCTGTTTCAGTACAGAAAGAAAAATATATACGCACTACACTGGTGCATTTATTTCTGGCAAAAGTGTTTAGTGGCCAATTTCAGTACAGAAAGAATAAAATATACGCACTTCACTGTTGCAGTTATTTGTGGTGAAAGCATTTAGTGGCATATTTCAGTACAGAAAGAAAAATATATTCTCAGTTTACTTCGGCGGTTATTATATGTGTTGAAAGCGTTTTGTGGCCTATTTCAGTACAAAAAGAAAAATATATTCTCAGTTCACGTCAGAGGTTATATGTGTTATTTTGTATTTCAGTACAAAAATAAAAATAAATTCTCAGTTCACTTCAGCGGTTATTTGTGTTGAAAACGTTTAGTGGCTTATTTCAATACAAAAAGAAAAATACATTCTCAGTTCACATCGGCGGTTATATGTGTTGAAAGCATTTAGTGCCCTATTTCAGTACAAAAATAAACATATATTCTCAGTTCACGTCGGGGGTTATATATCTTGAAAGCGTTTAGTGGCCAATTTCAGTACAAAACTAAAAATATATTCTCAGTTCACGTCGGCGGTTATATGTGTTGAAAACATGGCTGGGAGTCAGCAGGGTGGCAGCAGTAGGAGGTCGGGAGCCAAACGTGCCTGCTTCGCAGCAGCCTACCTGCCCGGGAAGTAGCGGTGCAGGGGTTCACAGAAGCAGCAGCGGTAGCAGTCAGTCAGTGTGGACTGTTGGGGGGAAAATCACCTACTCTGCGGTGTGGCAGTTTTTTGTTAGGCCGCTGGAGGAGGTTAACATGGCCATATGTAGAATATGTGGGCAAAATTTGAAGCGTGGCCAGGGTGCCAATGTTGGCACCACAGCCCTGCGTCAACATATGCAGAATCACCATATGTGGTATCCTGATGCTGCTGCTGCTACTGCCATCTCCAAACTATGTCACCTTGCCACTCTGTGGTATACTGATGCTGCTGCTGCTACTGCCATCTCCAAACTATGTCACCTTGCCACTCTGTTATATACTGCTGCTGCTGCCATCTCCACACTATGTCACCTTGCCACTCTGTGGTATCCTGATGCTGCTGCTACTACTTCCATCTCCACACTATGTCACCTTGCTACTCTGTGGTATCCTGATGTTGCTGCTACTGCCATCTCCACACTTGGTCACCTTTCCACTCTGTGGTATCCTGATGCTGCTACTGCCATCTCCACACTTGGTCACCTTGCCACTCTATGGTATCCTGATGCTGCTGCTACTGCCATCTACACACTATGTCACATTGCCACTCTGTGGTATCCTGATGCTGCTGCTACTGCCATCTCCACACTATGTCAAATTGCCATTCTGTGGTATCCTGATGGCTGCTGCTGCTGCTACTGCCATCTCCACACTATGTCACCTTGCCACTCTGAGGTATCCTCCTGATGCGGCTACTTTCACCACCTCCAGACTATATTATGACACTCGGTGGCCTCGTCATACTTCTGACACCTCCACACTTTGTCATGGTGCCACTCTGTGGCCTCCTTATGCTGCTTCCACCTCCACAATTTCTCATCACCGTGCTACTCTGGCCTCCTCATGTTTCTGAAACCTCCACACTTTGTCTTTGTGCCACTCTGTGGCCTCCTTATGCTGCTGCCACCTCCAGAATTATCAATCGTGCCACTCGGGGGCCTTCTCCTGCTGCTGCTGCCGCCACCTCCAGCCTCTGTAATTGGGCCACTCTGTGGTCTCCTCATGCTGCTGTCAACTCCAGACTCGGTCATTGTGCCACTCAGTGGCCTCATCATGCTGCTGCCACCTCCACAATCTCTCGTCGTCTTGCTACTCTGGCCTGATCATGCTGCTGCCACCTCAACAATCTCTCATCGTTGTACTACTCTATGGCCTCCTCAAGCTGCCACCACCTCCAGACTCGGTCATAGTTCCACTTGGTGGCCTCCTCCTGATTCTGCTGCTGCCGCCACCTCCAGACTCTTTTATTGGGCCACTTTGTGGTCTCATCATGCTGCTGCCAACTCCAGACTTTGTCATTGTACCAGTCGGTGGCCTCCTCATACTGCTGCCAACTCCATACTCGGTTATTGTGCCACTCAGTGGCCTCCTCATACTGCTGCCAACTTCAGACTCAGTCTTTGTGCCACGCAGTGGCCTCCCCATGCTGCTGCCACCTCCACAATCTCTCGTCATCGTGCTAATCTGTAGCCTCCTCATGCTGCTGCCACCTCCACAATCTTTTGTTGTCGTGCCACTCTGTGGCCTCCTGCTGCTGCCACCACTTCCAGACTCTGTCATTGGGCCACTCTCCTCATACTGCTTCTACTATGTCATAGGTCCACTCTGTGGACTTCTCATGCTGTTCCAACCGTCCCTATTTCATGACTGGGCCACTATTTTGCCTTTCGGCCTGGCTGACATCATCATTTATTTGACCTTTCTTCTTATCTGTCAGAAGGAAGGAAAAATGAGACGCACAACAGATCCTGTCTGTGTAGCAGCTATAAGGCCTGTATGAATTGGCTTATAAATGATTTGGTAGCCAAAAGCAAGAGTGGGTACAAAACACAGAAGACATGCAAATATTCTATTCACGTGTAATCTCTTTTTTAGATCCTCTCCTGTTTTTTTTGGGCATAGCAATACTGATGGATTATTGAGCAAATGCTGACTGAGTGAAGGCGGTTGCTCCACAAACAGGATCCGTTTTTTGTGGGTTATTGTTCTGACAGATCAGAGGAAGGCAAATTAATCAGTGACGTCAACACAAACTTACTGCTGACACCCTCTCCACTCTCTCTACTTGTATAAGCGTTTAATAGAACAGGTTCTATAGACATCTATGTGCAATCAGCTGATGACGGTGTAAAAGGAGTGCGCTATTTCTTGGCACTAACATCGACCTGTAAGGCTGAGTTCACACTTGAATTATTTGATCATTTTTGGCCCCCTGATTGCCCTAAGTAGTGAAGTGTGCAGTGATTCTAAGAGCGACGCCTGTCATCTGTGTGTCATACGGACTCACAGTATTATTTCACTACTACAGCAGACTCCCTATGCGTGTTACTACAAGGCACAGTGTTCTACACCACTATAAAAGCTCTCAGCAGCCAAGAAATAGCTGTTTTTAATGTTATTTGCCGCAAATATATTTGGATCGAATTCGTCGGCAAACCAGCGAATCGAATTTTTGAAAAATTTATTTGCTCATCTCTAGTGATAACCAGTGTTGAGTGAATCAAAGTCCACAAAGTGGACTTCGATCCTAATTTTGGGAGAAATTCAATTAGCCGCGAACCTGAATTTCCTTGTGCTTCGTGGTAGCGATATAAACTGAAATAGTGTACAAAACAAACAAACAAAAAAATCATACTAACCTGATCCATTTGGTCATGATGGGCTGGCCGCTGCTATCTTGCTTGAAGATCTCACATGAAATCCCGTGCGTGGTGATGTATAACGTCATCCAGCATAATAATGACGCCATCACGGGCCGCAAAAGATTTTGCGCCAGATCTTCAAGCGAGATTCTAAGGTGGAGCAACATTTTAAAGGATCTTAAAGAGCCAAGTTTCTTATGGACACATCATCCATATCATTCACCTCCCCTTCCTATAGGACTGTCGGAGATATCTGAATATAGCACTCAAAAATATCCAGTGGGTCCCATAGAAATGAATGGAGTGGCATTAGAGATGAGTGAATAGTTTCCGAAGAAATAAAGTTCTACTTGATTTTTTTTTTCTTTAATTTGGATTCATTAGAATAAGAATTTCTTGAGATTCAATTTAGGATAATGTTTCTGAAGATTAAGAGAGACAGGGGTAGATAGAGAGAGAAAGAAAGGGTGAAGGAGAGAGAGAAAGAGGGAGATCAAGGGGGAGAGAGAGAGATTGAAAAAGAGAGGGAGAGTGAGGGAGATAATGAATGAGGGAGAGAGAGAGAGAGAGAGAGAGAGAAACAAAGAAAAGGAGAGAGAGAGAGAGACAAAAATAAAAAAGAGGGAGAGGGAGAGAGAGAGCGAGAGAGAGAAAGTGAGGGAGATTGAGGGGGAGGCAGAAAGAGAAAGGGAGTGTGAGGGGGAGAGAGAGAAAGAGAGATGGAGGGAGAGAGAGATGGCGGGAGAAAATGAAAAAGAGAGAGGGAGAGAAACAGAGAAAAAGGGAGGGAGAGACAGAATATGAAAGGGGGAGAGAGAAGGAGATAGAAAGAGAAGGACTGAGGGAGAGAATGAATGAAAGAGAGAGGAAGAGAGAGAAGGAAAGAGAAGGAAAGAGAGGGAGAAAGAGAGAGGGAGAGATTATGTGAGAGAATGAAAGAGAGAGAAAGAGGGGAAAGAGACATAAAATCCAGGCATTTAAAGCATTTTCAGGTTCAGGTAGAATTGATTTGCACCTGAATCGAATTACTTGGTCAATTCAAATCACCCCTAAGCGACAGTGCATATGCTTGACCTTCTCTTCCAGTCATATTAGGGGTTCCTGTGGGGTACGGGGTGCATATTCCTGTGATCAATGGAGGGTCTTAGCGGAGGGATTGATCTCATGGTTATCCCCTGTCCTGTAACTTAAAACTACTGTGATAGCACTGCAAGCTACATGATGAAGAGTTTTCAAGAGGCTCCAAATACGTAAGCTGTTTCTCTATGGGTTCTGATGTTTTCAGATGCCATGAAATAAAGATTGTCTGCTTTTATTTCAAAAAGTAGTGGAAAATCTACAATATTATATACAGAAAAACATTAATTATGTTTATATATAGAATTATATAGAGAAAAGCATCATTTTATAGCAGCATCATTATACAGAAATGTACAAACTGATTTATTCATATGGCAGGGGATAATTATGCACCACCGCATATTGAAGCTCTAAGTGACAGCCTGTCTGGTATCAGGTGTGAACATACATTGTAGGGGCTGGGACTAAGTTTCAGTTTAACTGAGGACAATATTTAAATTAAATAATAATAACTCATATTTTCATTGAGGTAAAATTTTCAGCATAATTGCACCCCCTTATAACGTTCCCACAAAGTAACATTAATTGGTGTATCCTGCCAACTGCTTCTATAATAAACTGCTCCAATACTTACAGGAGACTTTGAAGAATTGCACTTTCCATCAAAAACACCCAGAAGCCACAAGATCTTAATGAGAGCAATGTTTAGCAAATATTCCATTATGTCCTGCAAATAACGTTACATTACACAAACTGACCTCATCGCAACACAGAGAACTCATGTATTGATCTCTGTGTGCTTGCAAAAATGAAAAGAAAATGAACAGATAATAGAATTATTTGAAATATTATGCTGGGCTCGCCAAGCAATGAGGATATGAGAGAGAACATAAAAATACAATCATACCCAATTTATAATAACAATGAATGACATACCTGTCCTACATTTATGTACAAAAGAGCAGTATTACAGCAGTTATATTCTTGTACATAGGAGGCAGTATTATAGTAGTTGTATTCTTGTACATAGGAGGCAGTATTATAGTAGTTATATTCTTGTACATAGGAGGCAGTATTATAGCAGTTATATTCTTGTACATAGGAGCAGTATTATAGTAGTTATATTATTGTACATAAGAGAAGTATTATAGTAGTTATATTCTTGTACATAGGAGGCAGTATTATAGTAGTTATATTCTTGTACATAGGAGGCAGCATTATAGTAGTTATATTCTTGTACATAGGAGCAGTGTTATAGTAGTTGTATTCTTGTACATAGGAGGCAGTATTATAGTAGTTATATTCTTGTACATAGGAGGCAGTATTATAGTAGTTGTATTCTTGTGCATAGGGGCAGTATTATAGTAGTTATATTCTTGTACATAGGAGGCAGTATTATAGTAGTTATATTCTTGTACATAGAAGGCAGTATTATAGTAGTTATATTCTTGTACAGAGGAGGGAGTATTATAGTAGTTATATTCTTGTATAGAGGAGGCAGTATTATAGTAGTTATATTCTTGTACATAGGAGCAGTATTATAGTAGTTATATTCTTGTATATAGAGCAGTATTAGAGTAGTTATATTCTTATACATAGGAGGCAGTATTATAGTAGTTATATTCTTGTACATAGGAGGCAGTATTATAGTAGTTATATTCTTGTACATAGGAGGCAGTATTATAGTAGTTGTATTATTGTGCATAGGGGCAGTATTATAGTAGTTATATTCTTGTACATAGGAGCAGTATTATAGCAGTTGTATTCTTGTACATAGGAGGCAGTATTATAGTAGTTATATTCTTGTAAATAGCAGGCAGTATTATAGTAGTTGTATTCTTGCACATAGGAGCAGTATTATAGTAATTATAGTCTTGTACATAGGAGCAGTATTATAGTAGTTGTATTCTTGTACATAGGGGCAGTATTATAGTAGTTATATTCTTGTACATAGGAGGCAGCATTATAGTAGTTATATCCTTGTACATAGGAGGCAGTATTATAGTAGTTATATTCTTGTACATAGGAGCAGTATTATAGTAGTTATATTCTTGTACATAGGAGCAGTATTATAGTAGTTATATTCTTGTACATAGGAGCAGTATTATAGTAGTTAATCCTTGTACATAGGAGGCAGTAATATAGTAGTTATATTCTTGTACATAGGAGCAGTATTATAGCAGTTGTATTCTTGTACATAGGAGGCAGTATTATAGTAGTTATATTCTTGTACATAGGAGCAGTATTATAGTAGTTATATTCTTGTACATAGGAGGCAGTATTATAGTAGTTGTATTCTTGCACATAGGAGCAGTATTATAGTAATTATAGTCTTGTACATAGGAGCAGTATTATAGTAGTTTTATTCTTTAAGCTCAATGGCCCACACACACCTGAAGTTGTCCCTAACTGTACAAGTCACATATCAACCACCAGTGGGCAAAAAGTAGCAGGCAACCAGCATTATAAATACAGCGTGTCTTCACGAACCATTGAAATGATTTATGACCGAAACCTCATGCCAACTTTCATATCTGGACCTAAAATACCTGAGTCATAAATATTCAAAAAGCATACAAAGACAATAAAAAGTCCCCTTCATCTGACCAAGACATATATTACACAATGTGTCCTCTCTTTGCATATTAAGAGGCGTCATAAAGTTTCCCTTCTCGAAACTTTTTAGATTTATCCCTTTGTTTTACACCCAATTTATTTTTAGATTTCAATTTGTCCAAAATAATTGGAAACGGTAAAATAAGTCATATTTTCTTCCGCATTCATCATGTCCACGCTTGGAGTCTCTTCTTGTCAGTGGCTGACATCTGAAGGCCACGAGGGCCGCTGTATCCTAGTTCTGCATTTAAAAAATATTCCCTCTTAGTCTAAAATGTTTCATTACCTGATCTTTTAACAGAACAACAAAATATTTCTGAGCTTTCAGGGTTTGGATTAATTGTACCTCCAAAGTCATAGATTATGCACATTTCAGAATAATCCCCTGCAGTTCAAAACACTTACTTGAAGTAACTGGGTCATTTAAGTGCTCATTCCTTAGAACATGTCCTTTTCAAAAACAGTGGGAGAAAAATTACAAGGCACACCAGAAATACAATACTTTATAATTTGTAGCAATAACACAATGGGCATTAAATATATTTATGAAAGTCATGGAGAAAGGCCAAATAAGGTGAAGCTGAATGATCTATCATTTACGGTATACAACAGCTGGAAAAGATCTAAAATTTATCATTTAAAACAATTTACATGCAATTTGGAAACTAACATCAATAGTTGGTCTCTGAACCTCATAGAATACAGTCTAGGGATGAGCGAATCAATTCTTTCGAATAAAAATTTGGCCTAAATTTGTAAAAAAAACCCTGATTTGCTAGAATCAGAACTTCTTGAGATTGGATTCTGTAGAATTTTGGGAAATTGCTTATCTCTACTCCGGTCCCTAAAAGGCTTGATCCTTAGAGATGAGCGAAGCATTCAAAAATTCAATTCGGCTGCTTCACTGAATTTTACAAAAAAATTTGCTCTGTGACGAATTACTTTGTCACGATGCGCATTTCTTTGTAAGTAGTAGTAAGCGATGGCACCGCTTCCCGTCATTGTATCCTTCAGATGCTGCGTTCAAACATGATTATGGCATCTGATAGCAATAATCGGGTGTAAAATAAAAAATTCATTTCATCATATTTACCTCCTCCATTTGTTCGCAACGGGCCATCCGCCACCATCTTGATTGAGGATCTAGCTCAAAATCTCTCGCAGCCCGTGATGATGATGTCATCACTTCGGCCAGCGTGGTGATGTCATGCATCGCTGCGAATGGGTTTTTGTTTGAGATCTTCAATCAAGATGGTGGCGGCAGGCCCATCGCAAGAAAATGGATGAGAAAAGTATGATTTAATTTAATTATTTTTTATTCTACACTGTATTATTGCTATCAGCTGCCGCGATCATGTATGATTATGGCATCTGAGAGGTACAATGATGGGGAGCAGCGCAATCGCTGCTCCCTGTCATTGCACCCACAACTTATAATGCGCTTCAAATCTTTGAATACTTCGCTCATCTCTAATGATTAACCCTTTTAGGAACTGGATGAGGTAAGTATGATTTATTTTTGCTTTTTTACAATATTTCATGGAAAATCGATTTTCCCTGATTTGCTCAATACTGTTGATCATTGTGGCTCATACTTTTTATTAAAAGGGTCCTCTGATCATAACCTGGTTTAGAAGGCATCCTGCTGCTGAGACCCCTGAGATCAGCAGAAAGAAGAGAGGGAACTTTGCAGCAATTTTTCATCTCTGCAGCACCTCCGCAGGGGGAGTGAAGCATCGCATGCTCCCTATCTGTGAGATGCATGTACAGTATGTACAGAGTCCTCCAGCACATAAGATTTTATTTATTCAGATATTAAAGGGATTTCCTAAGTCTTTAAAACTGATGAGATATCCACAGGAAAGGTCATGACTATCTGATCAGCTGGGCCTCTTTCCTGTGAACCATCCGGATTCTCTCAGTGTCTGTTCAGGGAAGAACTGATGGTTTTGCTCACAAGTTCAGTCAATTCAGTGTTTCAGTTTTTTCCGCATGGGTGCAATCAGTTTTTGCTGCATTTTTCACGCACGTGTACAAAAAACTGAATAATAAGAATCTACATCTCCTGGCAACTAGCAATTCCAGGGCTGCGTGAAAAATGCAGAATATAGAACATGCTGCAAATTTTCCTGAACGTAGAAATGATGTGTAAAAAAAAACACACTCGTGTGAACAGACCCATTGACCCATCTGGATGTTATGCGCTTGCTTCACGCTTTGCACTTGCACAGTAGACTAAGTAGTGTGAAAGTGGCCTTGGTGGTCCAACACCCTGCAACCCCAATGATCAGCTGTGTGAACAGAAGAACCGCAGCTTACCTATCACAGTGCCGTCCACTGGATTGTGCTTGGTATTGCAACTTACTTGAATGGGACTGAGCTACGCCTGGGCCATATGACTGATTAATGTGGCATCAAAGGCCTGGAAGAGGCTACAGAGCTCACCAGACTCTTTAAATAGCTGATCAGCTGGGATGCTGGGAGTCGGTTCCTCGCCGATCACATACTGATGATTTATCCTGAAGATTGGTCATCAGTATTAAACAGGTGGAAAACCCCTTTAATGACCTGTCCTAAGGCTAGACCAAAAAAAATAAAAAGTCCTGGAGAACTCTTTTAACCCTTTATTTGCTGACTGGTCAGAAGTGCTCATGGCTGCCCTCTTTCATGGCTCAATTTAAACCTTATAAACAAAATAGGCAGATACACCATGCGATTATAAGAAAAACTGAATCTTAGGTCTTTCTTTTACTAGCCCTTTCCTTTCAGTCAGCGTCACCTAAGAGAAGCCTGACATCTAAATGAGTATAATTTACAGGCTTTAAAGGTTGATATATAGTAATGTTGGCAAAAAGAACAAGTTAACAACTTGTGACAGACAAACTAAAACCCCAGGTCTTAATGTCTCGCCGTTGCCGGTTGCTGGAAGTTCTCCTTTCTCCGCCAGCATGCAAAGGTCTGAACCTCTTTTCCTGCACCTGCTCCATTTCTCATTGAAATTGAGGTAGTCATGGAGATGTCTAAACAAGGGCTCTGGGGTCCACTTTGGAAAATGTTAAATGTTCAAAAGTATACATATTTAACTGCAGGAAGAGAGCCGTGTGATTTCAAGGTGGATGGAAGGTTTATATGTAAAGACTATTACAAGTTGGAAAGAGACAGCTGTAGCATTTTATATCCATGGGGGACAGAATCGCATTGTCTGATGTTCTACCTTTTCTTTTCGTATTTGCTTTGTTCTGGATATTTGCTTTATTATATGCTTGTGACATTGATGTTTCTACGTTGCACAGTGGTGCATTTTATTTCTATTCCCTTTGTGTAAAAAACACTCCACTATTCTAAACTTGAAAGTTTAACTTACACAAATGGTTGAAGAATATCATCATATCGGACAGCTGGATACTAAAGGGCGATTTTAAAACTTTTGCATGCAGTGTAATAAAGGTGCGATGCGGCAACTTTATCTACTACAGGTTACAGATCTGTCAGGAGAGGTGACAGCTCCTCTAAAAAAACTGTGTGACTTACTGGTAACATCTGCATTGATTGGAATCCTCAGTTTTCTTTTTATTCTCCATGTGGTCCAGATGTATATGAATACTTCTCCTGGTGGCTGCAGAGCTTGCTGCCAATAAATATTTGGTCCCTCATTTCTGGCGATATCTTAAGCCACTAGAGCAACACAAATGAGAGGTGATAGCGCCTCTAAAAATTCAGTGACTTACTAATAACATCTCCATTGATTGGAGTAATTCTCTTTCTTTTTCTTCTTCATTTGGCCCAGTTCAGTATGACAACTTCTTCTGGTGGCTGCAGAGTTTGTTGCCAAGAAATCTTTGGTCCCTCATTTCTGAAGCCATCCCAATCACTAGAGAAACACACATGAATAGAAGTGACAGCTCATTTAAAAATCCAGTAACTTGCTGATAACATCTCCATTGATTTGGGTCATTCTTTTTCTTCTCCATCTGGCCCAGTCCATTATGATAACTACTCCTGGTGGCTGCAGAGTCGTTTTCTATCAAGAAATGTTTGATCCCTCATTTGTGCAGCTGCTAGGGCAGCGCATATGAAGAGAGGTGAAAGCTCCTCTAAAACTCTTTCCTTGCCGATGACATCTCCATTAATTGGAGTCGTTCTTTGTCTTTTTCTTCTTCGTCTGGCCAAGACCACTATGAAGACTTCTCCTGGTGGCTGCAGAGTTAGCTTCCAAGAAATATTTGGTCCCTCATTTCTGCAGCCATTACCAGCAGCTAGAGCAACACAACCAAAATAAACTTAACAATTAATTCACACCCCAAGCCAATCCTTTGAATAAATTCAAATATCAAACCAGACCCTTATGCTTCCTAATGAAGCAAAGGTATAGATTCAGTTAAATATTTAATTATTTTGATATTATTTAAACACAAGATGACAGCAAGTCTCATCAGGTTATTGGTGGACAGGCTTGCCAAGAGAGAATGCAGGGTGCGTTGAGGCCTATGTGGTCAGCACAGGTACGTAGATTGAAGTTCTCCACACATACTGTAAGGTAATGCAGGGGTACTGAGAAGCAGAATACAGTTTTTACTTTCACAAACACCAAAGTTACATCAAATTTTGGCACTGTCTTCTTGATGTGTCATTACAGGCTATAGAGGGAGCACTGAATCAGTTGTGGGGAAAATGTAATTGAGATGTTGCTCTGGGAGCAGATGGAAAGCACCTCAGCGCAGGAGGGCAGAAGATGACTCAAGTAGGTCACAGGCATCCACAGCATCTATTGGTCTGTCTAGTGGTCCAGTGCCACAGTATTGTCTCCCATCAGACCACTTTATTGAGGAGTGTAGTGGCTCATGAAAGAAATAATTGCCTCCATTGCCAACTCAACTCCATCCATTGACTGATCCAGCCCACCAGGAATCTTCCTAGTCGGAGAGTTCACCAGTCTGATCCTTCAACAATGAAATACATCAAGATATGTCTTGTTGAGGAAAGTTTGTTTCTCTTGGTTGCAGCTATACAACATAAAAAACTGTGGAAGGAGATGGGACTGGGACTTTACAATTTGGTTGTGCGAGATATTACAGCTGGACAGAAAACAGGACAGGGGTCTGGATCTAGGGAAGGGGCCGTTCTGTTTTTACTTGCTCTGCTTTGCTAGTTCACATCTCCGTTTCATTTTCTGTTCTCCTGATTCATCAGAAGAACGGAAAAAAAATACAGGATCCTGTAACAAAATGGATCCTATAGCATTAGTTGACATCCGTTTGAGATGCGTTTTTTTTGTTCTTCTGATGGACCAGAAGAATGGAAAATAAAACAGAGATGTGAACTCCCCCTTAGATAGACGATAGATAGCTAGATACGTAGCTAGAAAGATAGAATAGTTAGATGTTTGATGTCATGTAGATCATCAACCAGAATTTTCAGTAACCTGCCAAGGTCTTGTATCATGTACAGTATATGAACGACATAAAGAATATCACATCTACTTTCTTTTCTAATTCTAGAGGTAAGTTGCCACGCCGCCCCCATATATTATAAGTGGGGATATAATTATTCCGATTCCTCTGTGACGTTTCTGGCATCTTTGTGAATTGCGGTGATTGACGAGTCGGGTTTCAGCATTTCTTGTCTGTGTCTGGATTTCACTGTTTGTGCTGGGACGAGATGCAAATTGTAATTGCGAGAAGGAACAATGTCCAAATCAGAGGGACTCATTTTGGAATATAAGTGCTGTGATTTTTCCTGTGCCTGTTCATGTTTCCTAAATGCACAAAGCATCAGGCAGAAGGAGCTGCAGTATCACATCTGCACGGACAGACTGCTCTTACCATCGCCCCCTTCCCCCCCTCACCCCCAAAACTGTGTCAGTCTTAGGCCGTACTTTGTCTTGGCCTTGGCTGATGAAGATTTATCAGTTATAACTTCCACTACACTAAAGAGCGTGTCCTATATTCGGTGTTCCTGCTCCCCCAATTTCTATATGAACTACAGGCTTTCTTACTCACCGACAGTAAATCCATGCATCCTGATGCCGAGTACAGAACTTGTCATGTAATATTATTATTTTTTTGTGCAAGAGAATGTAAGACAATCCTAAAGAAGACTACGTCAAGATGTGTTGCTATCCATGACAAACTCAGCGACACTACGACTGCTACAACTGTCAAACTCCACATTGCTGCTCTTTGCAGTCTTAGGCCGCTTTCATAGGGGCGAGAATTCAGTGCGGGTGCATTGCGTGAGGTGAACGCATTGCACCCGCACTGAATACCGACCCATTCATTTCTATGGGGCTGTGCACATGAGTTGTTATTTTCACGCATCACTTGTGCGTTGCGTGAAAATCGCAGCAAGCTCTATATTGTGCATTTTTCCCGCAACAGAGGCCCCATAGAAGTGAATGGGGCTGCGTGAAAATCGCAAGCAAGTGCGGATGGGGTGCGATTTTTCACGCATGGTTGCTAGGAGACCCGATCTTTATTATTTTCCCCTATAACATGGTTATAAGGGAAAATAATAGCATTCTTAATACAGAATGTAAAGTAAATTAGAGATGGAGGGGTTAAAAAATAAAAATAAATGATTAAACTCACCTCATCCACTTGTTCGCGCAGTCTGGCTTGTCTTCTTTTTTCTTCTTTAAGGGCCTGGGAGGAAAAGGACCTTTAGTGACGTCACTGCGCTCATCACATCGTCCATCACCATGGTGATGAACCATGTGATGGACCATGTGATGAGCGCAGTGACGTCACCAAAGGTCCATTTCCTACCAGGTCCTCAAAGAAGAAGAAAGAAGACGAGCCGGGCTACGCGAACAAGTGGATGAGGTGAGTTTAATAATTTTATTTTATTTTTTTTATCCCCTCCATCACTAATTTACTTAGCATTCTATAATACATGTTTAATGGACTTCACTGCATGGGAACCACTAGGCGGCTACTTCCTGGAGTAGTCTCTGGTTGAGTGATGGCCGACCCACGGGGTCAAGAGTTACTGGTGCAGACCACCAAGTGAGCAGGCAAAACCAAAGTCATCGACTAGCCGAGGTCAGGGCAGGCAGAGTACGTTCAATAAGATAAACATAAACACCAAACCTATATCCTCACCTATAATCAACCCATATACACCATAGAATAGAACAACAATAGATGTACCATATATGTGGTTGAACAATAAATAAGAAGCTAAGCACAATGTGACTATAGTATCACATTTTTATTAAACATGTATTATAGAAATGATTGCCATACATAAATAAATTTAAAACGGTTAACGGTAGGCCGCTCAAAGTGAGTATGAAGAGCAGGCAGAAGTCAGGAAGGGTCAAATCTGGAAAATAGGCAAAAGTTGGTGCACGGGCAGACCAACAATGAACAGCACATTTTCAGGGTGACAGCAAACTAACACCTATCGATCAGACATTACTCCCTTACTGGGAAGGTGCCATCAGTACACTACAGTAGCCAGCCATTGGCTGGTGAAGACTAGGGTGCACACTCTGGCCCTTGACGATCTGGAGGAAGAGTACATGTGCTCTAGGAGCAGAGGAAAAGAGTGGAGGAACAGAGCTGGAAGGAGGGTAGAACCCTGTGGGTCTGCACCGCCAGAAGCAGAAGCAGCTAGAACATGTCATAACTGACGCAACAATCTGCCTTCATAGAGCTCCCCCTGGTGGTAGCTGCAGGTAGCTGCTTTTGTAGTATCTGAACAAGCAGGAAAAGCAGTGCAGTGAGAAACCCATAGATGCGCCACCGGAACCACAGTTTTTTTTCTGCAGCTAGGCTTTCCCCTTACTCTGGGCAACCTTTCAATTCACTACTCTCTAGGAGCAGAGGAAAAGAGTGGAGGAACAGAGCTGGAAGGAGGGTAGAACCCTGTGGGTCTGCACCGCCAGAAGCAGAAGCAGCTAGAACATGTCATAACTGACGCAACAATCTGCCTTCATAGAGCTCCCCCTGGTGGTAGCTGCAGGTAGCTGCTTTTGTAGTATCTGAACAAGCAGGAAAAGCAGTGCAGTGAGAAACCCATAGATGCGCCACCGGAACCACAGTTTTTTTTCTGCAGCTAGGCTTTCCCCTTACTCTGGGCAACCTTTCAATTCACTACTCTCACCCAGTATCTAAATACTCTCCTCCAGATTAAGCTCCATGTTGCCCCCTGTCCCCTGTAACCAGAACCTGGGACATGTACATGGATATAAGGACTTATTGACTCAATTAATGAGGGTCCCCAATCTACTTTAATTAAAGGGATGTAAAGGAAACCACAGGAAATGATCCCTATATAACTTCAGAGGCAGATAAAAGATGTGATTTATTATTTTTTATTTTTTTACAGGTTTATTTTTTATTTTTTGGCTTGCGTCGATGGAGTGAACAAGCTCACACAGGAGCTGCTGTAATAAGCGATCATCTAGACTCCATGAGAGGTCATCCAGACAGAGTCAGACCGAGTCCCTGATGTGTCTCTTGGAAATGTGCGCGGCGGGGGGCTTTCCAGCTGAGCACCTCGCTCTGGCAGGCGGTCTTCGCTCCGTGCGATGACTCCAGTCAGACTATTTCAGTCAAGAAAAGTTTCCAAATATCAGGGCCAAGCTAAATAGATGTGCAATACAATCAGGGTCCGGCGTAGTGACATGAGTCAGAGAGCCGATGGCTTCACGAGGGGGGGTCATTACAGTGACAATGACAACTCTGATTGTATCAAAGGGAGTCCTACTTATTCCCAAATTGCTCATCATAATTAGAAGAGAAAAACATCCATCGCAGCGGCGACGGCACATTGAAAGCTCCAGGTGGTCGCACGTTTCTAGAACTAATTCAGTCATGAGCAACATAATATAGAATATGGGGGGGGGGGGCACGGCCGCCAAATCGAGCAGACGGAGGGGACGGGAGGGGAACGGTCTGCATGTATCGCAACTTTGTATCAGCAAAAGTTCTGCTGCTTTCTATTATAATTGCCATTTTAATCCTAAACCCTTTTCAAGATCTCTGCTTGTAGTCAGTGACTGGGAACATGCTGATTAACCCCTTCAGGACTGGTCGATTTTCCCTTTTTTGCATTTTAGATTTTTACTCCCTGCTTCCCAGAGCCATAACTTTTTTTTTTTTTTTTTTAACATTCACATAGCCATATACACTCACCTAAAGAATTATTAGGAACACCATACTAATACGGTGTTGGACCCCCTTTTGCCTTCAGAACTGCCTTAATTCTACGTGGCATTGATTCCACAAGGTGCTGATAGCATTCTTTAGAAATGTTGGCCCATATTGATAGGATAGCATCTTGCAGTTGATGGAGATTTGAGGGATGCACATCCAGGGCACGAAGCTCCCGTTCCACCACATCCCAAAGATGCTCTATTGGGTTGAGATCTGGTGACTGTGGGGCCATTTTAGTACAGTGAACTCATTGTCATGTTCAAGAAACCAATGTGAAATGATTGGAGCTTTGTGACACGGTGCATTATCCTGCTGGAAGTAGCCATCAGAGGATGGATACATGTTCTCATTCTGTTTACGCCAAATTCGGACTCTACCATTTGAATGTCTCAACAGAAATCGAGACTCATCAGACCAGGCAACATTTTTCCAGTCTTCAACAGTCCAATTTTGGTGAGCTCGTGCAAATTGTAGCCTCTTTTTCCTATTTGTAGTGGAGATGAGTGGTACCCGGTGGGGTCTTCTGCTGTTGTAGCCCATCCGCCTCAAGGTTGTGCATGTTGTGGCTTCACAAATGCTTTGCTGCATACCTCGGTTGTATTGAGTGGCTATTTCAGTCAACGTTGCTCTTCTATCAGCTTGAGTCAGTCGGCCCATTCTCCTCTGACCTCTAGCATCCACAAGGCATTTTTGCCCACAGGACGGCCGCATACTGGATGTTTTTCCCTTTTCACACCATTGTTTGTAAACCCTAGAAATGGTTGTGCGTGAAAATCCCAGTAACTGAGCAGATTGTGAAATACTCAGACCGGCCCGTCTGGCACCAACAACCATGTCACGCTCAAAATTGCTTAAATCACCTTTCTTTCCCATTCTGACATTCAGTTTGGAGTTCAGGAGATTGTCTTGACCAGGACCACAGCCCTAAATGCATTGAAGCAACTGCCATGTGATTGGTTGACTAGATAATTACATTAATGAGAAATAGAACAGGTGTTCCTAATAATTCTTTAGGTGAGTGTAAAGGGCTTGTGTTTTTCAGGACAAGTTACAATACTTTCTCACGCACCATTTAATATTGCAAACAATGTAGTGGAAAGCTGCAAAAAAAAGTTCCAAATGGGGTGGCATTGAAAAAAAAAAAAATACACAATTCTGCCACAGTTTTACGGGTTTTGTTTTATGGCATTTCCTATGTGGTAAAACTGTCCTTCCTTCTGTTGCTCAGCACAATTACAACGATACCACCATTGTTTAGTTCTACTTGTGTTTTAATACTGGAAAAAAAACTTATTTTTTTCGTTTTTATCCCCATATTCTGACCCCATAACTATTTCATATTTATAGTTTGTCTACAGAGCCTTGTGAGGGCTTATTTTTTGAAGGGCGATCTGTAATTTTCAGCGATGTCATTTTGGGGGTGTATGACTCTATGATTGCTTTTTATTACATTTTTTGGGGGAGGTAAAATTATGAATTTTTTTTTTCTGTATGGCCGTTTGCCTATGGGATAAATATTTTTATATTTTAATAGTCAAGGCATATTTGGACGCAACAATGCTTATGATGTTTACTTTTTATTTATTTATTTTAATTCTGATTAAAAAGCGATTTGAACTTTTATCATTTTATTTTTTACATTTTTAAAGACCCTGTGAGCTGAACAGTCTGGAGCTCGGGATCTTGTTCTTTTTACCAACCAGGGGCGTAGCTATAGGGGGTGCAGAGGTAGCAGTCACTACCGGGCCCAGGAGCCTGAGGGGGCTCAAAGCCCCCTGTATTATAGAAAGTGCATGCTGGTCAAGTTACACTGTTACTCTGGCTGAAGGGAAGGGGTTAGGTCGAGAATTTGGCATGGGGGGGAGGTGCCGTTTCAAATTTTGCCTCAGCCAGCAGGAAACCTATATGCCCCCCTGGCCACAAAGCACTGAGGGAAGGGGGGCCCAAGCTGAACTCTTGCATCAAGGCCCATGAGCCTTTAGCTACGCCCCTGGTACCAACCATGATACATTGTAAGAATCTATCAGGTCAGGAGAGAGATTGTGCGAACACATTCAGTGTTGGGTCTGTACAAGGTGTGAATGGGAAGGCTACATGAACACGACATATACGCCGGTTTTTTTTTACGCCCGTCACGTGGCCATTTTCAGAACCATTGCAGTCTGTGGGACTACTCATATGACCGTTTTTTATAACGGCCAGTGAATAGCGGCCGTCAAAAATAGGATATGTCCATTTTCACGGCCTGACAGACTGTATTTAACGGCCGCTTAGACATGAGTGCTGTTAAAAGTCGGTAATATGGTTCAAGAATAGACGTCCAGAAAATGAATGGACAAATGTTTTTTTTTTGCTTTTTACTGTTGCATGAATGTAACTTTGAGTAAAGGTCTTGAAAATTGAGAGGAATGGAATGGAATTGAGAGGAATGGCACTTTATAATTTTTTATTTTATTTAATTTTATTTAACCCTAACCCTAACCTCTTGGCTCCCACAAAAATGAGTGGCCACAAGACATCAAAACCAACCTAAGAGCTGGAAATCAATCTTTCCGGTGGCCTCCTTCGAATACCATTATTAGGATGACAGATGATCGATTTTTCTAGAACAGATTCAATGGAAAACGGTAACTGGGAATGCCAGGGATTATTTTGACAAGGAAGCTGCATGTCCTGGGAAGCTGCAGTGCATGATGGGATATTTAAAATAAATACAATTTAATATCGTAGAACATCTGGCTGTGGCTGTAAACTATCATGGGACAACCAGGATGTGTTCCTAGAGCCCATTAAGAACCACTAATTGCCTCATTATACCAAATGGGAATCCAGAGCCATTAAAAAGAGAAATGTTCTGCATTTTGGAATAAATATTCACAATATAAACGTAAGGTGCCTATAGCGATGAAGCCAAGTGAACGTGGGCCCCAAATCCAACTCTGCAATAGGGTCTCTTGTTATCTCACGGAGGGACTTTTGGGTCACCTATACATCCCCCATAGCTATACCCCTGTTCTTAAACATGATTCACTAGAGGAACAAAGGGACAAACTGAGAAATTCAATGGCAAAAACTCCTACCAAGTGGAGCCCTGTAGGGCTAGCTTAGCTGAATGTAATAATACCTTTCGCATAGCGATCCGTGACTTCAACTTAGAGGAAAAGTAATTGTAATCCATATGCAAATGAGCAGTAAGTGCACCAAGGGCGGGTCCAACACACTCTGTGCACCCTTACTCTTTCTGCCTTCTCTGTCAGCCTAGTTTCTGATTGACAGGGCCAGGAGAGTGGACTAAGCAGGAACTTGGACCCAGGAGAGGGAAGGACTGGCAGAGGAACCAAGTGTTCACCTTGTGGCTTGGGCCCACCCTTGAGGCACTTAACTGATCGTCTGCATATGGATTAAAATACTTTTTCTCCAATTATCATTGCATTCAGCTGAGCTAGCCCGACAAGTCATTTTGCCTGAGTTAACAGTGAATTTCCTGCGGACAGACTCCGTTTAAAGTAGTATAGCGAAAATATTTGAGAGAATTCTCAGTTAATAATGGAAACTATTGTCTACCCAAAACAGAGAGTGATTTAAAGAGGGTCTCTTACCCAGATCGACTTGGCAAATTAATGATTTTTTTTTTTTTGCAAATGAATGATTTGGGGACAATTTTTTTTTTTCAATCAGTCTTTATTAAAATATTGAGCCATTTTTGAGATACAGGGGCTAAAATAATCTGTATGTTTGCAGAATATCAGTTCTGTCATCTGATCTCCTGGCATCATAAAGCTATATTTGTATCAGTTTGATATTAGTTTAGCTATAATGAATGTTGAGGAGGTCAGGAGATCAGAGATAAGGAGTTCATTCTCCATAGCTTTTAAATTTCAACTTTGGGGACGCAACAGGTGAACTGAACATGCAGCCAGTTTTTCCCACCATTTGATCACAGGGAATGCCAGCAGCAGGACAACCTGTGTTCAGCTCATTTATTTAAAGGACCCTTCTAACAAAAAGGTATTGTCCAAAGCTGAGAACCCCTTTTTCTTTAATTTCCATGGGGGGAGGGGGGATTTTTATCATTTGTAATTTTAACCTACAGTACTAGGGTCTTATCAGGGCCGTAAATGGTGTTGTCAGGATAGGCCATCAATATCAGATCGGATGTGGTCTGACAACCTGAACAGCTGTTACCTGGTAGCTCCGGCCCAGAAGTCAGTGCTGGAACTACACAGCTCCATGCCTGGTGTAGTAGATGGAGCTGGTGACTGCAGCACTTACCCCATTATAGAACTGTATGTATTAATATGGCACTGTTATGTGCAGATTGCATGCAGCAGGAAAGATGTCTATATGGATCAGCTTCAGTGAATGGCTGCAGAGCAGGAAGTAAAGTCAGAAAAAGGGGTTGTTTTTGTTAAATGGGTTGTCTCACTTTAGCGAATAGCATTTATCATGTAGAGAAAGTTAAAGGGGTTGTCCTGGTTCAGAGCTGAACCCGGACATTCCCCCATTTTCACCCCGGCAGCCCCCCTGACTTGAGCTTTGGAGCAGTTCATGCTCAGATGCTCTCCTTTGCAGGGCAAAGGCATTTTTTGGAGATCCGGTGACGTACCAGGGCTCTCCATGGGGCTGCCAGGAAGCCCGGTGACGTCACCGGCACTGATGGGCGGGATTTAGCGCTGCCCTAGCCAGCAAAACGGCTAGGGCAGCGCTAAAGCCCACCCATCAGAGTCGGTGACGTCACCAACACACTGCCGGGCGGAAGTTTCCACCCGGCAGTGTGTTATTGAAAACAAAAGTGCCCGTGCCCTGCACGATTTAGCTCAGGGCAAGGGAGCGCATCGGAGCATCAGATGCTCCGATGCTAGCCTCAGGGGGGCTGCCTGGGTGAAAATAAGGGTATGTCCGGGTTCAGCTCTGAACCCCTACAACCCCTTTAATACAAGGCACTTACTAATGTATTATGATTGTCCATATTGTCTCCTTTGATAGCTGGATACATTTTTCCATCACATTATACATTTAGGAAAAACTGATTCGCTACCACGGAGCATGAGGAAATTCGGCGTCGCAGTGAATCGAATTTTCCCTGAAATTAGGATCGAATTCCAATTCATCTGGATCAATTCGATCAACACTAGTCATAACCACGGAAAAGAGCAGCGTCTAATGTGAAGGAAAAATGAATCCTGCCAGCAAAGGAGGCAATATGGACAATCACAATACATTAGTAAGTGCCTTGTATTAACTTCATCTACGTGATAAATGCCATTTGCTGAAGTAAGACGACCCCTTGTACAGAAGTCCTTGGAGTTTACATTTGGAGGACCAGAGTGACAAATTTACCAGGACTGGTATCTTACATGACCCTAGTAGGTGCATTTTACAAATTATATACATTTTCCTGGAATGTTCCTTTAAACTGTTGGCAGCAATGAATTGAGTCGAAGTAAATCTGGACAGATATTGAAGCACGCAGCGTACAGACCTGTATACTCTGGGTCGCATGGTATATATAGGCACCAGGAAGTCATTCCATAAACTGTCCTCCCATCCCTTACTGATTAAACGTGAACCATCGCTGACTTGACCGCGGAAATTATCACTCCGATTCAATAGGTTAAAAACCGCCTTGTAAAGATTTCATTGTATGGATCCTAATAAAGCAGAATCCGTTAGTCAGAAGTATTGTTTTCTTCATGTGCCTAATGCATGTTAATGAGAGCGGTATATAGATGCCATTTGTTATTCGTGATAATGTACAGCCTGGGGAAGATAGCAGATTGAGGAAGCTGTAGACTCACAAATCACCTTGGTCCCTTCGGGGAACCTGTGACACAGCCTCATTAATTTATATAGGGATCCGGAAAATATCAATATATCATCAATATTTACTTGGGGGGTTTACAACTTGCAGTATTTATGAGATGAGGACACTTTCTTTCTTCCCTCACATACACTTCCTATTGATGTTTCGCGGGGGACCACGTTCAGTGCTGTTAATTAAACCATGCATGGCTGCCTAATGTCACTATTTATACTGACGATTATTAAATTATGACTGTAAGTGAAGCGAGATGGTATATCACTAGAAAGAGATCCCTATACAGTGCATTTGTCACCTTTTTTTCACATTTTGTTACGCTATGGGCTTGTGCGGGGAAAAAAAAAAAAAGGTTTCCACCCATCAATCTGCACTCAATACCCCATAATGAGAAAGCGAGAACAGAATTCTAGAAATTCTTGCAAATGTATTGAAAAGGAAACAATACAATTTTGCATGGACATAAGTTTTCAGACCCTTTGCTATGATACTTGACAGGCTCCGGGGGCCTCCCATTTCTCTTTATCATCACTGAGATGTCTCTAAATTAATCTTATTAGAGACGATTTGGAAGGACACAGTCCTGTCTATATAAGGTCTCTCTGCTGACAATGCATATCAGAGCAAAAAACCAAACCATGAAGAGGAAAGAACTGCCTGTAGAGCCCAGAGACAGGATTGTGTGGAGGCACAGATCTGGAGAAGGGGACAAAGGCATTTCTTCTGTACTGAAACTTCCCGAGAGCACAGTGGCCTGCTGCATGTGCTGCCTCTATGGCATGTGCCCTTGGCTAAGGAAGTAGGGCATGTCCCCAATCTTGTAACCATTAGTGGTCCATAAGTAAAAAAACAAAAAAATGACAATATTTTTCCAATGTGATGTCATCATCTCCAACAGACCTTTTGATGCCATGCCAAGAACTGCTGGCTATTGCTAAGGCTTGAGATCTTCCAAGAAGATCTACACTTAATCTATCGACCTACAGTATAGACTGTATCATCTTAATGCAAGAGTCAATGGAAAACTATGAGGAATGTGAGAATGGCAACTGCACCCAAGTTCCAATTCTGGATGGTCCATAGTCCACCGTGGAATCATAAGTAGGTAGGTCACTAACATGATGATATTTTTACATTAAGCGAAGCTGTTTGACTATAGAGTTGATCTCTACAGTGGGAGAGATGAAGAAAAGTAATTCATCACTGCAGGTTCAGACTACACAGCGTTTGTAGTCTATAACCATGGAGACACATAGGTCTTAATAGTAGCTGTATTCATAAAACTAGTGATGAGTGAATCGAAGTCAAACAAATTGACTTTGATCCGAATTTTAGGAAAAATTTGATTTGCCCCAAAGCCAAATTTCCTTGTGCTTCGTGGTAACGAAACAATTTTCCCTGAATTGGCGGGGAAAAAAATACACACTCCCCTCATGCATTTGCTTGTGAAGAGGCCGCCACCGCCATCTTGATTGAAGATACTGTGCAAAATCTCGCGAACTGTGACTTATGACGTCACCATCCCGGCCGGCATGATGAAGTCATGATGACACCGCACGAGATTTCATGGTGTGTCTTCAATCAAGATGGCTGCGGCAGTCTCTACACAATTAAATGGATATGGTATGTACTTTTTTCCCCCCCGACAACTCAGGGAAAATTGATTAGTTACCAGGAAGCGCAAGGAAATTTGGCTTTGGGGCAAATCAAATTTTTCCTGAAATTCGGACCAAAGTCAATTGGTTTCACTTCGATTCGCTCATCACTAGTTTTGTGTATACAGCTACTATAAAGACCTATGTGTCTCCATGGTTATAGTTTTTATTTTTTTACCCGATTAACCCCTCAATGTTAATCTTAGTTGCCGCAATTAGCGATGAACCCAGCATCTGAGGGGTTCAATGACAGGGGGTGGCGCGATCGCCGTTCCCGTCATTGTGCCCGCTACATACTGTACAAAGAAATGCGTTTCGTGACAAAGTACCGTTATTCGTCACAAAGCAAATTTCTTTGTGAAATTCGTCGAAGCAGCCAAATCAAATTTTTTAGAACTTCGATCAACACTACATAAAACCGTGCAAGATTTTATCTTTTTTTATCAAGGCCATTTGTTTTGATTTTGATTTTAGATGCACCAGTGAAACGAAACCCTGCGGCAAATGTATTCATACCCGGTTAGTACAGAGCCACATGTTCCAAATCGCTTGGCATGTTTTTAGCTTTCCTGCTCCATGCAGGATAAAAAATTTTTTTAAAATAATCATGAACGATGGGAAGGATGCATTTTGCTTCCAGGTTTCTTGGGTACAAACGACACAATCTTTTGCACATTATTTTGTGAAAAATGTAACTTTCTGCCTTTCTTCACTTCTTTTGCCACTTTTTTTTACAAAAAAGTAAGCGGGGCTTAGCCTAAGGGGTGGGACCACCACAACCCAGCATGATTACGATAATATACGCCAGGAAAGTGACATAAATTGTAATTGGACCCTACAACAGCTCCAGCTTTCAGTTTCTGGTGCATGGGCATCACAGATGCGACAGATTTATTACGGGCGTAGGCCTCTTAATAAATTAACTACATCTTAGGCCTCATGCACACGGCCGTTGCCCGGTCATGCCCGTATTGTGGCCTGCAAACCTAGGGTCCGCAATATGCAGGCATCGGCCGTGTGCTCACCACATCATTGATGGGGACCCATTCCTGTGAATGGGTGCGCAATCTGGAAGGTGTGGTGCAGAACAGAGGCACAGAACTCTGTAGTGCCTCCGTGGGTTTTTTCTCCATTGGGTTTTGTTCTATTTTTTTTTGCAGTGCAGATTGATTACGGACCCAAGTTGAATGAGTCTGAATCCGTCATGTAAGCCGCACGGATAGTGCCCATGCATTGGGGACCGCAAATTGCCATGTGTGTGAGGCCTTACTCTGGCAGGTATTTTACTGTAAAACAGAGCCCCATAGTGTTTTATCGTCTTCAGCAGTTCTAGGGTGCATGACAAATGTAGCTGATAAGGCGCAGCTAATTTACAAGCAGCTGGGAAGACCTGATTTAGAGACTGGATGTAAATCTGCACAAAACCAGCAGCCGCAGGGAGTCCCAATCATACAAAATGATCACTTGCAAAATAATTTGTGCCGGAATATTTTATTTGTGCTTATCCATAGTAACAGACTGTATTTGTTTTAACGCATCGGTAAATATTGATCTGTTAGGAATACAGCCGAGTACACGAATGCGCCGTGTGTGAGGCTGCACATTACATTCTACATGATGCATGATTCTACATGTTCTGTACATATAGAATGGGACACATTTACTCCACTATTTTTAGGGTGATAAGCTTTTGTACGACCCATATTAGGTGGGCTAGTAGGTTAGTATTTCCATGCCTAGAGGCAAGCAATGCTCAGGGGGTGGACATATAGCATGTACGTCTAAAACAAATGTTGGATAAATTGCTTTCCTCTGAAGCCATCAGGGGGTTAAGTGTGTGTAATTTTTTTATTTTATAATATTTTGGGTGCACTATGAAGGTTTTGTTGTTATAACTCAGTTAACCCATTAACCCCTTTAATGTTAGCTTCATCACTGCTCTAGACCACTAGGTTTGTTAACACAAACCCATTCACTCACTAGACCACCATGGATGATAAGCCTCTTCACAGCCTTAGACTACCAGGGATTACGGCATAAACCAATTTACTCCCCTAGACCACCAGGGATGTTAAGCCCTTTCACAACCTTAGACCACCAGGGATGACAGCATAAACCAATTTACTCCCCTAGACCACCATGGATGATAAGCCCCTTCACAGCCTTAGACTACCAGGGATGACGGCATAAACCAATTTACTCCCCTAGACCACCATGGATGATAAGCCCCTTCACAGCCTTAGACTACCAGGGATTACGGCATAAACCAATTTACTCCCCTAGACCACCAGGGATGTTAAGCCCTTTCACAACCTTAGACCACCAGGGATGACAGCATAAACCAATTTACTCCCCTAGACCACCATGGATGATAAGCCCCTTCACAGCCTTAGACTACCAGGGATGACGGCATAAACCAATTTACTCCCCTAGACCACCATGGATGATAAGCCCCTTCACAGCCTTAGACTACCAGGGATGACGGCATAAACCAATTTACTCCCCTAGACCACCAGGGATGTTAAGCCCTTTCACAACCTTAGACCACCAGGGATGGCAGCATAAACCAATTTACTCCCCTAGACCACCATGGATGATAAGCCCCTTCACAGCCTTAGACTACCAGGGATGACAGCATAAACCAATTTACTCCCCTAGACCACCAGGGATGTTAAGCCCTTTCACAACCTTAGACCACCAGGGATGACAGCATAAACCAATTTACTCCCCTAGACCACCATGGATGATAAGCCCCTTCACAGCCTTAGACTACCAGGGATGACGGCATAAACCAATTTACTCCCCTAGACCACCAGGGATGTTAAGCCCTTTCACAACCTTAGACCACCAGGGATGACAGCATAAACCAATTTACTCCCCTAGACCACCATGGATGATAAGCCCCTTCACAGCCTTAGACTACCAGGGATGACGGCATAAACCAATTTACTCCCCTAGACCACCAGGGATGTTAAGCCCCTTCACAGCCTTAGACTACCAGGGATGACGGCATAAACCAATTTACTCCCCTAGACCACCAGGGATGTTAAGCCCCTTCACAGCCTTAGACCACCAGGGATGACAGCATAAACCAATTTACTCCCCTAGACAACCATGGATGTTAAGCCCCTTTGCAATCTTAGACCACCAGGGATGTCAACATAAACCCATTCTGGTCATGAGCAAAATTATTCTACAGAATCGTTTTGTCCAATCAGCACGGCTACATTTCCATAAACCCTGCCGATTGGACAAATCAATTCTGTACAATCATTTTGCTCATCTCTAAGCTATTCATTCTCCTAGACCACTAGGGATGTTAAGTCCTTTCACTGCACTAGACCACCAGGGACATTAACATAAGTCCATTCACTCCCTTAGACCACTAGGGAGTCTGCCATTATTATTAACCTTTGTACATATTGCCACTACATAAAATAAAAAAATAAAAATTAAGCTGCATTATTTTAGTTTATGTAACCATTCCTGCCTTAATTAAAACAGATGCAAATGAAAATAAAGAACCGGAAAACAAATTTACTTCTCTATGGATCTGTATGTAATGATTGCTTAAAGTGTTTGGGAAAGTTTTATATTCAGAAACAACATCATATCATAATTTAGTCATATACTTCTTCCGCAAGACTAGATAAGGTTGCTTTGTGTGTGACTGGAGTAATGTAAGGTATACTGCAAGCAAAACTGATATGTTGTTTTACTGAATACCATGAATACCATAATGAAGTCTGAAAAATAGATTTAAAGAACATCAAAGATGGAGTCCCGGCATCATACTCCATCCTCTTCGGCCCCCTATGTGGACCAGCTTTACTCAGAGTCAGACTGAACATATTGTATTTGGGGCATCTTCTAGAGAACAAGTTGTGACTCACTCTATTAACATGCTAAGTTTTCTTGCTTTTACCCCCAAGAATTTATATACAGTACAGACCAAAAGTTTGGACACACCTTCTCATTCAAAGAGTTTTCTTTATTTTCATGACTAAGAAAATTGTAGATTCACACTGAAGGCATCAAAACTATGAATTAACACATGTGGAATTATATTCATAACAAACAAGTGAGAAACAACTGAAAATATGTCATATTCTAGGTTCTTCAAAGTAGCCACCTTTTGCTTTGATTACTGCTTTGCACACTCTTGGCATTCTCTTGATGAGCTTCAAGAGGTAGTCCCCTAAAATGGTTTTCACTTCACAGGTGTGCCCTGTCAGGTTTAATAAGTGGGATTTCTTGCCTTATAAATGGGGTTGGGACCATCAGTTGCGTTGAGGAGAAGTCAGGTGGATACACAGCTGTTAGTCCTACTGAATAGACTGTTAGAATTTGTATTATGGCAAGAAAAAAGCAGCTAAGTAAAAAAAAACGAGTGGCCATCATTACTTTAAGAAATGAAGGTCAGTCAGTCAGCCGAAAAATTGGGAAAACTTTGAAAGTAAGGGCTATTTGACCATGAAGGAGAGTGATGGGGTGCTGCGCCAGATGACCTGGCCTCCACAGTCACCGGACCTGAACCCAATCGAGATGGTTTGGGGTGAGCTGGACCGCAGAGTGAAGGCAAAAGGGCCAACAAGTGCTAAGCATCTCTGGGAACTCCTTCAAGACTGTTGGAAGACCATTTCAGGGGACTACCTCTTGCAGCTCATCAAGAGAATGCCAAGAGTGTGCAAAGCAGTAATCAAAGCAAAATGTGGCTACTTTGAAGAACCTAGAATATGACATATTTTCAGTTGTTTCACACTTGTTTGTTATGTATATAATTCCCCATTTGTTAATTCATAGTTTTGATGCCTTCATAGTCATGAAAATAAAGAAAACTCTTTGAATGAGAAGGTGTGTCCAAACTTTTGGTCTGTACTGTATATATTTTCTTTAACTTTCTTTGGCGACAAACTTTACCTTGTCTCAGACCATAGAACTTGAACACTCTACAGTAATTGCACTTTTTCATGGCCTGTCCAAACAATAAAATGAAGAAAACAATCCTCACTTTTATTATCTGTACAGTTTCTCAATTTTAAGCCAAGAACTGGATATTTAGTCTTAAGAGACTGAGCCATCTATAATATACATACAGTTCACTGAAAGATCATTGGCTTGGATGTTCTGTTCTTTTGACAGAGCTGTAAGCTGTCCACAGTGGATGCTTTCATAATTGGATATATTCCCATTACTGTACATGACAAGGCTGTTTCTATATTATGTTACTGACTGTAAATCAATAGGATTCTCTTCTATAGAGGACCTGTCAACTTTCCCGATTTCTCTTTTTTAGTAAATACTTGTATTTTTTTTTTAAATAACAATTCTTTGTCATTTTTTCTTAAATGACCTAGAAATTTATGAATACATTAACAAATGTTACAGCAATTGGTGTGGAACCACTGCATTAGCCAACATATTTGATTTAGGGCTAATACTACATAGTTTGTAAGGCTGAAAAAGACGTCCATCCATCCAGTTCAGTCTGTTATCCTACAAAGTTGATCTAGATGAAGGCAGAAAAACTCTCATGAGGTACAGTAGAAGTTAATTTTCCTCATTTAGGGGGGAAAAAAATTGTTCCTCACTTCAATCAGGCAATCAGAATAACTCCCTGGATCCACAACCCCTCTCTAGTATCTATAACTATAATATTATTACACTCTAGAAATACATCCAGGCCCCTCTTGAACTCTTTTAGTGAATTTACCATCACCACCTCCTCTGACAAAAAGTTTCATAATCTCACTGCTCTTACATTAAAGAATATCCTTTCCATGTTGATAGAGAAAGCTTCTTTCCTCTAGACATAAAGGATGTCCCCCTCATCACTGTCACTAAAAGTGTTATCCTGGAAATCCCCTGATTCTCACCTTTTATATAGAATTCACTCCAGGGGAACCACCAGGCTGCTACCTCCATGAGTAGGGTTGAGCGAACCCGAACTGTAAAGTTCTGGTTCGTACCGAACTTAAGGATTTTTGGACCCCAGACCCGAACATTTCCGTAAAAGTTCGGGTTCGGTGTTCGGCGGTTTCTTGGCGCTTTTTGAAAGGCTGCACAGCAGCCAATCAACAAGCGTCATACTACTTGCCCCAAGAGGCCATCACATGCCTACTAATGGCATGGCTGTGATTGGCCAGAGCAGCATGTGACCCAGCCTCTATATAAGCTTAAATCACGTAGCGATGCACGTCACTCTGCTGTTACTAGTGTAGGGAGAGGATGCTGCTGGACTTGTGATTTCAGGGAGAGAATGGGAGAGAATCTAACTCAGCGATCTACAGAGAAATAGTTGTGTGGGTGCAGGGCACTATCGTTTTACCCTGCCCTGAGCTCATTGACCAAAAAATACAAACTTTTAGAATTCTGTTATTTCGGTGGGTGGCGGCGGCCATTTTATGCATGCTCAGTGCACCAGCACTGCATCTGAGCTTTTGGGACATTGCAAATCACCTTTTTTTTTTAGGCAAACTACAACATCTGGATTAGTCAGTGTGCAATTTAAGGTAGAAATACACCCATCATTTTCTGGGGTTTTAAAAACACACTTATTTTTTTTCAAAAAACAGTATTTACCAGATCTGCAAGTGTTAAATTCAAGTTTAATATATACAGTTTTCATATTCTGTTAGCAAAAAAAGACTTTTATGGTAATCTACAACATCTGTATTAGTCAGTGTGCAATTAAAGGTAGAAATACACTCATCATTTTCTGGGGTTTGAAAAACACACTTTTTTTTTTTACAAAAAACACTATTTTCAGGCCTTGCAGCATCAGCACGTGTGAAATTACAGGCTTATATACTGCTGTCAAATTCAGTTTTTAAACAAACACTCATTTGGGCACCAAAAATTTCGTTGGCAACCTTTGATGCAGATGTCATTGTGAGATACACCCTTAATACATTTGGGTTACATTCAGAGATTTTAAATACCGCCATTTGGTGCACCAATATTGAATTCAGGCCTACACTGTTTAAGGCCCTGTGAGATACACCCTCTACATACAGGGGTTTGAATTAGGCATTTGAAATACAGCCATTTTAGGCAAAAAAATCTTTTATTGAGGCCTAGTCTGGTTCAGGCCGTGTGAGATACACCCTTTACATACTGTCGTTCTATTCTACTATTAATTAAACACCCATTTAGGGCAAGATCCTAAATTAAAAAAATATGAGGAGAGCGTGAAATAAGGGACGTGGCCCAGGTCGTGGTGCTGCTGGTGGAGCTACTGTTGCAGGGAGAGGATGTGGTCGATCTGTGCCAGCTACACGCACAAGTGAAACCCCTTCCTCAGGTTCGAGTAGGCGACAAAACCTGCAGCGGTATTTGGTCGGGCCTAATGCTGCTCTACGAATGGTGAGGCCTGAACAAGTACAGGCCATAGTAGATTGGGTTGCTGACAGTGGATCCAGTTTCTTCGCATTGTCTCCAACCCAGTCTCCTGCTGAAAGACCACAGTTGGCACCTGCAGCCGATGTCCATCAGTCTTTCACCTCACCCCCTTGCAAATTAGTCAAGCAGTCTGAGCCCCAAGTCATGCATCAGTCTCTCCTGCTTTTTGATGACTCTGTTAGCAGGGTTTCCCAGGGCCATCCACCTAGCCCTGCCCCAGAAGTGGAAGATATTGAGTGCACCGATGCCCAACCACTTATTTTTCAAGATGAGTACATGGGAGGATCATCGCAGCACATCTCGGATGATGACGAAACACAGGTGCCAACTGCTGGGGCTTTCGAAAGTGTGCAGACCGACAAGGAAGTCAGGGGTGAAGACTGGGTGGAAGATGATGTGGAGGACGATGAGGTCCTCGACCCCACATGGAATCAAGGTCATGCGAGTGACCTATGTAGTTCGGAGGAAGAGGCGGTGGTCGCACAGAGCCACCAGCACAGCAGAAGAGGGAGCAGGGTGCAAAAGCAGAGCAGCCGTCCTCTAGACAGTACGCCCCCTACTGCCCACCGCAGCAAGGGACCGAGCACACCAAAGCCAGCTCCAAGGAATTCCCTGGCGTGGCAGTCTTTCAGACAATGTGCTGATGACAAGACACGAGTGGTTTGCACGTGTGCAATCAGAGCCTGAAGCGAGGCATAAATGTTCTCAACCTGAGCACAACCTGCATGACCTGGCATTTAAGTGCAAAGCACGAGCTGCAGTGGAGTAGACACCTCAAAAACCAAGAAAGGTCTCTGGCACCTCCTGCTTCCTCTTCTGCTGCAGCCGCGGCCTCTTCATCCACCTCTGGAGTGACAGTGCCACCTGGCACCCCACAAACAGAGGATCTGCCAGCAACACCAACACCTGGGTCACCAAGCATCTCCACAATGTCCCAAGGAAGTGTTCAGCTCTCCATATGCCAAACGCTGGAGAGGAAGAGGAAGTACCCCCCTACCCACCTGCGATCCCTAGCCCTGAATGCCAGCATTTCTAAATTACTTGCCTTTGAAATGCTGTCATTCCGTCTGGTGGAGACGGATAGTTTTAAAGGCCTTATGGCGGTGGCTGTCACACAGTACGTCGTGCCCAGCCGCCACTACTTTTCAAGGCGAGCCATCCCTTCCCTTCACAACCAAGTAGGGGACAAAATCAGATGTGCACTGTGCAACGCCATCTGTGGCAAGGTGCACCTGACTACGGATACGTGGACCAGTAAGCATGGTCAGGGCCGTTATATCTCCATAACAGCACACTGGGTAAATGCAGTGGCGGCTGGGCCTGAGGCGGATAGCAGTTTGGCGCATGTCCTTCCACCACCGAGGATTGCAGGGCGCTTTAGTTTGCCTACTGTTGCTTCCTCCTCCTACTCTGCTTCCTCATCCTCTACCAGCTACTCATCCGGTCAGCGCAACACCTTCACCACCAACTTCAGCACAGCCAGGGGTAAACGACAGCAGGCAGTTTTAAAACTTATCTGTTTGGGGGACAAACCCCACACCGCGCAGGAGTTGTGGACGGGCTTTGAACAACAGACCAATGAGTGGTTTGTGCCAGTCAGCCTCAAGCCCGGCCTGGTGGTGTGCGATAATGACTGAGCGAAATCTCATAGCAGCTCTGGGACTAGCCGGTTTGACGCACATCCCTTGCCTGGCGCATGTGCTGAATTTGGTGGTGCAGAGATTCCTTAAAAAGTGCCCCAACATGTCAGAGCTGCTGAATAAAGTGCAGGCCGTCTGTGCGCGCTTTCGGCGTTCTCACCCTGCTGCTCGCCTGTTAGCGCTGCAGCGTAACTTCGGCCTTCACGCTCACCACCTCATTTGCGACGTGCCCACAAGGTGGAACTCCACCTTGCACATGCTGGCAAGACTGAGAGCAGCAGCAGGCGATAGTGGAGTTTCAGCTGCAGCACGCACGGGTGAGTCGCTCGGCAGAACAGCACCACTTCACCACCGATGACTGGGCCTCCATACGAGACCTGCTGTTTCGAGTACTCCACCAACATGGTCAGTGCCGATATTGCCGTTCTCAGCGTTACTATCCCACTTCTATGCCTCATTGAAAAAACGCTCCTGGCGATGATGGAAGAGGATGTGGCACAGGAGGAGGAGGAGGAAGAGGGATCATTTCATAGGGTTTCCGGCCAGTCATTCCCAAGTGGCTCCGAGGGTGGGTTCCTGCACCCACAAACCCAAGGTACACAATTGTCCAGCCAGGGCACAGTACTGGAGGATGACGAGGTGGAGGATGAGGAGGAGGAGATGCAGGAGGAGGAACCATGTTCGCAGCAGGGTGGCACCCAGACCAGCTCATGGCCATCAATGGTGCATGGATGGGAGGATACAGAGGACACAGATGATACACCTCCCACAGAGGACAGCTTTTCGTTGCCTCTGGGCAGCCTGGCACACATGAGCGATTGCATCAGTTTCTCCGCAACAACCGCCGAGTTGCCAACATTCTAACTTGTGCTGATTACTGGGTGGCCACACTGCTGGATCCCCGTTACAAGGACAACGTACCGTCCTTAATTCCGTCACTGGAGCGTGATCGTAAGATGCGCGAGTACAAGCGCATGCTGGTAGATGCGTTGCTGATGGCATTCCCACCTGACAGCGGGGGACAAGTGGAAGCACAAGGCGAAGGTAGGGGACGAGGAAGAGGTCGCCAATGCAGCTGGGGCACCGCCAGCACCTCAGAAGGCAGGGTTAGCATGGCCGACATGTGGAAAAGCTTTGTCAGCACACCACAACAACCAGCACCACCAGCTGATATGGAACGTCTTAGCAGGAGGCAGCATTTCACCAACATGGTGGAGCAGTATGTGTGCACACGCCTACACGTACTGAATGACGTGTCTGCCCCCTTCAACTTCTGGGTCTCCAAATTGGGCACATGGCCTGAGCTTGCCCTTTATGCCTTGGAGGTGCTGGACTGCCCTGCAGCCAGTGTATTATCTGAACGTGTGTTTAGCACGGCAGGGGGCGTCATCACAGACAAGCGCAGCCGCCCGTCCACAGCCAACGTGGACAAGCTCACGTTCATTAAAATGAACCAGGCTTGGATCCCACAAGACTTGTCTGTACCTTGTGCAGAATAGACATTTATACCACCATCAAACATACAGGGAGTGCAGAATTATTAGGCAAATGAGTATTTTGACCACATCATCCTCTTTATGCGTGTTGTCTTACTCCAAGCTGTATAGGCTCGAAAGCCTACTACCAATTAAGCATATTAGGTGATGTGCATCTCTGTAATGAGAAGGGGTGTGGTCTAATGACATCAACACCCTATATCAGGTGTGCATAATTATTAGGCAACTTCCTTTCCTTTGGCAAAATGGGTCAAAAGAAGGACTTGACAGGCTCAGAAAGGTCAAAAATAGTGAGATATCTTGCAGAGGGATGCAGCACTCTTAAAATTGCAAAGCTTCTGAAGCGTGATCATCGAACAATCAAGCATTTCATTCAAAATAGTCAACAGGGTCGCAAGAAGCGTGTGGAAAAACCAAGGCGCAAAATAACTGCCCATGAACTGAGAAAAGTCAAGCGTGCAGCTGCCAAGATGCCACTTGCCACCAGTTTGGCCATATTTCAGAGCTGCAACATCACTGGAGTGCCCAAAAGCACAAGGTGTGCAATACTCAGAGACATGGCCAAGGTAAGAAAGGCTGAAAGACGACCACCACTGAACAAGACACACAAGCTGAAACGTCAAGACTGGGCCAAGAAATATCTCAAGACTGATTTTTCTAAGGTTTTATGGACTGATGAAATGAGAGTGAGTCTTGATGGGCCAGATGGATGGGCCCGTGGCTGGATTGGTAAAGGGCAGAGAGCTCCAGTCCGACTCAGACGCCAGCAAGGTGTAGGTGGAGTACTGGTTTGGGCTGGTATCATCAAAGATGAGCTTGTGGGGCCTTTTCGGGTAGAGGATGGAGTCAAGCTCAACTCCCAGTCCTACTGCCAGTTTCTGGAAGACACCTTCTTCAAGCAGTGGTACAGGAAGAAGTCTGCATCCTTCAAGAAAAACATGATTTTCATGCAGGACAATGCTCCATCACACGCGTCCAAGTACTCCACAGCGTGGCTGGCAAGAAAGGGTATAAAAGAAGAAAATCTAATGACATGGCCTCCTTGTTCACCTGATCTGAACCCCATTGAGAACCTGTGGTCCATCATCAAATGTGAGATTTACAAGGAGGGAAAACAGTACACCTCTCTGAACAGTGTCTGGGAGGCTGTGGTTGCTGCTGCACGCAATGTTGATGGGGAACAGATCAAAACACTGACAGAATCCATGGATGGCAGGCTTTTGAGTGTCCTTGCAAAGAAAGGTGGCTATATTGGTCACTGATTTGTTTTTGTTTTGTTTTTGAATGTCAGAAATGTATATTTGTGAATGTTGAGATGTTATATTGGTTTCACTGGTTAAAATAAATAATTGAAATGGGTATATATTTGTTTTTTGTTAAGTTGCCTAATAATTATGCACAGTAATAGTCACCTGCACACACAGATATCCCCCTAAAATAGCTAAAACTAAAAACAAACTAAAAACTACTTCCAAAAATATTCAGCTTTGATATTAATGAGTTTTTTGGGTTCATTGAGAACATGGTTGTTGTTCAATAATAAAATTAATCCTCAAAAATACAACTTGCCTAATAATTCTGCACTCCCTGTACATTCTTGTACTCAAGTCAAGTGCAATGATTTTTAGTTATTTTATTGTAAGTTATTTCCCTATCCACATTTGTTTGCAGAGCAGTTGCCATGCTCTTAAGCACATTTTACTGCCTTTTATTTACATCCCTCTAGCCTTTTCAAGGACTATTTTAGAGCCATTTTAATGCAAAAAAGTGCCAATTTTAGTGCCCTAAATTGAAAAAAAATCTTATTTTCTATTGTCGGGTGACATTTTACCATTTCTGGCGTATACAAACCCCTGCTGTGCCTGGGTGACAGGGGCCTCGTTCTCTCAAAATCCTCTGTTCTATTGCTGGGTGACTTGAACCTACTTTTGCCGTGAATAAACCCCTGCTGTGCCTGGGTGACATGGCCCTCGTTCTCTCAAAATCCTCTGTTCTATTGCTGAGTGACATGAACCCCCTTTTGCCGTGAATGAACCCCTGCTCTGCATTGCTGACAGGGGCCTAAATTTAGTGAAAACATCTGTTACTGATCGGAAGATGCGCGACTACAAGCGCACGCTGATGATAGCATTCCCATCTGACAAGGGGGCACAGTGGAAGCACAAGGCGAAGGCAGAGGAGAAGGAAGAGGTGCCAACGCAGCAGGGGCACCACCAGCACCTGAGAAGGCAGGGTTAGCATGGCCAAAATGTGGAAAAGCTTTGTCAACCTTGGAGGTGCTGACCTGCCCTGCAGCCAGTGTATAGTGTGAATGTGTGTTTAGCACGGCAGAGAGCATTATCACAGGCCGCAGCCAATGTGGACAAGCTTACGTTTATTAAAATGAACCAGGCATGGATCCTACAGGACTTGTTCGTACCTTGTGCAGAATAGACATTTATTCCAGCCTCAGCCATCCATTCTTGTACTCAAGTGCACTTATTCTTTGTTTTATTTTGTTATATGTCCCAATATTTGGGGGATACCCCAATTTAAAAATAAAAAAATAACACAAATCAGTGTTGGCTACCTATTCCTCCTTCACCGCCTCTTCCACCTACACCGCCACGTCCATCCATCCACCGCCTCCTCAACCTCCTACTCCTAGATCCAGATTGTTATTTTAAATTTTTCTGTATTTTATGTTATTTTAAGTTGTTTCCCTATCCACATTTGTTTGCAGAACAGTTGCCATGCTCTTAAGCACTTTTTTTTCAAGTTCGGCCGAACTCGTCGAACCCGAACATCCAGGTGTCCGCTCAACTCTATCCATGAGTAGTCTCTGTGGAGTTAAAAGCTGATTCAGGGCACTGAGAGGTCAGGCAAAACCATAGTCAAGGACAGGCTGTGGTCAGGGCAGGCAGAGTACGAGCTAAACAGTGAATGATCTGAGATCAGGGAAGGCAACAAATGGTTAGTACAGAGATCAGGCACAGTTCAGGCAGTAGAGGGTCAGAGTCCAACAGGGCAATATGCTTTTAATACCCCAGGGTTGTTAACATACTGGTGCTTTAAGAGACAGAGGGAGTTCATGCATCCTACAGGTAAGGTTCAAGAGCTCTTGATGGCAAGCAGGCTGCAGTCATACCTGCCACGACGGGAGGTGGCTCCGGGCCACCAGGCAGGGTAAGCTGTACTACTACTGTACCTCCCTGTATTACTACTGTACCTCCCTGACATCTGCTTGGAAGGGGAAAGGAGGAATGAGGAATGGTTTTGAGCAGGAAAGTATGGAAGAGGTCAGTAATTGACAATTGTATAGGATACTAGAACATAATTTGTCCAACAATAGTGTTGAGCGCGAATATTCGAAAACCAATTTTTTTTTCGCGAATATCGGCACTTCGAGAATTCGCAAATATTTAGAATATAGTGCTATATATTCGGAATGACGATTTTTAAAAATTTTTTTTTAACAAAGTACATATCAGGTGATCATCTCTCCCTTCTTCTAGCTTGTGGGCCAATGAGAAGGCTTTGTCACAGCTTAGCAACATCCCTAGCAAGCAACAGAAATGCTGCCTACCCCACGCCGGTATTTCACGCGCATTACGCAAATAATACATTGCCGATTTTTGCAATCAAGGATATAATCTTGAATTTGCAAATTCACAAATATATGACGAATATTCTATGAAATATTTGCGAAATATCGCAAATTCGAATATCGCCCCTGCCGCTCATCACTATCCAACAATTGATTCTGCGACCATATATGCTGTGCTATTCTTGCTGTGAAATCTGTTGATGACAGAATCTGGGACATACAGTAAATATGAGCAGCACCTAAAAGAAGGGTCTATGCTGACGTTAACGGAAGAAGAAAATTTGAACAACTTGAACCTAGAGGATGCCTCAAGGACTTATATTTCCAGGCTTATTTCTTTTGAATGACAGGGGACTCTAATTTTAAACAATTATCAAATTTTAAATCAAAGTTAATTATCCAAAATGGAATAAATTCGACAGCTTGGCTCTTAGTGAAAGATGTAGCATCTTATCCCTTGACTGACTGAGAAGTCCTGAGCATGTCAGTTCTTCCCAGTGTATGATTATGTGCTGTCTGAGCAATTTGACGAACATCCTCCCTCGATGAGACGCCAGTATGTTTATATCTGGTACTTCCGATGAGTCCAAATTAGCAAACTGTTCCATCCGATCAGCCAACATCTGCTCTGTGGTTTTAATAAATTTCATAGGGTCGCCAAAACGATAGAGCTAATTACTTCTAATTTCACATCAGCTTACAGATTTCCACCCCAACAGGATGTCCTTTGCTATGCAAGAGCCAAGAGTGAATTTCATCATCCTTATCCCAGCTGGTGTCTGTCAGAATCAAGAGCGTCATGGTTTGTTCCTGTATTTGAACTGTGTGAGACAATAGACACTCACACCAGTCTTACATCATAATCAAGTCAAGTTAATTTACTATTTTGTGTGGGTAGCCAGACAGCACACTGTAGCAATGGTGTTTTTTTGCAAGAAAGCACAACTTGACTTCACTTTTCCCAAGTCCCTATAGATGGCACTTAGATACTATACCTCAAGACTTGAATAGAACAAAATCACATAAAAATACTGACAGTCGCAAAAAAAGAATATATGAAGCACATATCAGACTACAAATACAGAAAAATAAACTTTCGGATAAATGACAACAAACAGGATGAAGATGGCAACGGATGAGGGACAAAGAGTCCCACAATGGAGCAGATGGCAGATGGCAATAGTGTGCAGGTGGAGAGTGATGAATGTAGGTAAGTGGAATAAGACCATAGCAGAAACTGACTCTGAACTGAAAAATCCAACAAGACAGGAAAAAAATCAAAATGCAGTGGCCGGGTTTGGGGTGGCCCCAGCGCTACGCTGGGTCCCCCGGACACTGTTGAGGTGTCAACACGTGTTGCTGCTCTCCAGAAGGGATGGTAAGGCATGGTGCACACCAATAAGAAATAAGACCAGAGAGTCAGGGTCTGCAGTAAACCAGTGTGCTTCTTTGCTGGAGGAATTCAGGTAGAAAACAATACGGATGAGGCATAGGGATGGCTTCTTCAGTCTCCTTCCTGGCAGAAGAGTTTAATGCTGAGGAAAGGCCTGAGCTAGCTGTCCCTCTCTCCCTTCACAAAGCTGGTACCCTGGTCAAAGGCCCACAGTCTGTAGCTCAGTAGTCCGGGTGGCTCGTTAGTCACAGGGCTAGTGACCCATGCTTTGTGGCATAGCATCTTCTTCTGGTCACTTATGCAGACTGGCCTGAGTCTCCCTTTCCAAGCACTGTTCCCTAACTGCAGAACACTAGGGGCTCTGACTGCTCTCCTTTTATACAGTTTCTAGCTGAACTAGAACATTCTACTGGAAGGGGTGGAGTGGAGAAGCTCAGCACAAACAGATATATTGTTACACTTTCCGTCTCCAATAGACTTTTATTAGATCTTCAATGATACTCAATGTCAATGACACAGCAGTTTTTACAGACAAAAACAAGTTTCCAGACATAACAACAGAGCTAAAACCAGACATTCAAAATGTCAGTCTGTCTGGGTTTGGTGGTAAACAATGTCTGGCTTTTCCCTCCAAAACGTGCTCTTCTTTGAACCCTTTGGCAGCAGGGGAAAATTACCAGCTTCTCATTGAAAGTCCGAAAAGTATCCCAGTATTCATTAACTCTTTCCACAGAGCCATGTAAACACAGTGCAAATGTACAGGATATATATCACAGCATACATATAAAATGCAGTAACATAGTAATAAACAGTGCAAGTTAACTCTTTCAAGTCAAATAAAGCAAGAAGTTAAAAACTTTGTATAGGGGAAACAGACAAATGTCCAGACTTCACAGTACTAGTGTTCAGCGAGCATGCTCGACTGAACACCAGTTAGGCTCGAGCATCGCAATGCTCGGCACATCGCAGTGTTTGGCTGAATACCTCGTGTGCTCGAGCGCGATGATCGAGTCAGTGCATTTAAATCCAATTTAGTCTCTATTTCTGAAAAGTTTCTGCTGGGATTTGAACTCACAACTTTCTACATTAGAACCAAGAACTTTAACCACTATGCTATACAGATACATGTTAGCCTGCACTGAAATATGAAATTATACTTCTGCTGTATAGGAATACTTACTACATGACAAACTACTATGAGGTTTTTCTGACACAGTTTATCCTTCAGCTTTATAGCTGAGTGGTTAAAGTCCTTGCCTCTAATGTAGAAGATTGTGAGTTCAAATCCCGGCAAAAACTTTTCATAAATAGAGGCTACATTAGATTTAAATACATTGGGTGTCCCCAAGCACTGACTCCATATATGGACATAGCTATATATATGGAGTCAGAGCAGGGACTCCTAAGCCGTGGACTTACACTGGGGGATTCCCTCACTGTAAAGCAATCTTCTGCATAGACCTCAGTGGGACCCGACACCCTCCCCTCTTCAGACCAGGGGGTGCCTGGTTTAATGCTCGGTTTCTCCTATTGACTTCCATTGTGCTGGGGTGCTCTGTAGAGCACCAGAGCACCCGAGCACTTTGGTGCTCGATCAACAATACACAGTACCCATGCTCCAGGGCACTACACACTGACAAGCCAGGCATCTGTATTCTGCTCTTACCTGCTCCATAATACATAATAATATATAATATAGCACCTACACCACAATTTCAGCACACACTTATTTTTCCTGCACAAGGGAGCAGACCTATACTTGTGCCTGCTACAATTACATCACAGTGGGACATATGATGTTACATGACCCATTTAAATGAATGAGCAGGCATCTAATGCATGGCTAGACTGAGTCTGAGAGTAGAAAAAATTATTTCACAGTGAACCTTGGACCTCCAGAGGTCCATATATTCTAATATGGCCATTGTTTTTTGCAACAGCCCCTTTAAGTCAATATAATATACTATTACCTGCTATGTATAAGGAATTTGCAGTGTTTATTAATCTCTTACCACCAGTCTGTCCTAATGATTTACCATGTATCTAATGCAATGCATGCAGAGTAACACACTGTGTTACATATACATACTACATGATTAGGATGGATGTCTCATACTCCCACTATGTTTTTACTGGAGGAAAAAGTGAAAGAATTGCTCATTATAGTTACTTAGATTGGGAGACCTTTACGTCTTTAAATTAGGAGCACATTTCACGCTGACATGGCAGCCATGGTTAGTTCTACAGCAAAGGAGTTGTAAGTAGTGAGGTCAGTAATAAATGAGGCATCATTCTCTGGCACAACAGTGATGGATGGTCCTGCTGTGCAGTAACTGGAATACTCCCGGGGTGTAAGACAAACTTTAAACTTTCCTATGAAGAACTAGATGAGACTGTAACATTCAATAAGCAAATCAAAACCCAGGGGCCTCAGAGTCCATGTAACCTACTTCGTAAGCAAGTTATCAAATTTGTAGCACGTGGGTCTAAAATAATGACCACCAAGATATACCCCCATGGTGACAGTAATGAAGAGAATGAGCATTTGTTACATCTCCCATAGTCTTTGGCAACATTTTTGAAATTTTATATTTCCATATTTTTGTTTGAATGACCAAAATGCCTGGACTCTTTTGATGTGTGAAATTTTGTGTTTGATTTACTAATTTTTTTTACTTCTTCCGCTAAATTAAGGAAACGTTGACATGTGGTCCAAGCACTGATCCTTTTTAGCTTTAATTCATTTTCTCAATGTTAACTAATTTTAATGAAGAAAGCAAGGGTTTCCACTTTGCAATTGGTTTTAAAAGATTTTTGGGCAAAATGCTTCAAAGTTTGTGGAAACCTAAAAATCTAATCTGAGCCAAAAGGGTTCAGTCTTCACCCACTTGTCGTACATTGGAGACATGACAAATAGAAGATGTTGGGGCTTAACAGTTTCTTCTTCTAACCTGTACATTATTATAATGGCTACCTATAGCTGCCATTAGGGGGAGCACTTTGCATACATATATATACAGCTTCTATTAAAGGACATCTTTAAGAAGATTTGTACCTATGAAACTGGCCAACCTGTTACATGTGCGCTTGGAAGCTGAAGACATCTGTGTTGGTCCCATGTTGCACCTAGAGGCTCTGCTCGCTCTACAACTGAAGTGCCCTCTCCACATTGATTGACAGGTTTGGGTAGTGTAAACGTGACCATGCCTGGCCCTGTCAATCAAAGTGGAGAGGGTGTGGAAGAGTGAGCGGAGCCACTAGGTGTAATAGCAACGCCCCCGTTGCTCCTAGAGGCTCATTTGCATATACTGAGCACCATTTTTCCCAGCTATGTGGCTACATATGAACATGGGACCAACACAGATGCCTTCAGCTGTCAAGGGCACATGTAACAGGTCAGCCAGTGTCATAGGTACAAAACTGCTGACAGATGCCATTAAAGCTTAAAACCCAATAAGCTCAAGTTAACGCCCTCTATTGGTTGTTGGATGAAAGCAGATTCTAGGGGCATTCAGCAGTAGTGTTCCATTTCTGTAGGACACCGCCATAGTGGAAATCAAACATTATACAGAGTCAATTGAAAGCAATCTGCTGCCCCAGCTAAAAGCTGAGACCTTCCTTCCCCCTATTACATTTTTATGACTTCATAGGACATATAAACAGGGGCTTGCTAAGGCAGCCAACCCTTTAACGTCCAGTAAAAGATTGTATATTTGGAGTATTATTTTGCAGAGCAGCTTTAATTTCACCCAATTTTGCCTTTTTTTTCCTTGCCATTTGCCTTCAATTATTTTTAATACTTGTAATTTTAATAGTTTGCCATAAAAGTTGAAATCACCTGGTAGCTCAGCCTGGCTCAAGGGCAATAAAATGTTTAAAGTTTACGGTCTGAATGGACTTCTTTAACATTCAGGTGCCGTCCCCTCTTTGCTCAGTTGAGCTGTAGCAATTTGGTCTAATCTAAAAGCATCAAATAGTGAATATTTCTTGTGAGGCTGCAGAATCTGCCTGTGACATCGCGTGTGTGAACATTGCTGGAAAAAAAAAAAAAAAGAAAGAAAAAAAAGCTCTTTGCTCCAGGCATGAATTGATGATAATATGGTTATGTCAAGGGAAGAGGATTATTAGTAGAAGATCTACTAAGGGTCTATAAATACATATGAATAAGGACACGATGACTGCAAATCATTGCTTGGTGCTGACATGGCCCCCGACTACAAAGAAAGGGTCATGAATGAAGCTACAATTTTTGACACATTTTTGTAGTTTTTGGCTACTGATGGTCTTTCTCGCTTGGCTTGCCCAGTAGTAATGTTCTTAGGCTGCAGAGATTATTCTGTTAACATGTTTAGATGTAGTCAGGTCACCCAGACCGTGTATTGTATGTAGTAGGGTCTGTTTTAGCAAGTGGTAAGGCTGCAGTTGCACCTCCGACGCAGGTGTTTGAGGAAACTCAAAGGCCCCTCTTCCTTTGGGAGAGTGGTCCGATGACATAATTTGCACTGGGGCCCAGAAGTGATAGGTTACCCCTCTTGCAATGTAGGGTGTTAGTATCCAGGCATCAGATTACAGGTTCAGTTGCAACCTTATAAGATTCTATTCTATAAATGTGCACAGTGATGTCATAGTACAGGGATAATAAACACAGTGATGTCACAGTACAGGGATAATACACACAGTGATGTCACAGTACAGGGATAATACACACAGTGATGTCACAGTACAGGGATAATACACACAGTGATGTCACAGTACAGGGATAATACACACAGTGATGTCATAGTACAGGGATAATAAACACAGTGATGTCACAGTACAGGGATAATAAAGACAGTGATGTCACAGTACAGGGATAATACACACAGTGATGTCACAGTACAGGGATAATACACACAGTGATGTCATAGTACAGGGATAATAAACACAGTGATGTCACAGTACAGAGATAATAAAGACAGTGATGTCACAGTACAGGGATAATAAACACAGTGATGTCACAGTACAGGGATAATACACACAGTGATGTCACAGTACAGGGATAGTAAACACAGTGATGTCACAGTACAGGGATAATAAACACAGTGATGTCACAGTACAGGGATAATACACACAGTGATGTCACAGTACAGAGATAATAAACACAGTGATGTCACAGTACAGGGATAATACACACAGTGATATCACAGTACAGGTATAATAAACACAGCGATGTCACAGTACAGGGATAATAAACACAGCGATGTCACAGTACAGGGATAATACACACAGTGATGTCACAGTACAGGGATAATAAACACAGTGATGTCACAGTACAGGGATAATACACACAGTGATGTCACAGTACAGGGATAATAAACACAGTGATGTCACAGCACAGGGATAATACACACAGTGATGTCACAGTACAGGGATAATACACACAGTGATGTCACAGTACAGGGATAATAAACACAGTGATGTCACAGTACAGGGATAATACACACAGTGATGTCACAGTACAGGGATAATAAACACAGTGATGTCACAGTACAGGGATAATACACACAGTGATGTCACAGTACAGGGATAATAAACACAGTGATGTCACAGTACAGGAATAATAAACCCAGTGATGTCACAGTACAGGGATAATATACACAGTGATGTCACAGTACAGAGATAATAAACACAGTGATGTCACAGTACAGAGATAATAAACACAGTGATGTCACAGTACAGGAATAATAAACCCAGTGATGTTACAGTACAGAGATAATAAACACAGTGATGTCACAGTACAGAGATAATAAACTCAGCGATGTCACAGTACAGGGATAATGCACACAGTGATGTCACAGTACAGGGATAATAAACTCAGCGATGTCACAGTACAGGGATAATGCACACAGGGATGTCACAGTACAGGGATAATACACACAGTAATGTCACAGTACAGAGATAATACACACAGTGATGTCACAGTACAGTGATAATAAACACAGTGATGTCACAGTACAGGGATAATACACACAGTGATGTCACAGTACAGGGATAATGCACACAGGGATGTCAAAGTACAGGGATAATACACACAGTAATGTCACAGTACATGGATAATACACACAGTGATGTCACAGTACAGGGATAATACACACACTGATGTCACAATACAGGGATAATACACACAGTGATGTCACAGTACATGGATAATACACACAGTGATGTCACAGTACAGAGATAATAAACACAGATGTCACAGTACAGGAATAATACACACAGTGATGTCACAGTACAGGGATAATAAACACAGTGATGTCACAGTACAGGGATAATACACACAGTGATGTCACAGTACAGAGATAACAAACACAGTGATGTCACAGTACAGGGATAATACACACAGTGATGTCACAGTACAGGGATAATACACACAGTGATGTCACAGTACAGGGATAATACACACAGTGATGTCACAGTACAGGGATAATAAACACAGTGATGTCACAGTACAGGGATAATAAACACAGTGATGTCACAGTACAGGGATAATACACACAGTGATGTCACAGTACAGAGATAATGCACACAGTGATGTCACAGTACAGGATAATACACACAGTGATGTCACAGTACAGGGATAATGCACACAGTGATGTCACAGTATAGGGATAATACACACAGTGATGTCACAGTACAGGGATAATACACACAGTGATGTCACAGTACAGGAATAATACACACAGTGATGTCACAGTACAGGGATAATACACACAGTAATGTCACAGTACAGGGATAATAAACACAGTGATGTCACAGTACAGGATAATACACACAGTGATGTCACAGTACAGGGATAATGCACACAGTGATGTCACAGTATAGGGATAATACACACAGTGATGTCACAGTACAGGAATAATACACACAGTAATGTCACAGTACAGGGATAATACACACAGTAATGTCACAGTACAGGGATAATACACACAGTGATGTCACAGTACAGGGATAATAAACACAGTGATGTTACATTACAGAGATAATAAACACAGTGATGTCACAGTACAGAGATAATAAACACAGTGATGTCACAGTACAGCATGGATCGTACATCCACATGCTATGCACTAATCAAATGCTCCTCTTTATAATTTATAAACAGTATATAAGGTACTTTGTATACTTTTTAAATCAAAATGCATAATCCCACACACCTCTTCAAAGTGACCTTATTCAAGTGCTGCCGTAATTTACAATAGCGCAGCACCACAGAGTGATCACTATTGCCGCAACACCACACCGGCAGGCAAAGCAACCAGGCAGCCCAACAGCATCCATGCTGTCAGGCCAAGGCTCCCGTGGCACTGGGCTACATCAACACACAGCACACGTGGCACAGCGCCACATAAACAACAACTACCATGCAGTACTGCCCTATGTGAACAGATCTCAAAAGCTCACCTCTCAGTTTGGTCTCAGAAACTAACTGAAAGCAAGTAGAGACTGACACTATGAACAGGGAAAAAAAGTAGCAATGCAATATTCTGATAAGAAGGAAGGAAGCATGGCTTGCACATCCACATGCTATGCATTGACCTACAGTAGTGCTTCTCAGCAGTGGGTTTATTCGAGGTTCCTCATGTACTGTTTATAAATTATGCATAAGATCAATGCATAGCGTGTGGATGTGCGTTCCATGCTTTTTTTCTTTTTGTCAGAATATTGCATGGTTAAATTAAAAATAATTAATAATATTTTGGTGACCTGGTTGGTCTTCCTTTTGTATCAAAATAACTGTACCCTATGCGCCTGTCCAGTTAATGCAGTAACTTCCTGTGATATTCCATCCTGCTCAATGCAGAATGTGTCGACGTTCCCGGTATGTTGTTCATGTGCAAGAAATAATTTGCCACAAAGTGGCCATCTTAGGCTGCATGTGCATAACAGATTGTACATGTGAATTTGCAGTAAATTATACTCCCGGCCTTTGATAGAGGCTTAAAAGAGAAACCTCAGCAGAAGATAAATGCCACAGATACAGTATAAATCTCTGTACTCTATAATGTACTCTACTGTAATTGACATCCATGTTCTGCCTTAGTTTCACAATTGTGGTTTTGCTGAAAAAAGCAGGAGATATACTTTAGTCTCTTATTTATCAAGTATGTTTTGCTTGTTACAAATACTGTTGCATTGCATTACATTTTCATTTTTATCAATAGTTCACAGGTATATCATAGATTAAAGTGCACCTGCAGTTATAAACAATCTTTCAGAAATGAATAGTGCAGGTGAATATAAGAATCTTTGTAATATAATATATCTTTTTATCTTTTTAATGAATGATGCGTCCTCCTATCCTCATGGGCATCTAATACTACTTTCCTCTTCTTTCCCTTCACTCAGCCTCTTATCTCTATTAGCTCCTGTCTCAGTCTCCAGACTCACACATAGAAGTCTGTGGAGAGAGTAGGAGGGATAAGGAAGCTGCTGCCAGCTACTAAGTGATTTATTTCCTTACTCTGAACAGTGTTACAACCTTACTAGTTATAGTTCAGCCAAAAGTGTGTCTCTCCTCCTCCTTCCACCTCTAGGAAAGAGTTAAGCAGCCTGATAAAGCAGATAGAGAAATTTTTCTTTAACAAGATATATTACAAAGTTTCTTTGTTACTTTCTATACTCACCTTTATTATTCATTTATGAAAAGTAGTTTTATAAATGGAGGTATGCCTTTTCAGTGTACAAATGCAATCTATTCTGCCATGTACCATGTCATTTATATTATTATCAATGTTAAAACACGAGTGGAGCTGATAGGGTACAGAAGCCCAAAATATCTGGGCTTTTCTTTAAGGCCTCATGCACACGACTGTTCTTGCGGAACGGAACAGGCGGCCCATTGCAGAAATGCCTATTCTTGTCCGCAAAACGGACAAGAATAGGACATGTTATATTTTTTTTGCGGGCCACGGAACGGAGCAATGGATGCGGACAGCACATGGAGTGCTGTCCGCATCTTTAGCGGCCCCATTGAAGTGAACGGGTCCGTATCCGAGCCGCAAAAAAAGTTTTTGCGGCTCGGATGCGGACCAGAACTACGGTCGTGTGCATGAGGCCTAGGTCAGGGGTACAGGAAGATGGGGAACTCCTGGAGGAAAGTGAGTGCAGAAGGCCCCATTCATATCCAAGGTGGTGGAGGCCGCAGAGCTCTTGAGCACATTCTCTTTGTTGACCTTAAACATACTGGTCAGAAGCCAAAAGGAATTTCTCCTCTTAAACCTCTCCTGTGCTGACAAATTTCATAAAATAAGCACAGAGCTTAATGATAAAATTCTGGTTACCTTGTGAAATTCTTGCTTACCTGGAAACTTGTTTTTGTCTGGAAAAACTGCTGTGTCATTGCCATTAAGTATCATTGAAGCTCTAATGTAAGTTTATGAGACATGGAAAGTGTAACATTGTATCTGTTTGTGCTGAGCTTCTCGACTCCACTCCTCCCACTAGAAGGTTCCAGTCTAGATAGAAATGGTATATAAGGAGAGCAGTCAGAGCCCCTAGTGTGCTGAAGTTAGGGACCAGTGCTTGGAAGAGGAGACTATGAGTGACCAAAGGGAGACACTGAGATAGGGATATGCTGCCACAGACCCTGGATCACCAGCCTTTGACCAGGGTACCAGCCTTCTGAAGAGCGAGAGGGACAGCTAGCTCAGGCCTTTCCTCAGCATCAAACCTTTCTTCTGCCAGGGAGGAGACTGAAGAAGCCAGCCCTATGCCTTGACTGTATTGTTTGGCACCTGAATTCCTCCAGTAAAGACGCACACTAGTTTACTGCAGACCCTAACGCTCTAGACTTATTTCCCATTGGTGTGCATGCCTTACCATCCCTTACGGAGAGCAGAAACACATGGTGACACCTCGATTGTGTCTGGGGGACTCAGCATAGCGTTGCGGCCACCCCAAATCCAGCCACTGCACATGTACAAGGGAAAGAAGGAAGTTAGTGAGAAAAAAGGATGGGACCTTGGTGTAGCCTTGGGCTGCCACCTGCTTTCAGTGCCCTGAACATATTAAAATAAAAGAGTAGTGTTACACCACCAGCCCAAAGCCACCTGTCATGCCCTGCTCAGACGATGTGTGGAGGTCTGCCAGATTAGCAGAACGTGTCTAGTCATTTGTTTTGTTTTGGAGTCGTGCTAGATCCGCCTCCCTTCAGGTGCTCTGGGTGGGGTCGTTGGTTTAAATTACTCTCACTCCCAGGGTTCCGTGCGGGTTATAGCTTCTGTCAGGCTGTGGAAGCAAGGAAGGAAGGATTGGCTGTTCATGTCCTGATAAGATAAGTTGGTTTCTGATTTCTTTGGTTTGCTGTCTAGGCTGTTTGAGTGACATCTGTGCCCTCCTGGTTCTGAGGGAGCAGGCTGCCCTTTTCCCCTTTCACCATCTCAGGGATTCTAGGGTATTTTCAGCCCAGGCACCAGGACACATTATTCCCACCATAAGGGTCTGAATGTGGGCTTAGCAGTATAGGGAGAGCTGTTAGGGATTTGCTAGGAGGTGACCTTATCCCCAGCTTCTCGCCTAGAAACTTGTTTGTTTAGTTATCTGTGTATCTTAGATCCTGTCCGCCGTGACACCACCACTGCTCACCTGCCATGGTCTTCTGTGTCCCAGTAACACTGACCCACTTCCCCTCTCTGACCAACTTCCCAGGGGGAGTAGCTCTGGGGTTTGTCCCTCCATGCAAGCTGTGGCCTGCTTGCCAGCAAGGACTCTCCACCTCTGCCAGTAGGAAGTGTGTGCGCTCCCTCCGGTTCTTAAAGAGTGTTTTACTGTGAATTCTGAGATCCGGGAATAAAATATTCTTGACATGGCTTAGGTGCATAAAAATAATACTGAACTATGATACAATATATAAAAGATATATACTAAAGATAACATGTAGAGTAAAGTAAGTAACAGTCACCTATGCTGTGAACAAATGAGTGACCTCCCAACCAGTTTCCAACATGACATCTGTCTGATGCCCATATGAAACAAAGAGAGTTGGTACTAACAATTTATCTTACCTGATCAATGTCATCAGTGGAGCTCGCCACTTTGATGTTTGTAGCTTATTGGCCCCTTCTAGCTCTTCCCAGAAGTACGCATGTACAGTTGGTTCAGATCCTAGGAATGTGGCCTGGTACCTGGTACCACTGACCAATTACATTACAAGCAATTAAAGGGAAAGAACCACTAAAATAAACCTTGTCACACACTGCACTTGGATACTAATTCAAACCATCCAATGGTTGGGCACCTGGGAGTACTTAAGGCATCTTCCCCTGTGGGAGCAGTAGATTCCTAGTACTCTAGTGTCCTGCTAAGGTGTGCTGATATATATTTGTTTGCCTCTGTAGTATCTTCTGCCTGTGTTCTGGATTTGCACCTTTGGTGCCTGACCTGACCCATTACTGACTTTCGTATTGACCCTGAGCTGCCCTCAGACGGTTATTAGATTGCACTCACTGTCCTGACCTTGGCTTGTTTCTGACTACAGCATTTCCTGATCCCTCAGTGCTCAGCACAGGTGACTACTCCTGGAGGTAGCAGCCAGGTGGTTTCCAGCAGTGAAGAACAAATCCCTGTACAGGAGTTAAAGGGTGAAAACCAGAGGACTGACAGGATAATCATGAAATGAAAGACCAAATTTCGGGTGAATAAAAAATAAAAGAAAAAATAAAAGAAAAGTTAATTGTACCACCACCATCCATTTGTAAGATAACCAAGTTGCCCGTTGCCTCACATGGGCAACCAGGAATCACATATCTCAAAAAGAAACTGGAATGACCTATATGGCCATGAAATCTAACCTCAAAGAGAAGCCACCACTGTCTGATAATACAGTGAAATTGACTTTTTTTCACATGATGACCCAATGAGAGTTTAGGAAGAAAGTAAAAGGATGATACATAAGTGCCCTACAGCGTGTCTTCCCCTTTCAAATCCAAAACACGCACACCCCAAAGACAATATGCTGTCAAATAACAATTCAATTAAATGGGCAAGTAATCTATCATCAGGGCCCTGTGATTAAAATGTCGTCTATTATCAATGCTATCATCCATTAGCGGGAAGTCAGGCAGCATTTCAACGCAGCATCTCAGCAAAATGAGGTGTGGCAAGTCTGATTAATCAGATCTTATTTACTCAAATCTGGCAGAACGTTTCAAAACAGGATCAAAGTAGCATGACAACGCGGCGATGAGAAAGATGAGAGGCCAAACGGCTGGGAGGGGAGTCATCAGGTGACAGAGGTGACATTTGCAATCCACAGGCGTCTGCATTGGGAATTAACCTTTTAGTATCGCTTGCTCACCTCTCACATCTTTATGTCTTCTGAGAGATAAAATTGAGATGTTTTTACTGTTCCTTAGAACTACGCGTTGCTTGAGTCAGACAGAGTACTCTTCAGTACTTCTTAATGCCAAAGATGAAAAGTTCTATAATGTTTTAAAAAATAGAGCAAGCGATATTATTATTTCTAATTATTTTTAAAATATTTGTATCATTAATTAATACTTCTTCAGCATATAGTAATTGTTCTAAAGTTATTACTGCTACTGCTGCAAATTTATTATTCATTGTATTTATAATGATTGTGGTTATTGTTATTATTCATAGAATTCTTATTACTGCTACTACTACCACTACTACTGGTACTACTAGTACCTGCTGCAGCTACTACTAATTCTACTACTGCTACTTGTGATTATTACTATTAATACTACTGCTGCTACTAGTACTACTAGAGATGAGCGAAGTTCTCAAAAATTCAATTCGGCTGCTTCACCAAATTTCACAAAGAAATTTGCTTTGTGACGAATTACTTCGTCACTAAACACATTTCTTTGTGAGTAGCGGGCGCAATGATGGGGAATGGCGATTGTGCTGCCCCCTGTCATTGAACTTCTCAGATACCACTTTCATCGCTGGGATGAACATTGAGGGTTGTCAGGGGTTAATCTGTTTAAAAAATAAATAAATACACACCTTATTCAATTGAAGAGTTTGCCACTGCCATATTGATTGAAGATCCAGTGCAAAATCTCGCTTCATGCATGGTGAAATCATCACGCTGCCAGGCGTGGTGACGTCATATGTTACCGCACATGAGATTTGGCACGAGATCTTCAATCAAGAAAGCCGTGGAGGACTCCCATTGAGTTGCCCATAGACTTCAATTATAAGGATCAAAATGGAATGTCTCTTAAAGGCTTCCGTTTTGCATTCAGTCATATTCTGTTACAATGGAACCTATAACCGAATACCCTAACGCAAGTGCGAACCCACCCTAAGCCCTTTCCCGTAGTAGCGGGGAAAGTGCAGAATGGCAAACCCTTTATTATACAGGACTGAAAAGTTTTTTTGGTGACACATTGGTATTTATTATATATTTTTTAATTATTTGGTGAAAACTATACACAATGTCATTTTTTTTCAAACTATAGCTTCTTATTCTTTAAATATACAAACTTACACCAAAAGAAATTAGTTCCCTAATTTGTGTTGGTCATTTTATCATATAATATGTATAGTTTCACGTGAATGGAGCGAAAATGGCATTGGTTTAGGTAATGTGTAATAAAGCAATTATTAGTGTTGATCGAGCACCAAAGTGCTCGGGATGCTCGGGTGCTCTACCGACCACCTGAGCACAATGGAAGTCAATGGGAGAACCCGACCATTAAACCAGGCACCCCCTGTAGAGGGGAGGGTGTCTGGTTCATAGGAAAAGGTCAGAAATTGATGGAAACACCACTGAAATGGTTCGGGAACAGCATGGGGAGGATGTCTGGATGCATCTTGGACTCCCAGGTCACTGCTGGGAGCGATGTTGTCCGAGTAGTGCGCCACTTTTACAGACTGACAATAATACGCACCAAACCGAAGATAAAATCGATTTTAGAGGAAAAATTATTAGGAAACATTCTTTCCTGTATATTTACTTGTATATAAAGTGCAAGTACTGCCAAAAATTACAAGAAGAGGCACTCCGATACAACCTGTATATCACATAAAGGAGGGCCTCATTCACATTGTGGTACAATTGTTAAGGTAGTGGGACTCCTACACTCATAAAGCCTATGCACTAAGGGAAAGGGCTGCCAAAAATTACAAGGAACGGGCACTCCAATACACCCTTTATTATACATAAAAGAGGGCATCATACACCCTTGAAAAATTATGATTGATGGCCTGCTGGTGACCCTCAAAATTACAGGCAAGGGCCTGCTGCTGAGCTGACAATCTAAAACATCTGGGGTGAGGGTCTGCTACAGATCTGACTTTCTAAAACATTAGGGGTGACTGCCTGCTGCTGATCTGAGCATTGAAAAAATTATGTGCGAGGGCCTGCTGGTGAGCTGACCCTGTAAAACATTATGATTGAGGGCCTGCTGGTGAGCTGACCCTCAAAAACATTATATGCAAGGGCCTGCTGGTGAGCTGACCCTCTAAAAGAGTGTAGGCGAGGGCCTGCTGGTGAGCTGACCCTCTAAAAATTATATGCGAGGGGCTGCAGGTGAGCTGACCCTCTAAATCATTGTAGGTGAGAGCCTGCTGGTTAGCTGACCCTCTAAAACATTATATGCACGAGCCTGCAGGTGAGCTGACCCTCTAAAAGATTGTAGGTGAGGGCCTGCTAGTGAGCTGACCCTCTAAAACATTACATGCGAGGGCCTACAGGTGAGCTGGCCCTCTACAACATTAGTAGTGAGGGCAGACTAATAAGCATGTTGATATAATGGAAGAGGAGGAGGACGAGAAAAAGAAGAATGAACCATATACCCTTTTTGTGATTGAAGTGGTGCATGGGAATACAGTGTATTCAGTACATTATAAAAAACACATTTAAAGTGCCTTTATGTTACATCAGAAGACAGAAAAAAGAGCAGTTAATTGTCTAATGTATAAATGGCAAGAGGTGTTTAATTCTCAACAGATAGAGTTCTGGGAGACGGTGATACACGCAAAAAATGGGGTTTCACATAACTTCTCCCACAGGGTTACCCAATTTAACATACTATATTGATTATACTATTCCCCTAAAGTCTTGATGAAATTTTATAAATCCAAAGAATTTAATTGTAAAAAATGTGGGCAGATAGGTGTGGACGATGTCCACATACTTTAGACATGTATAGAGATCCAAGATTTCTGGCGGAAGGTAAATGAAAAAATAGAGGCATATCATGGGTTCAGAGTCCCGGTAGAGTTTGAAATATTCATTTTTGGAGTGATGTATGGGATAGAGAACTCAAATCATCGAGAGATAGGAGTTAAACTAGTGTATAATTGGACACTGGGGCAGTAGTGTGTCACCAACGGTTAAGGAATGGGAGAACCTTGCCAGGGTCTCGATAGTCAGAGAGAAATTCCATTTGGCCTCGACAAAGAAAAAGTTCAGATTTACTAGATTGTGGCAGAAGTGGTTGAATTGATTGAGAATCGAGGGATATCTGGGAGGGGATGGGAGTTGGGGGGGGGTTTGGGGAGAGGTGGGAGGCAAGGTGGAGGTCCCTTTTCCTTTTTTTTTTTTTTCTTACCCCTGGGAAGGGGGGCAACAGGCATCGGGGTAAAATTGTGTGGCTTATATGTAAACTGTATTTATGCTGTTTTACAATGTAAAAAGAATACTGTGAAGTTGTAATGGATTTTCAAATAATAATAAAGATTATAAAAAAAAAAAGTGCCTTTATGTTCAGCCACTTTCCTCTGGTGGAGTAGAGGAGTCAGGGGCAATCCAGGCTTTGTTCATTTTTGTCAGCATGTCAGCATTGTCAGTTGACAGGCGGATGCGCTTATCAGTTATTATGCCCCCAGCAGAACTAAATACCTGCTCTGACAAAACGCTGGCAGCAGGACAGGCCAGCCCAGCACCTAGAAGGTGTAGAGTGCCAGTTCGTGCCACGTGCCCAGCTTGGACACCCAGTAGTTTTAAGGCACTATTGGGATCATTGAGGATGCTGATACGGTCTGCTACATAGTCATTCACCATCTTCCAAAACTTTTCTCTCCTTGTGACACTAGGCCGCCCATCAGAGTGAGGCTGCTGGTGCGGTGTCATGAAACTGTCCCAGGCCATGGAAAGTGTTGCCTTGCCTCTGTTGGAACTGCTGTGTGTCCCCTCGTCTCCCCTCCTCAGTTGCCCAAGGAACTACGTACTCTGCTGCCAGCGTTGTCAGCTGGAAATTTTCGGAGCAATTTTTCCACAAGGACCTTCTGGTATTGCACCGTTTTGCTAGTCCTCTCCACCACAGGAATGAGAGATGAGAAGTTCTTTTTGTAGCGGAGGTCGAGAAGGGTGAACAACCAGTAATCGGTGTTGGCCAAAATGCATATAACGCAAGGTTTACGGGAAAGGCAGCATAACATAAAGTCAGCCATGTGTGCCAGAGTCCCAACAGACAAGACTTTGCTGTCCTCATCAGGGGATGACTCTCAATCAACCCCTATCCTCTTCCGCCTCTTCGGCCCATCCACGCTGAACAGATGGAATAAACCTGCTGTGAGTACTACCCTCTGTAGCAGAGGCAACCGTCTCCTGCTCCTCCTCCTCATCATCCAATTCGCGCTGAGAAGACAAACGGAGGGTGGTCTGGCTATCACTCTGTGTCTTCCCCCATTTCCACCTCTTCCACATGCAAAGCGTTCTCCTTCATTGCGAGCAGCGAGCGTTTCAGTAGACACAGAAGTGGGATGGTTACGCTGATAATAGTGGCATCACTGCTCACTCACCATCTGTGTTGATTACTCAAAGTTGCGTAAAACCTCACAGAGGTCAGACATCCATGCCCACTCGTCGGTTGTGAAGAGCGGAAGCTGACTCGAAAGGCGATGACCATGTTGCAGCTATTATTCCACTACTGCCCTCTTCTGCTCACAAAGCCTGGCCAACATGTGTAACGTGGAGTTCCAGCGCGTGCTCACATCGCACAACAGTCGGTGAGCTGCCAATTGCAAGCGCTGTAGCTGTAGATGGCTTTCAGAAATGGGCACACATGCGGCGCACCTTCACCAGGCAAACTAAGTTTAACACGTGTGCTAGGCATGGTATGTGTGTGAGCTTGCCAAGCTCCAAAGATGCCACCAAGTTACGGCCATTAACAGACACAACCATGCCTGGTTCTAGGTTGAGTAGCGAGAACCACAGTTCAATCTTATCTCTTATCCCCTGCCACAGCTTTGTGGTGGTGTGCTGTTTGTCACCTAAGCAGACCAGTTTAAGCACGGCCTGTTGATGCTTCCCCACTGCAGTGCTACACTGCTTCCAGCTACCGACTGATGGCTGACTAGTGCTGCAAAAGGATAATTCTGAGCTGGAAGTGGAGGAGGAGAAGGAGGAGGGGAAGAGGGGGTTGGAGCCACTAACTGATGGAATTAGGGCCCGCAATCCTGTAGCATCTGTGCCATCCCAGGGTACGACTCACTCCCGGCCTCCACAACGTTCACCTAGTGTGCCATCAGGGAAATGTAGCATCCCTGGACGAAAGCACTTGTCCATGTGTCAGTGGTTGAGTGGACCTTCGCAGTAACTGCGTTGGTCAGGGCACGGGTGATGTTACGGGACACATGCTGTGTAAGGCGGGCACGGCACACATTGAAAAATAGTGTCGGCTGGGGACTGCATAACAAGGGATGGCCGGCGACATCAGGCTGCGGAAGGCCATCAGTGTTCACAAGCCTAAATGGCAAAATATTTGAGGCCAGTCATTTGTAAAGGTGCGCATTTAGTGCTATGGCCTGTGGGTGGGTGGGTGGCTGGGTATTTGCGCTTGCGTTCAAATGCCTGGGGTAAGGACATTTGTACACAGTGCTAGGACACGGAAGTGAATGTGGTCGCTGATTGTGCTTGCAAAGGTCCAGGGCGGGAGGCATCCGGGCCTGCGCCTTCGACAGGGGATTGGCCAGCACGTAACAAAGGGAAAAAGGAGGCAGTGGTGTGACCCACAGACACACATTGTGGACCCAGGCGTTCGGCCCACTTATTACGGAACTTGGATGCCATGTGGCGGATAATGCTGGTGGTGGTGAGATTGCTAGTGTTCACGCCACGGCTTATTTTTGTATGGCACAGGTTGCAAATTACAATTCAGAAGTCACTGACCCAACCTGGGAAGATGACAAGCCGATTGAGGACAGCAGTACAGAGGAGGAGGGATCCGCAGCACCGCAACAGGCTGGAAGAGGCAGTGGGGTGGCAAAAGGGAGAAGGCAGGCCACACCAAACAGGCCCGCAACTGTTCCCCGGAGCACACCCTTGTAGGAATCTCCCTTGCCAAGGGGTAGTTGTTCCGCAGTCTGGCGCTTTTTTGAGGAAAGCGCGGAGGACAAAAGAATTGATGGTACTGTGCCTGCGCGAGTTTTCTGGCCGCCGACAGGAAGAAGGACGGGGCATTTCTAGAAGGTAGACTATGACGTGGGGAGGGGGCAGAACCATTTGCCGGGCTGTGGGAGGTTATTTCAGGATCAGGAGGCGTTCTTGGGCACTTCAGGGGGGCGTCACTGGGCACCGGAGAGGGAAAAAAATGCCCCTCTGGGCACCTTGGACCCTCATTAGCATATCATAAAAAGCGCTTTTATATCAAAAGGACAAACGAAATAAAGTAAAAAGAAGACTGCTGGAAATAAGGTACTTTAGGGAACATAGCGATGGTGACAGCTTAATGATGGTGACAGATTCCCTTTAAACGCTATTTAGCGCAGGATGCGCTAAAAATAGATATTACTGCCACACACAATAGACTTTAAAAGGACTTTTGGGTCTGGAAAGTTTGAGCAATTTAGGGAATGTTGTGCTAAAAATACATATTGCTGCTGCCACACACAACAATAGTCCTTAAAAGGACTTTTGGGTCTCTGACAAGTTTTTCTAATGAAAAAAAGAAAATGACACTCCTTACACTATCTTTCCCTTCTTTAGCACAGCTCTCCCTAACACTGACCAGAACATGTGCCATCAGATGCTATATAGCACCCGATGACGCGTTCCGGCCAGCAAATCACTGTAATGCCAGTAACCAACATGGCTACGGCATTAAAGTGAAGGGCAATACTTACCTGCACGTTTATTGACTGCGTAGCAGCCAACAAACGTGTGGGAAGAAGACTCGAGAATTGCGCTCAAGCACATGTGGTATTCGGCTGAATACCGCCATGTGCTGAGCATTGAGATGCTCGAGCTAAACTGGTATTTGGCCGAGCATGCTCGGTCAACGCTAGCAATTATAAAAAAAAATTATAATAACAATAAAATGCAGCCAAAAGAAAAAAAATTGAATGGAAAAACAGTGTATCCAAAACCATCTTTTTATGACCTCTTTGGGGACATTTTATGTAGTAAAAATATATTTAAAAAAATAAGTAATAAAACAATTATACATTTTTTTAATTGAAATAAAATAATAATAAAATACAAATAAAAGAAATAATAAAATTGAAAAAGTACATTATAAAAAAAAAATGGAGAAGAAGGTAGAAGTGCTGATATAAACTGCATCTGTCTTCTCCTCCGGCCTCGTGCTGTAACTGACAGCCTGGGACCCGACCTGCTCCTTATAGTGCAGGAGCAAGCACTGTAATAGTTTGCCGTGCGGCGCTCTGGGCATAAACACAGTTAATTGCACAATCAGCTGTGTTTCTGCCCTGCAAAATGGGGACCTAGGCTCAGCGCCCCACGGGCTGTACACCCCTGCTTTATACCATTACTGTCCTTCAGTTACTCAATCAATGAGTTCCACAAATACCTGTTGACTGGTCCTTCAAATATCAAGCAAACTCTCATCATACCTTCTGTTTATGATCATACAGTATATTGATAGGATATGTCATAAATCTCCAGTAAGTGAGGGTTCCACCTCTACAACTTGCTTCTATCTCAAGAATAGAGCTTCAAAGCAATGAAGAGCATGAAACACTTTCTTAACCACTAACAACCTCTGTTCACCACTATGGGACTTCCGAAAATAGCGAAAAACTGGCCTGGCTATTTTTGGAGATCCCATAGCAGTAAGTAGAGACAACATTCAAGCATGTGAAGCATGCTGCTCTTTCGATATAGGAACACATTCTAGAGATAGGAAGGACATGCACCTACTGGACATTTATTGCATATCCTATTGATATGCCATAAATGTCCCAGATGAAACAAACATTTGAAGAGAATAAAACAAGAATGTAAAAATTCCAAAATTAGAGGTAGTAGACATCTTGTTTCTAACATTAAGATTAGTAGTGTTGGTTGTGTATACCAAAACTGTTCTTATCAATGATGTTTTTTTTCAACTTTAATGTTTTTTTTTTTGAGAATTAGGATTTAATAGAGGGATACTATCTCTCCTTGTGGAGAGCACCTTAATTGGCATGAGGAGGCTTATGATAAGACAAAGAAGAAGAAAATCCCTTTACTGTCCCTCAGTGGGGAAATTTTGGCATAACAGCAGCAATCACATTCACAACAGGAGCAAAAATAAGAGTAATTAGAAATTAAAGAGTAAAATACAAGAAAAACATAGCCAAATTTACTTAAAAAATTCACTACTGGGTTTCTGGGAACAGTGGTTCCTTCGTACACCTAGGATGCAGCAGTCTGTCACTGAAGGAGCTCTCCAGCTCCACAACAGCTTCATGCATGGGGTGGGAGACATTCTCTAACAGTGATGTTAATTTTGCTAGAGTTCTACTGTCACCCACCTCCTGCACTGGATCAAGGGGACAACCTTGGACAGAGCTGGCCTTCTTATTGAGCTTATCTTATCTCTGTCTCTCAGCCACAGATAAGCTGCTCCCCGAACAAACCACACCATAGAATATGGCTGATGCCACCACTGAGTCAAAGAAGGCCAAATAAGCCAGCACCTCATCTGCAGACAGCTGTTTTGGGGTCATCATTGAAGAGCAGAGAGTACTGGCTTAACTGGGAAAGAGGCCTAGATCAGGATTTGGTGGTTACTATCTCTCCTTGCGGAGAGCAGAGAGATAGTGCCCCCCAAATCACCCTGAAACAGCTGTCTACAGATGAGGACCTGGCTTAATTATCATCCAAGTCGTGTCTCAAGGCTTATTTAAAGGGTCGGACATTGACTTATAGGGCAGCTGCCTTACATCTGGTGGCATAAAAGGCAGAGCTTGTTAAGAGCTGATTTAATAAAAAATGGCAGTGACATTCAAGACCCTCACCTATTAACCAGAATAAGCATCAACTACAAAGAGTGTTGTTCTCTTCTCTCTGGAGGACCTGGCCTCTCAAAGCATCATTCAGATGTCTCATTGATTTACATGCACTTTTTAATTTCTCCTGTGGTGGCGCTGTAGTAGATTTGACCACCTAATGTTGGCAGCTTTTGCAGTGGAACTCTCTATTATCATCTGTAACAAATAAGGATGTCAAAAGTGGACTTCCCTTGTAAGGATGGGAAAGTCACATCTAGATATTGAGAAGAATGTGGAAAAATGAAATCTATGGCTTGCAAAGGAAGAAAAATGTGAATTTAGATTTTCAATTTTCCAAAGGCAAAGGCACTGAATATTTTGTCTATTTGACGTAAGAAGAAATTTCCTAAATAAACATAAGTGAGGACCTTCCTCGCCGTGTCGAATGTTCTTATTTCCACTAACAAATTAGAGCTTGTAATTGTGCTTGGTTAGGAGACGTGAAAGTCGCTTGATGCACACCTCAAACATCTACCCAGCAGCTAAAACACACAGGAGGCTGTAGGCTTCATTGTGCTGGCTCTACTGGTGTGAAAATAAATGTGTTTCAAGGAGATTTTTGTGCTCTCATGAGCTATAAGTAATGACAGAAGAGTAACAATTACTTCTTGGGGAAAAAGGAAGAAAACATTATGGCTCAGCTATATAAATCTGTACTCTCTGCCTGCGAGGGATGGTATTTAACAGCCTCTCACCTCACTATCTCATCTGGCCAGGAGGCCAATTTCTAATAACTGCTTCCTACATCATTTCTCTTGGATTTTGTTTTTAACCCATATGCTGCAAAATTGCCTGCAGTACAATAAATAGTTTGGATTTGTAGTCATAGCAAATTTAAAGGTACAGTGTCATTGTATTCTCCCTCTAGAGAAAGAATAGTGAGTGTTTTTTTGCTGAAAGCTCACACATTTTTATATGCAGCAGAGCTGAAATCTGCCCTTTTATGTTGATATTGCATAAAAAATATTTACTTTTATTTGCATCTTTATTTCTGTTCCGTTTCTTTTTCTTCTTTTCCTTCTTCTTGTATTTTTCTTGTTCATCTTTTTCTCCTTCATTTCTCTTTTTCTCTCCTCCTCCTTCTCCTCCTCCTCCTTCTTCTTTTCCTTTTCTTAATATTCTCCTTCCTTTTTCTTATTTATTTTCTTCCTCTTCCTTCTTCATTTTCTTCTTATTCATTTTCTTCCTTTTACTTCTTCCTCTTCCTTTTTGTCTTCTTACTATTTCTTCTGACTCTCTCTTCTTCTCCCTTTTGCCCTTTTGGCATTGTCTTGTTCTTTCTCCTCCTCCTTCTTCTTCTGTGTTCTTCTTTATCTCCTTAAATTCCTTCACCTTCCTCTTTGTTTCTTTATTTTCTTTGTCTACTTCTTCTCCTTCTTTATCTTCCTCTTCTCCTTCTTCCTCTTCTTTTTTTTCTCCATTTTTCTTTTTCATTGTCATTTTTATCCTTCCTCTTTCTTCTTCTTTCTTCTTTTTCTTTTCTCTTCTCCCTTTTCAATGTTTTCCCTTCCTTCTTTTTCCTCATTCTTCCATTTTCTTCATTTTCATTTTTATTCTTCTTTTTCATTCTTGATCTTTTTTAATTCTTTTTCTTCTTCCTTTTTTATTTCACTTTTTCTTCCACTTTTTTTCTTATTTTTCTTCATCTTTTACGTTATTATTGCATCATTCAGTGTTTCTTTTGACTGCATAGTTGCATATTTACATAGTTAATACGGTTGAAAAAAGACATCAAGAAAAAATACATAAGTCCATCAAGAAAAAATACATAAGTCCATCAAGTTCAACCAAGGTCCATCGAATTCAACCTTGGTTACTCACTAAGTTAAGTTGGTCCTTTAAAGGGGGTGTCTCACTTTAGCAAATGGCATATATCATGTAGATAAAGTGAATACAATGCACTGCCTAATGTATTGTGATTCATTTTTCCATCGTAATTAGGGGCGGTTCTAGGTGAAATGGGGCCCTAGGGCGAAAAAAAATAAGGGCCCTGCCCCCCCATGACACTTGATGACTTTTACAGAAGAAACTGTATATTGTGTGGCACAGTGTAGGCTATATGCGTATAACAAACATATTTCACATGAAAACTTACAATTACTTGGCTTGGCCCTTGGGGATCTCGAACACCACTTCAACACTTTGGCTGGGGGCTCGGCGGAGCTGATGTCGTGTTATATCCTAATAAGAAAGATTCCATAATAAGGATTTGGAGAAGGGGCAGAGGGATAGCAGAGCAGGGAAAGGTTGGTGCTGCTACTAGGGGGCTCATACCATGGGGGAGTAATAAAGCCCACCATAATGCCCCCCCAGTAGAAATAATTCTCCTTATAATAGACAGTGCAAAAAATACCCGCTTGTAATGCCCCCAGTTGAGCTAATATCCCCATATTGCCCCCATAATGTGCCAGTATAAAATACCCCTATATAGTGCCCCCAGTAAATGCCCCCAGAGTGCTCCTCTCCCCCCTCCCTCCTAGTGCCCCGCAAAATGCTCCAGTATAAAATGCCCCATATATAGTGCCCCGTAGATGCCCTCAGTGTCCCCCATAATTTGTAAGTATAAAATACCCCTTCTCAGTGCCCCCCATAGATGACCCCATAGTACTCCTCTCTCCTCTTCCCCATAGTACCCACCATAATGTGTCCCAGTATAAAATGCCCCTATACAGAGCCCCCATATAAAATACCCGTTCTTTGTGGTCTCAGTAGATGCCCCTATAGTGGCCACCAATAATGTGCTAGTAAGAAGTGCCCCCAATAATGTGCCAGTAATAAGTGCCCCCATAGATGTCCCCCAATAATGTGCCAGTAAAATGTGCCCTCATAGATGTCCCCCAATCATGTGCCAGTAATAAGAGCCCCCCCACCATCATGCGTCAGTAACAAGAGCCCCCTATATCATGTGCCAGTAGCCAGAGGACCCCCCCATTATGTGCCAGTAGCCAGAGCCCCCCCTATATCATGTGCCAGTAGCCAGAGCTCCCCCTATATCATGTGCCAGTAGCCAGAGCCCCCCCTATATCATGTGCCAGTATCCAGAGCCCCCTCTATATCATGTGCCAGTAGCCAGAGCCCCCCATATCATGTGCCAGTAGCCAGCGCCCCCCCATTTCATGTGCCAGTAGCCAGAGACCCCCCTATATCATGTGCCAGTATCCGGAGCCCCCCCTATATCATGTGCCAGTAGCCAGACCCCCCTATATCATGTGCCAGTAGCCAGAGCACCCCTATATCATGTTCCAGTAGCCAGAGCCCCCCCTATATCATGTGCCAGTAGCCAGAGCCCCCCATATCATGTGCCAGTAGCCAGCGCCCCCCCATATCATGTGCCAGTAGCCAAAGCCCCCCCTATATCATGTGCCAGTAGCCGGAGCCCCCCCTATATCATGTGCCAGTAGCCAGACCCCCCCCTATATCATGTGCCAGTAGCCAGAGCCCCCCCCCATCATGTGCCAGTAGCCAGAGCCCCATGTGCTAGTAGCCAGAGGCCCCCATCATGTGCCAGAAGCCAGAGGCCCCCCATATCATGTGCCAGTAGCCAGAGCCCCCCCTATATCATGTGCCAGTAGCCAGAGCCCCCCCTATCATGTGCCAGTAGCCAAAGCCCCCCCTATATCATGTGCCAGTAGCCAGAGCCCCCCTATCATGTACTAGTAGCCAAAGCCCCCCTTATCATGTGCCAGTAGCCAGAGCCCCCCCTATCATGTGCCAGTAGCCATAGGCCCCCCTCCGATCATGTGCCAGTAGCAGGAGCCCCCCCATCATGTGCCAGTAGCCAGAGCCCCTCCCCGATCATGTGCCAGTAGCCAGAGCCCCCCGATCATGTGCCAGTAGCCAGAGCCCCCTCGATCATGTGCCAGTAGCCAGGGCCCCATCTATCATGTGCCAGTAGCCAGAGCCCCCCTATATCATGTGCCAGTAGCCAAAGCCCCCCCTATCATGTGCCAGTAGCCAGAGCCCCCCCTATCATGTGCCAGTAGCCATAGGCCCCCCCGATCATGTGCCAGTAGCAGGAGCCCCCCCATCATGTGCCATTAGCCAGAGCCCCCCCCAATCATGTGCCAGTAGCCATAGCCCCCCCGATCATGTGCCAGTAGCAGCCCCCCCATCATGTGCCAGTAGCCAGAGCCCCCCAATCATGTGCCAGTAGCCAGAGCCCCCTCAATCATGTGCCAGTAGCCAGGGCCCCTCCTATCATGTGCCAGGAGCCAGAGCCCCCCCTATCATGTGCCAGTAGCCATAGGCTCCCTCTATCATGTGCCAGTAGCCATAGGCCCCCCATCAACATGTGCCAGTAGCCAGAGCCCCCCCTATCATGTGCCAGTAGCTATAGGCCCCCCCGATCATGTGCCAGTAGCAGGAGCCCCCCCATCATGTGCCAGTAGCCAGAGCCCCCCCAATCATGTGCCAGTAGCCATAGCCCCCCGATCATGTGCCAGTAGCAGCCCCCCCATCATGTGCCAGTAGCCAGAGCCCCCCGATCATGTGCCAGTAGCCAGAGCCCCCCTCCGATCATGTGCCAGTAGCCAGAGCCCCCCCGATCATGTGCCAGTATCCAGAGCCCCCCCTGATCATGTGCCAGTAGCCATAGGCTCCCCCTATCATGTGCCAGTAGCCATAGGCCCCCCCATCAACATGTGCCAGTAGCCATAGCCTCCCATCATGTAGCAACCAGTATTGTACACAAAAAAAACCCACTTATACTTACCTCCATGTCAGCGATGCGATGCAGGCCTCTTCCGGCCTGTGTCCCGCGCTGTACGCCTGCATCGGCCTCTGATAGGCTGCCGGCCTAGTGCCTGCAGCCTATCAGAGGAAGGGGAAGGGACACACATCTCCCTCCCCTGCCCTGCTGCACAGCCTTCTGTATCGCTGTCCTGAGGACGGCGATACAGATGACTATGGAGATGAACGCTTTCACAATGCAAGCGCTCATCTCCCTGTGTGACTGTGCTGCCCCCACGAAAATATAGTTAGTTGCAGGCCGGCGCGGGGGGGCCCCTAAGGACTCGGGGCCCGGGGCAATTGCCCCCCTTTCCTATATGGAAGAGCCGGCCCTGATCGTATTATATACTGCTTGTATCTAGGGGTTTACGAACACCCTGCAATCCAGAAGCAGTGGTCGTGTGCAAGCATGACCACTGCTGCTGAAACCATGGATACCAGCAGTGTATGATGCAATGGACAGATCAATGAAGCCAGCAAAGGAGGCAATATGGAAAATCACAGTACATTAGTAAGTGCCTGGTATTAACCCTGCCTACACGATAAATGCTATTTTCTGAATCAAGGCAACCCCTTCAAGGTTGGATTTGCTTGAACTGGACTCCACTAATGGTATTTTTGTGCACTTTTTAACAGTTAGGGCTCATTCAGATGGCCGTATGCTGTCCACAAAAAAAGGATTGCATTCGACATTTTTGCGTACCCATAGACTTCAATGGGGCCACATCCTGATTTTCACTGACAAGTATAGGACATGTTTTATTTGTTTTGCGGAGCCATAGAACAGAAGAAAAGGCCCCCATAGAAGTGAATAGGTCTGTATCTAATCCGCAAAATAAACTGATCCGCATTTTTGCGGACAGCAGACGGCCGTTTGAATGAGCCCTTACTTGGCAGAGATAACCAGACTAATGTGTTCAATTCACTGATTCCCTAGATCTGCAAAAGAGATTCAATGGATAAATAAATTCACTGAAAATCGAACTCATCAAATCAAGTATAACCACGATGGAGAGACTGTACATGGATTTATGAAGCTTCATGCAGAAGGTGGACATAAACTTGGATGAACCCATTCAACCTATTGAAAGTCCAAATACTGTCTTTAACATACAGTAGCACATGTTAATGCATACCCACAAAACTTAAGTCACCATAATCTGCAACTCAAGGGCTAGTCACTGAGCGTATATACCAGGGATCAGCAACCTTCGGCACTCCGGCTGTTGTGAAACTACAACTCCCAGTATGCAAACATGTTTGGCTGTTCTTAACTCCCATAGAAGTAAATGAAGCATTTTGGGAGTTGATAATAAAATGGCTGCACAACATTTCACATACAAACAATAGAGCTGAGAAATTGGGATTATTCTAAATTGAAGTGGTATTATACCTACTATAAATGGAAAAAATAGCTCTTTGCGCACATTTTTCATCAAACGTGTGTCGGGCATTTTGGGAGTTGTAGTTTCTGAAAAGATGGAGTGCCAGATGTTGCTGATCCCTGGTATACACAATAGGTTATCTGCAATATGGCAATATAATTAAGCAGGGTCTGTCCTGGTGACCATTAAGAAGCCCTTAGATCCTTTGTAGATACTGTAGCTTTGTTTCATCACTTTTCTTTGTTAAAATAAAAACACTCTAAGTACCCTAAATTGAATCTACCCCATATTAATTAATGTCCAATGTTTCTAGAAAATAAGAAAAAATACTTTTTCATCACTTTTGCTTCCATTGAACTCCTTTAGTGCTGCCAGGAGCAGGCTCTAGACAGAATCACACTCCTTCCCCTTCTGGCAACTTACAATATAGTCCCTTTTATCTTTCCATGCAGGATGAGTCTTCTCAGCTATATTACCATGCTACTGCAGGCTCTGCTCCTTCACTAAGCATGCATGTCCATAAGCACTCTTTAAATGGGCACCATGTCAAAGATCCAATTAGATTCCCATTATGGTTTTATATTTTTTAAACCCAGAGAGGTTTGGTGTCTGTTTTCCTCTTTACATCCTTTCCATAACTCTTTGGCTAACTCCCCACAAAGCAGTTTCTCACCACCCAATAGCAAAGGGGATAGTGCTAACCAGAGCTGAGTTTTCTGTCTCCATAAGCCCTACAGGGACCATATGGACTGCCTCTATGATATGTACACCTTTATAACCAACTTCCAAAGTAAACCTGCTCCTTGATCATCCACAGTTTCCCCTCCTAATCTAGGTTCATGACAGTAACTGCCTGGAAATGGAGACTATGACCATCATACAGTGGTGGCCTGAAAGAAGACCCACAGGGATCTCCAGCTCAGTAGTAATCTGGCAAAAATACAATTTGGCCTGGGATGGGAAACTCAACTTCGAGCAAAAACTGGGTTTTCAGTGTTTGCCTAGAGGACCACTTGAACAGATCACCAATGGAAATGCTAATGCAACGTCAAGATAGTTTGACCACTTAAATATGTAATGTATACTCCAATGATATTGGGGTTAAGTGTCCCATTCTGTATAATATAAATCAACCACCCAAGAGGACAAAGCGTGTCTCTTACAAAGACATTTTTTTTCCCAATGCGGTCTGTAATATTAATCATCCATAATGCTGGAAATTATAAGTCAGCCAAAGTCAGAATCAGGAAGTGGCTGCATTAGGTTATCTCGAATGTCATTTCGGAGAGAATGAAACAGTCCCATCTCTCTATCAGTAGAGGAAATTAAAGACATAAGGTATCATACATTGTAAGAGCCGCACCAATTCATCTGGATGTTACTAAACCATCTCTGGCTCCTATTTATCTTGTCTTGTAGCAGGATTTATCTTCCAATCTGGTCATTTTCAATTACAGTCCCCATTCTTCCTCTCTCTAGAACGTAGATGTCATCTAAATGAAAATTATGCTATATTTATGTGAGTTATTATGCAACATCTATTTTTTTCTCTTAAAAGGTCAGAAAAAATAGTTTCAGTCTACGGTAGTCAGGAAGGAACCTTATTTGTATGAAGCCAATGTTTTCCACAACCTACAGATAGATTCACCATTACCTTTCCACAAATCCCTTAACAATACAGACAAAACCCTTACCTAAGAATGGGGAATAAATATCTGGTCATGGAGGTGTGACCATTGGGACTCCCTCCAATCACAAGATCAGGGTTTCCATGTCCCAATATGAATGAATTCACAGGTCAAGCATGAGTGCAGTTGCTCTTTTCACTCTCTATGAGACTTGTGTAGATAGTTGACTACAGTGCTCAGCAATTTTCAGCAGTCCCATAGAGAGTGAATGGACACATGCTTGACTTGCATTCATATGGGGACACATGATCCCCATTTTCATTACAAATAGAAATCCCAGCAGTTGGGCCACCACCAATCTGTTACAGCATTGGTTGTGGAACCACTTTGTCAACTAAAAGATTTGACTGATATCCAATCTTAAAGGTTTTATCCTGGTATTCACACTTTAACCCCTATACAGGGATCTGGACTTTGCTTTAGGGGAAATACCAGGCTGTTACCTTTTAGAGTAGTCTCCGTGTAATTGACAGATGACCCACAGGGGTCAGACATTCTGGTGAAGAGCACCGAGGGGTGAAGCAAAATCGTAGTCAGGGACAGGCTGAGGTCAGAGCACATGCAATACGAGAAATGGTCTGAGGTCAGGCAGGCAGCAGACTTTGCTGAAGTTAGCCAAGAAATTTGATTCATTACAAATTAATTTGTCACGAATCGCTACAAGTCAGGTATACCCAAGCCACTCTGCTTGAGCATATGGCTACATGGAGAGGCCATGCCGCTGTGAAGACTAGAGTTGAGCGCGAATATTCGAATAGCGAATATTAATCTCGAATATCACAACTTCGCTAATTCGCAAATATTTTGAATATAGTGCTATATATTCGCTATATCGAATATTCGTCATTTTTTAACATCTGAAAACATGATTCCTCCCTGCTTCTTTCTTGTGGGTCAATGAATCAATGAGGCCCACAGGAAGGAATAATGTTTTCATATGGAAAAAAAATGACGAATATTCTAAACGAATATATAGCAATATAGCGAATATATTCGTTATTTAGAATATAATATTTTTTTTTCCAATCTGTTCACAAACTCCTACCCGACAAGCGTCCCCGTCACCATGGGAACGCCTGTGGGTTAGAATATACCATCGGATCTGAGTTTTCACAATCTCATGGTATATTCTAACCCACAGGCGTTCCCATGGTGACGGGGACACTTGTCGGGGAGGAGTATGCCAAAGTGAAATAACAGTACAGATTGAAAAAATATATAAAATATTCTAAATAACGAATATATTCGCTATATTGCTATAACTTCATTTTTTAGAATATTCGTCATATTCTAAAAAACAAAGTTATAGCAATGTAGTGAATATTCGTAAAATACACATATAGATTGCAATTTAGCTAATATAGTGCTACAGTATTTTTTTTATTAGGGTAAATTTTTTCCAAATCTGAAGTTTAGAAGAGAAAAAAAATAAACTATAAAAAAAAGATTATAGCACTATATTAGCTAAATTACAGTCTATATGTGTATTTTACAAATATTCACTATATAATGCTATAACTTTGTTTTTTAGAATATTCGTCTTATTCTAAAACAAGAATATATAGCAATATAGCGAATATTCGTAAAATACACATATAGCCTAGCCAAGTTAGGAAAGTTGCCTTATACAGTTAAAAATCGCAATACGCAAATAATGAAATCGCATATTTTTCACGATAAATATTATAATGGCGAATATTCGATTTTGACGAATATAAGACAAATATTTAATCGAATATTCGCGAAATATCACTAGTGAAGAATATTCGAATAGCAAATTTTAATCTCGAATATTTGCACTTCGAGAATTCGCGAATATTTAGAATATAGTGCTATATATTCGTAATGACGAATATTCGTAATTTTTTTCCATCTGAACACATCATTCCTCCCTGCGTCTTGCTTGTGGGCCAATGATGTTATTGGCCCACAAGCAAGAAGCAGGGATGAATCATGTGTTCACTTCAGATGGAAAAAAAAGACAAATTTTCTAAAATACGAATATATAGCACTATATTGAATATAGTGCTATATATTCGTTTTTTAGAATATTCGTAATTTTTTTTCATCTGAAGTCAAGATTCCTCCCTGCTTAAGTTGCTTGTGGGCAAATAACTCATTGGCCCACAAGCAAGAGACAGGGAGGAACCATGTGTTCAGATGGAAAAAATGACGAATATTCTAAAAACGAATATATAGCACTATATTCTATAGTGCTATATATTCGTTTTTTGACCCACGCCTGTATTGAGCGCGCAATATTCGCATATTACACGATCATTACCTTGACGATTTTCGTGTAAAAAAAAAAAGAATGTAGAATATAACGAATATTCGAATTCGCGAATATATGATAAATATTCTACAAAATATTTGCAAAATATCACAAATTCGAATATGACCCCTGCCGCTCATCACTAGTGAAGACCGCACTGTATAGTACTTTTTCATTGTTAATGACCGTGCGGCACCTAAACAGGACCTGTTGCTGGTATGGGGTTTGGCTGGTTAGGTGGAGGGACAATATACTTATTATTGCGGTTCTTGCCAGCAATCTCCTAATATTCAGTAAACACTGAATATTAATAAGCTCTAGCATACCCACTTCTTAAACCCCAGCTCTCTTATGCCCTGCAGGTGGGAGCCCTTCTTCTTCCATCTGCTTTTCCTCCTTTTCCACATCATCTAATCTCGATGAGAATATGTAATCAGGAACATCCAGCATCTTCTCCTCTGTAGGTTGCTGACTTTTCCAGGATATGGAGACTTTGCAGGATGATTTGGAAAAAGTAAAGACAGCAAAAGATGAGGATGGTCATCATTAAGACCTGCCCCCCCTAAAGGGTGCAGACTGGATGGTGTTGGTTGGCATGACGGCACCAGAATAATATAGTCTTCCATCTTATTGGTACTGAAGTACATTTATGGTTGATGTAGGAATAAGTAAATGAATGAATAAATAAATAAAACTGACGTAGCATAAGTCTCCCTGCACTCTCCCTGCACTTTCCCTCTTCAGTATTCTTCTATTAATCATTTTCAGCAACACTGTCCCTAGCGCATGAGCAATTGCCACTTCCCTCACAACCACTGGGCACCCATCACTTTCTAGAAACTAGCTGCTTTTCTGACACTTACCAGGTCCCTGTTGGTCTCCACTTCCTGTTCCTAGCTCGACACACAGGAAATGGCAGGAGATGCCTGCTCAGCAAATCCCTGGCTGCAACAGTGGCCCATCTCAGTCAGTAATTGGGTGAGCAGTCATCGCTAATCATTTCCTGCGTGGCAAGCTGGGACCAGTAAGTGAAGCCCAAGTGGATCTGGTAAGCAATGAAAAACCAAGTTGAGAGGAATAGTGACAGGAGTAATGCCTCATTTTTTTTTTTTATTCTGTTCTGCCTATAAAATCTCCTGTAAAATATAACAAGAAAAAAAAACTACTTTAGAAGTCATACTGACAATCTCTTAAGTACATGTATATGAGTGTTTTGATCACATCCTATATAATGCTGCGATTATATATAGTATTCAGAGAAAGCACATGCATGTATGCTAGAATATACAAACTACAGTATATAGAGTTGCTGTCTTAGGTAGATTTGAACCAAGGACCAAAGCACTGCAAAAAAAAAGAAAAAAAAAAAGAATCTGAAAACCACTATGATGCCCATGACATAGTTTAGCCATAAGTGCCCATTGGATTTGCAGGTGTACTCCCATAATACATTGATTTCCTATGGAAATTAGATTGTGAGATGGCACTGATGAGGGGTTATTTTATGTAAGAATTGCAAAAATAAAAAATAGCAAATCTTTTTGACACTGAAAATACACAGAATGACTGCAAAACTCGAAGCTGTGCTACAGTGTAGCCTGAGTGACAATATGTGAGCATTATACCACAAATTACCATATGATGAATATGACATATCTGCTCTTTTCTTTAACCTCCGAGCAAACAACAGATTTTTTCAGGCAAAAAAAAAAAGTATTACCATTGTATAAATTCAAGTAATGTTTGTCAAGATTAATGCATTACAAACGTGAATAATGCATCAGCTAGTTACAAACAGAGATTACTGTGACATTACAGAATAGGATTAATGCAGTACCGGAGATGTATCATTTCTGACTCTGTCCCTGCTCATTTGTATGAAGATCCGGCGTGGATTTAATTAGAATTTTTAGCACTTTTCCTGTCAATAAACATAGTGGCGGTCTCCAGATTATCACCCTGAGACGGCGATGTAATGCTATGACAGTAGTGTTGAGCGAACCCGAACTACAAAGTTCGGGTCTGTACCGAACTTTGCGAGTTCGGGTACCCGGACCCAAACCCGAACTTTGCAGCAAAAGTTTGGGTTTGAGTTCAGTGCTCGGGCATTTAATAAAGCTTGTTGAAAGGCTGCAGGGCAGCCAATCAACACACTTTTAAGCTGTGGGCACTTAGAAGCAATCACAGCCATGCCTAGTAATAGCATGGCTGTGATTGGCCGGTGCATCATGTGACCCAGCCTCTATACAAGCTGGATCACGTGTAGCACCGCCCATCAGCTCTGATTAGTGCAGGGACAGGAAGCAGGCAGCTGAAGTGAGGGAGAGTGTCTTTGTACCCCTGACACAAAAACATAATAGTTAATCCGTCTGTTAGTTCAATGGGTGACATATACCCATTTTTTGTGTGAGGTACACAAGCACTACATCCGTGACAGGGAAATTAATACAGTTAATCTGTCTGTTAGTTCAGTGGGTGACCTCAAAGAATGAGGAGAGCATCAAATAAGGGACGTGGCCCTGGTCGTGGTGATGCTGAAGTTGGTGGAGCTCCTGCTGCAGGGAGAGGACGTGGTCGATCTATGCCAGCCTCACTCCCAAATGAATCACCTTCCTCAGGTGCACGTAGGCAACAGAACGTTCAGCTTTATTTTGTAGACCGGAATACGGCGGTAGTAGATTGGGTGGCTGACAGTGCCTCCAGTTCCCTCCCATTGTCTCACACCCGGTCCACTGCTGAAAGGGCAGAGTTGGCACCTGCAACCCATGGGCATCTGTCTTTCACCTCACCCCCTTGCAAATCAGCCAAGCAGTCTGAGCCCCAAGTCATCCAGCTGTCTCTTATGCTTTTTGATGACTAGACCTGCCCCAGAAGTGGAAGAGATTGAGTGCACTGATGCCCAACCACTTATGTTTCAGGATATAGACATGGGAGGAACAACGCAGCACGTCTCTGATGATGACGAAACACAGGTGCCAACTGCTGCAGCTTTCTGCAGTGTGCAGATCGGCAAGGAAGGCAGGGGTAAAGAATGGGTGGAAGATGATATGGAGGATGATGAGGTCCTCAACCCCACATGGAATCAAGGTCATGCGAGTGACGTGTGAAGGAAAATGTGGAAGAGGTGGTGGTCACATAGTGCCAGCCGCACAGCAAAAGAGGGAGCAGGGTGCAAAAGCAGAATGGCCGTCCCCTAGCCAGTACTCCTGCTACTGCCCACCGCACCCAGGGACTGAGCACACCAAAGCCAGCTCCAAGGAGTTCCCTGGCATGGCAGTTCTTCAGACAATGTGCTGACGACAAGAAGCAAGTGCTTTGCACGCTGTGCAATCTGAGCCTGAAGCGAGGCATAAATGTTCTAAACCTGAGCACCACCTGCATGACCAGGCATCTAAATGCAAAGTACGAGCTGCAGTGGAGTGCACACCTCAAAAACCACAAAAGGTCTCAGGCTCCTCCAGGTCCCTCTTCTGCTGCAGTTTCGTCGTCTTCCTCCCACCCTGGAGTGACAGTGGCACCTGCCACCCCGCAAACAGAGGATGTGGCAGCAGCAACACCAAGCATCTCCACAGTGTCCCATGGTAGCATTCAGCTGTCCATCCCCCAAACACTGTAGAGAAAGAGAAAGTACCCCCTCTACCCACCAGCGATCCCTGGCCCTGAATGCCAGCATTTCAAAATTCCTTGCCTTTGAAATGCTGTCATTCCGTCTGGTGGAGACAGAGATTTTTAAAAACCTTATGGCGGTGGCTGTCCCACAATACATGGTTCCCAGCCCCCACTACTTTTCCAGGCGAGCAATCCCTGCCCTGCACAACCAAAATCAGGTGTGCACTGCACAACGCCATCTGTGGCAAGGTCCACAAAACCACCGATACATGGACCAGTAAGCACAGGCAGGGACGTTAAATCTCCCTAACTGCACCCTGTGTAAATGCAGTTTGGCGCATGTCCTTCCACCACCGAGGATTGCAGGGCGTGTCTTGTTGCCTCTTGTTGCCTCCTCCTCCTACTTCGCTTCCTCCTCTACTGCCTCCTCATCCGGTCAGCTTAACACCTGCACCTCCAACTTCAGCACAGCCAGGGAGAAACGACAACAGCCTGTTTTGAAACTCATCTCTTTGGAGGAAAAACCCCACACCGCGCAGGAGCCATGGACGGGCATGAAACAACAGACCTATGAGTGGTTGGTGCCACTGAGCCTCAAGCCCGGCCTGGTGGTGTGCGATAACGGGCAAAATCTCGTAGCAGCTCTGGGACTAGCCGGTTTGACGCACATACCTTGCCTGGCACATGTTCTGAATTTGGTGGTGCAGAGGTTTCTTAAAAATTACCCCGATATGTCAGAGCTGCTGCAGAAAGTGCGGACCGCCTGTGCACGCTTTAGGCGTTCTCACCCTGCTGCTGCTTATCTGTCAGCGCTGCAGTGTAACTTCGGCCTTCCTGCTCACCGCCTCATATACGACGTACCCACAAGGTGGAACTCCACCATGCACATGCTGGAGAGACTGTGCGAGCAGCAGCAGGTGATAGTGGAGTTTCAGCTGCAGCACGCACGGGTGAGTCGCTCTGCGGAACAGCACCACTTCACCACCAACTAGTGGGCCTCCATGCGGGACGTGTGTGCCACGTTGCGCTGTTTCGAGTACTCCACCAACATGGCCAGTGCCGATGACGCCGTCCTCAGCTTTACTATCCAACTTCTATGTCTTTTTGAAAAAATGCTTCAGGCGAGGAGGAGGAAGAGGGATAATTTCCACGGTTATCAGACCAGCTATTCATAAGTGTCTCGGAGGGTGGGTTCCTGCACCAACAGAGGCCAGGTACACAACTATCCAGCCAGGACACAGTCCCGGAGGATGAGGAGGATGATGATGAGGAGGAACCGTGTTCACAGCAGGATGGCACCCAAAGAAGCTCACGGGCATCACTGGAGTGTGGCTGGGGGGATACAGAGAACACAGACGATACACCTCCCACAGAGGACAGCTTGTCATCTGGGCAGCCTCACACACATGATCAACTACATGCTGCAGTGCCTACTGCCGAGTTGCCCACATTCTAACCAGTGCTGATTACTGGATGGCCACCTGACAGCGGGGGCACAGTGGAAGCACAAGGCGAAGGCAGAGGAGGAGGAAGAAGTAGCCAACGCAGCTGGGGCACCGCCAGCACCTCAGAAGCGCCAACATGGACAAGCTCAGGTTCATTCAAATAAACCAGGCATGGATCCCACAGGACTTGTCCGTACCTTGTGCTGAATAGACAAGTATAACAGCCGCATCCAGCCACTGTTCTCTTTGCATTCTATTTTCCATTTCTCAATGTTTTGGGGCCTTCCCAAATTTATAAAAACGTAATAAATAAATAGAGGGGAAAAAAAGCAAAAAAGCAAAAACTGTCTTGGCTATCTTCTCCTCCTCCACCTCCGCTTCCACCTACACCGCCACGTCTACCGCCTTTTCAACCTCCTACTCCACTTTGACCTCCACCTCCTAGTTCAAGATTATTATATATTTTTTTATATTCTATGTTATTTTAAGTCATTTCCCTATCCACATTTGTTTGCAGAGCAATTGTCCTGCTCTTACCCACATTTTGCTTCCTTGTGCAGCCCTCTAGCCATTACTACGACTATTTTACCAAAGTTCAGGTCCCCATTGACTGACTTCAATAGGGTTCGGGTTCAAGTTCGGGTCAAGTTCGGGTCCCGAACCCAAACTTTGACCCGAAGTTCGGCCAAACCCGGCGAACCCGAACATCCACGGGTCCGCTTATCCCTATATGACAGTGATGGCTATCATTGGGATTAATGCAGGTCTCAAAAGCTGTAGGCATTGCCTGCATTGACAGCACGATACTTGGAGTGATCGGCGCATTTTCAGACACGGAATTATGATTTATAAAATGAATTTCTTTAAAAATTCATACGTGTTTATAGACATTATACAGAGGATGCTCTACCGTCACTGGCCAATAGTTGATGAAAGCTCCTATCCAGGCCCCCCCACTCCCTTTTTAACGCCCCTACCCTAAATTTACATGCAACAGCTTCCTGATAGCATTCATCTCTCTGATGGGCTTGGACTCTGTAGTTCAGTACTAGAAATTCACACCCAAACGCATACTGTTTAACTGACATCACAGTCACTTGACTTCTCGCCTAAAGTCATTTTCTCCAGAAAAGTCACTCTCATCATCTTCTACACTGTCAATTGCAAGTTGCTTGCAAAGGAATGAAGTCCCAACTCCAGCGGCACAGGGGAGGGGGGGCCCAAGCACAGCACAGAGGGAGCAGGGAGCCAGAAAGCGGAGCCCCATAGCAGCTGCGTGGTCTGCCTCCATTGAAGGTACACCATGACTAAACCTCTTGATTTCTGCATTTTTTTCAGAAGAATATGTATAAAGCCCCATACACATGAACATATTGATTCTGCGGTCGGCAAATCACGGATCTGAAAGATACAGAGGGTTTGTGTTTTATGTGCATTTTTTTTATGTCAGTGGGTCCACTGTCAGGATATAGTTTCTCACTATATAAACATCCCCTATCCACAGGCTATCTGATCGGTGGGGGTCAAACTGCTATGATCACAACTGATCGTGAGACCAGGATCCTGTGTAATGAATGAAGTGGCAGGTCGAACGTGTGCTTTACTACTCTATTCACTCTCTATGGGACTGCTAGAAATAGCAGAGTGCAACGCTCAGCAATTTCGAGAAGTCCCATAGTCAGTAAATGGAGCAGAAGCAAACATGGTTGACCTACCAGACCATTTCTTTGCGCCTCTCTCCCCGTCATTGTACCCCTCAGATGCCAGGTTCATCACTGATCGTGGCATCAGATGCTACAATTGAGGTCTTCCGGGGGTTATGTGAATAAAAAAAAAAGCATACTCACCTCATCCATTTGCTCACGGAGCGGCCATCTTGATTGAAGATAGCGCACAAAATCTCATGCGGGGTGTCGTGATGACGTCATCACACTGGGCAGGTGTCGTGATGTCATCTCTTAATCCAGCCAGCAGACTGGTGTGGTGATGTCACACGTCACCCAGCACGAGATTTTGCTCGGTATCTTCAATCAAGATGGCTGCGATGGCCTCTTCATGAGCAAATGGATGAGGTGAGTATTTTTTTTTTTTTTTACTGCCATTTCAGGAAAAATAGATTTGTTACCACAAAGCGCGAGGAAATTCAGCTTCAAAGTCAACTATTTTTTTGGCGCCTCTCCCCATCATTGTACGGTACTTCTCAGATGCCGGGTTCCTCACTGATCGAGACATGGTTTTTATGTCTTTTTAAGGCAACTGACCTGAAGAAGCTCCTGGCCTGTATCATGATAGTTGATTTCTTGGCCATGAAGCTGGAGTCCCTTATCAAAGTTCTCAATTTTTGATTGAATTTCCTGAATTGGGTCAGAAGGATGAAGTCAAAGGACGTGCCATCCTCATGGATGTGTCCAAACGTCTTGATTTTTACTTTTACAGTACATTTTATACTTCTCGTTTTTGGTTTGATTTGGCTGCTCATTATTTCTTTTTTTTATCTGTGTTGTTCCAAAATCACAGAATTTGCGGTGTGGATGCTGCGGAACTTCTTTTTTGAAAAGTAAGGAAGAGATTCCTGTCCACTATTGGTTATGGCCTCATAAAATGGTCCCTCATCTCAGTCATTAAGGAAGGATCCAGTAAGCAGAGTCTGAGCCCCTGACTTGACAAGAGCCAGAACTAAGTGGAAATTGGTGGGGTGATTTTTATACAAGGCCAGGCTCCTTTCTTCCATGGGCCCCATAGCTGCATAGTCCGCTAAACGCAGCCCAGATGTTGTTAGTCTTGGGAGGGATTTGTTCAAAGTGTTGATTGCATCAGCTCTAGGGGATGTATGCGCAAGGCCTAATGCACACGGCCAATGTTGGCTGTGACCTGTATTGCGGCCCGCAAACAGCGCAACAGCCCGTTCACTTGAATGGGTCCGCAATCCAGAGCTGCAGTGCGGAAAGAAGACACGAAACCCCACGGAAGCACTACCGACTGCTTCCCTGGTGTTTCTGTCCGTGCCTCTGCATCGCAAAAAAATAGAACTTGTTTTATTTTTTACAGTGCAGACGCGGACGGATCACGGACCCATTCAAGTTGAATGGGTCTGGATCCGTAGCGGCTGCCGAACGGATGTGGCCCGTGCATTGGAGACCACAAATAGCATCCGTGTGCAAGAGGCCTAATGCATAGTTACATTTTAGGTTTGGACTGGGATTTCGCTTTAATCAGGACCCGTCAGTTTTACTGACAAGTCTGTTTAAGGAAATATCTGCATTCCCCATGTAGCGCAGCAGCATTACTAGTGCACATTGTGACATTTCTGCATTATTCCTCCTGGAAAGGTATGAATAAATGGACAAATAAATTTTATCATAAAGCCCCCTACACTCTTGTCAGTGCTGACAGTGCTGTGTATGAATGGTAACACTCAGTTGTCTAAACATTTTTATGAGGAATAATAGAGGAGCTGTAAAACACAGATTTTTAAAGAAAAAAATTCCAAACATTTTTTAACACCATTTAATTTAAAGGGGTTTGCCAGGATATTTTTACTAATGACCTATCCTCAGGATCTGATCGGTGGTGGTCCAACACCCGGGACCCCACTGATAAGTAGTTTGAGTAGGCACCGGTGCCATGGTCTTCTCTCTGCTCACTAAGCATAGCACTGTCCATTTGATAGTGACCATGCTTAGTATTGCGCTCAGCCCCATTCCCCAGTGGGGCTGAGCTGAGTCTAGGCCATGTGACAGATGAACATGACGTCACACGGCCTACTACGAGCACTGGTGCCTTATCAAACAGCTAGGTCTCAGACGCCTACTGATCAAATACTGATGACCTTTCCAGAGGCTCACTAAAAATATTTCGGAAAACCCTTTTAAGGTTGCAGTGTGAGACACATGCTGTAGACTGCAGAGATGCTGGCAGAACAGAACCCCTTTAAATTACAAACTTGTAGTGTCCCACTTATGTGTGTATAAGTAGTCCCCTTAAGTTTCTGTATATGTATTTAATATATTGTACTTCCTAAGTTCAGGCTGGCATTGTCATTACATCTATTCATCCCTAGGTGGTGCTGTTGTTCAGTCAGTGAGTTTTCAGTGAGAGAGGAGAAGGAAGTGTATGGAGGAGCAGAGCAGGCTCAGTCCAAGATGTAGCTGCCTGCTGTCTTTCCTCTGGGCCCTGATCAAGCCTGGAGAGGACACACCAAGTAGTCACAGCAGCCCAGCACAGACAAATGAGTCTGTGTACGAATATAAAGCAAGTCTAGTGAAGATTAGAGCTGAGTCTAGCCAAGGGACTTCACAAGCATCAATGACCAGGAGGAACTTAAAGATACCTGGACATGACTGGATGATTAAAGGCCATATTTATACTTTTTCACTAAATGCCTCCCGGGACAAAGTAAACCTTAATATTTTAGGACATCATCATACATAAAATAATGTAGCAGAGAGTTTGCCTGCCACGAGGGTGAACCCCCTTATTGGATTGCTCAATATAAAGTAAGGAAACCATTATTTTCAGTACCTGAGTGCTAGAGATTGGACTTAATGTAGAACTATCTAAGTAAAGAACTTTTGTCTTGCCTATAAAGTAACAGCATTAGGAAAACTCCTCAACTGACAATTGCCAGACCTGTTGTAAGGATTACAGCTAAACTAATTTCTGAATCCTCTTTTATGCCATACAAGTGCACTGTACTGATGAATTGTACCAACGGTCTTGAGACTTTTGATTTAAGTAAATGTTCAACTGTTTCTACTGCAACTGACTCCTCATCTTTTCTACTACCCTTAACATTTGCACCTTACGGTGCTGGCGTCACGAACAACACATGGGCCCAGCCACCAAAGCACCTTAAATATCCATTACCATCAAGGGCACCTCAACCACCATCTGGCTGGTGTTCCCTGCAATAGAGAGTGCCCCGGAGGATTTTGTGCTGTCTTCCCCTTCACTGCACGTGGCCCAGGGAGGCTTTGCTAACCGTGAGTACAAACTACTACTACTACCCCTATCGGCCCACCGTAACCTCACGTGTTGCCCCTGCGGTCCGGTCCGCTGCAAACTTAGCTCTGCTACATCTATAAGTAGCAACACTCTTTCATTGCTTGTTTGGAAGATGTAAGCCTACGGCCCTACAGTCGAATGCCTCTGTCTCCTCTGTCTCTTGAAAACCGTAAAAACGTAGACCTCCGGCTCCATAATTGCCATGTCTGCACAGATCTCCCGATCAGCGGCTTTTCAAGCTATCACCTAATTAGAAGGAAGAACATGTTATACAATGTATCAGCACAGCATGTTCTGTTTGTTGGCACAGCCCGTTAACATGGCTCGGTGGGCGATGCGCTGCCCTCTAGAGACATCCAAAGAGAGGCGCCGACAACAACGTAATTACCTGCTTATTGCTAAAGTCCAAACCTGATTAATATTCGTCTTGTGTTGACGCTGTTGTCTGATCATTAATCATGTTTAGTTGCACCTGCAATTATTATTTTTTTCCCCCTATCTTCAATACGCCGATTTTATTGCAGAGACGTCTCTCAGGAGGTTTGTCAGTGATTAAGCCTTGTTAATTGTTGCATGAATTTTCAGATTGTTTCAAAGTCAGCGTGATCAAAGCAGAAAGCAAGGTTATTTCACGAGCAGATCTGGTTGTGATATGTTTACAAAACCTTGGCGAAAATCACATTCGGCTGGTAAATTACTCCTCCAAGCTCTGCTACCTTCAAAGAGGCTGTTGCTTGACATATTAATTAAGACAGAGCTGATAAGCTGACCAAAATGGTCAGCTCCCTGATAAAAGAGCCTTTGATTTTGTCACTGGCCATTAGGAAATCCGATTAGCCATGCTCCGTGCCACTAATAGGGCTTGGTCAATCATTTGGGATGCAATTTTTTGAACGGTAAATTTCCTATGTTGTGTAAATTTTTTAAAAATCTATTATAACACATTATTATGTCATATATAGACCTTAAAGGGAGTCTTTCAGCTTGTTTTTGGATACTAAACTATGCAAAGTGCAAGCATGTGGCTAACTGTGCAAATTTCATCAAATTCATTTTGGGTCCAATTTGGCCAAATCAACTGTCCAATTTGATTGGGATAGGGATCATTTCTACCTGAATTGAAAGTGTTCTGATCACCTGGAAAAGTCTGTCTGTCTCTTTCTGATTCTCCCAAATCAAATCCCACATAACGCAAACTTGGTAGAATTTAAACTTTTAGAAAAATTTGGGTCAAATTTCTGAAACTTAGAAACAATTTACTTAATTCTAGTGACTAATGAATTGCCTTTCCTTTTGAAATCCAGTGCTGCACTTATAGAAAAAGAGACACTTTTATTCAAATATGCAAATAAACCTAGCACCTCGGTGCAGCAAGCCCAGTCGCACTTCACAGTAAGCTTCTCATTTGCCTAGTTGATTGACAGGGCCAGATATCTGTATACTGCTTTCATCTTTCCCTGAAATTTTGGCACATGCTCAGTGCAGTATCTTGCTACTGTCCCTGGAGAGAAGAACTGTACTGGACATGCATCGAGTTTCTGGCAAAAAATTAAGGGGTCAGGTGAGAACAGTGTACAGATGTCCCAGTCTATCAACTAGGGAATAGAGGGCCTTCCTGTGAAGAACATCTGATTTGCATACTTGAGAATGTTTTTTTTATTGCTAAAAAAGATTTATTTAGCTTTTGTAAGCCCTACATGCTGCCCTTTGTTTTGTTTATCTAACATGAATTCAAAAGATTTAAGAATAAATAAGCTTTTGCAGGCTAAGTGAATAAATATATTAAATATAAGATAACACAGAAAATTCTAATACAAAATAATAAAAAGTAAATAAACATCACTAGCCTAAATATGCAATATGGGGTTGGGATCCGGAGGGCCATGCTATAACACATGGCTGTCTTCCAGTTTATAACACATGACTGACATTTGAGTGCAAATCAATACTTACATCCTACCTAGGATGAAATTTCAAGTGGAGTCCCTACTAATCTATGTATGTAACTAGAGTTATATCCCTTGGCCTCGCCTGTGGTGTGCATCAAGCGTGTCCCGAGATGTGTCTCTGAGACTACTACTTAGGAATGTAGTCTTATCAGCACAATGGGGGATGAGTACTACATTACAAGGAATTACAAGGAATATCCTTACATAGAATACTAAAAGTAATATAAAAGAGACAAAATTAAATGGGACAGAAATCAGTACTTAAAAATACCCTTTCAATACAGTTTAATAGTAGTCACACCCAGGCCCTGATGCCTGAGGAGGCTCAAGGATACCTGAATAAAAAGAAACACACAGACTGGGGCTACTGCTACAGATTTCACCCAGAGCTTCAATTTCTGAACCTTCTACCATAACTCCTGAGGGTACTGCTACAGGGTGCCTAAGGAAAGCTTCACGAAAGCTCCATAATGTGGCATGTGATAGCTTATGTCATGATTTTTTTTCTCATAGATTCTTGGCCAATGGACTTCCATTAGGGCCATGCTATGGATTTATAATACATAGATTCACAATAAGGGTCCATTCACAAGTCCGCAAAGTGGGTCTGCATCCGTTCCACAATTTTGCAGAATGGGTGCAGACCCATTAATTTTCAATGGGGCCCCAAAAGATGTGGACAGCACACCATGTGCTGTCCGCATCCGCACTTCCGCTCAGCGGCCACGCAAAAAAATAGAACATGTCCTATTCCTGTCTGCAGCCACAGACAAGAAAAGGCATTTCTATTATAGTGCCGGCCACGTGCGGTCCGCAAGATGCGGAACGCACCTGGCCGGTGTCCATGTTTTACGGATCTGCGATTTGCGGACCGCAAAACTGTTGCGGACGTGTGAATGGACCCTAAGACTGTGTATGAGACAAAAGTAATATGCGGTAGTCACTTGTGTTGCGAATCGTGGACTTCAATCAGAATTTCAGGGAAAATTTGATTTGCCACAAAGCCGAATTTCCTCATGCTTCGTGGTAACAAATCAATTTTCCATGAAATAGTGTAAAAACTAAAAACAAAAAAATCATACTTAACTCATTCATTTGAATTGGCCGCCGCCAGCTTGATTGAAGATGTAACGACACCCCGGGCATGAAAGGGGTTAAAACCGTTTAGGCAATCTTCCCCTTCCAGAGCTACAGGCACAGCTACTTACAGAACACCAAACTCCCGAACAGCATACAAGGGGATGCTCCAAACTCCGAACGGAACCTCACGAATAGCTGCTAGCAGACGAATAGGAAACGCACCTAAGCGGCTCCTAGCAATCAGTCTCTAACAGCATACAGTGAATCCCCCCAAGAATGAGACCAAGCTCTGTGTTGAGGGTAAAGCAGTGGACAGCCAGAGCTGTGGGTTTATTGTTCTTATATACACATTAGCACCACCCACAGGGTTTTGTAAAACAACCAGTAACCCCGTACAATACACTCAGACACTCCCACACAAAATCCTCCCCTCTGCCTGTGATACAATTACCTTACACAATGGGTTAATGTTATTATCACAGGCAGGAGAATACACAGTTTTACACAATGTCTTCTGTCCTGGAGACAATTGGGAAGTAATCCATTTTATCTCCAAGGGCAGAGCCAAAACTTCATTAGCCACATGGTAGCAAAAGACAATAAAAGACATAAGAATATTTAACTGTGCAGCTATTGCATAAAACATAGACATTTAACATATCCAAAAATGGCACGAATTAGACCAGGGGTTCAAAAGTTAATAAAAGTCCTTTGTGACCAAAGGAAGCATGGTCGTTCTGCCCAAAACCAGTTTTTACAGAGTTAGACTGTGTGAGATAATTGACTTAACTGAGTGTGGTAAGCCAACTAGGTACAGAAAATACCTCTATTCACAACAGCAAAACTACACAAAAATACATAACTCCTATCAAACTGAACAGAACCCCCACATTCAACTTATCCCCAGATGGCTTGGATCTGAGCGCTCAATATATCCGAACAGCGCTCAGATGCCACAAACACAGTCAAATCGCCATGGGGTTTAAGTTTAGCATGGGCTAATGTGAGAGGGCCCATAATCCTGGGGCAAGAGGCTGGCAACTAGGCTTCTCCAGCACCCAGTGGCGAGGTTGGTTTCGCCACATTAGATCTCACACAAAATCCCATGCAAAGTGACGTATGATGTCACCACACCACCCAACGTTATGACGTCATCACGGGCCAATCAAAATTTTACACTAGATCCTTTGCAAGCAAATGGATGAGGTAAATATGATTTATAAATTTTTTCACTTTACACCGGATTATTGTATGAACACAGCATCTGAGGGGTACTATGACGGAGAGCAGCATAATTGCTGCTCCCTGTCATTGCACCTACTACTTACAAAGAAATGTGCTTCGTGATTTTTTTGTAAAATTCTGCGAAGTAGCAGAATTTTTTTATATTTTGCTCATCTCTAGAAGTCACGCATAGTTAAGGATGATAAAGGATGTATGAAGACTTCATTTGAACATAGGGTTATTAACTTATGAGTTACCTATTATTTTATTTCTCCATATTTCCGACTTTGTTGGCCCATATACTGGGCACTTAAACCTTATTGGGAACATTTCAGTATCTCATTATATAATCATCATGTAATATTTCTAGACTCCTTTATAGACTCTCTTGAATATAGCTGAATGAAGACAGAAAACACACGTTGGTGGACCACAGCAATGTTTGGGTAATCTGTTACCAATCTTTTCGGTATGATGAGGAGAAGACCTTCCCCTGACCTCTGCCATCGGGGCAAACAGATCCAACATGAGATTAAATTACTGGAACACCCTTTGGCTGACTCGTGCACTTGGCCCATGTTTATGGTGCAGTCAGGTCAGATAATTATCCTATACTCATGGTTAACACAAAAACATTGAGCCTAGAAAGCATTGCCCCATGACAGTTGACTTCTCCACGAGGGGAAAGAGTACCCCTGGGAGAGGAACTACCGCCATAGGGGGCCACAGATATGGCCTCGAAATGTGTTGCTATAACAACCTATTTAAAATAAGATCAACTGTTTGAAGAATAACTAATTACCTGGCTCTTACCCACTTTAGCAGGAAGCTTAGGCCATCAGATCCGTGCATCACCTGCCAGTATACACACATACAGTAATAATGTTGCTGCATCACATCTGTGGGTAGGGAAAGTACAATGTGTTTCATTCATCGGGAATGGGGCTAGGTAAATATTATTTTAAAATGTTATTAATATTAAAGGGGATTCACTGCTGTAAGCAGGCACTAAGAGACCAGCACTACAATAAGGGGGAACTAAAGGGGCATAACTGCCATGTGGGGCACTAAAGGATCACCACTACTGTGTGGGGCACTAAGGAATCATCACGACTGTGTGGCACACTAAGAGAGCATATAAGGCCCAGGTGACATACTGTAAAGTAAACTTTAGACTCCTCTTCCTGTACACAGCTAGTAAGCACTTTGAGGGTCATTCATTAAACAGAAATACACCTATGTTAGGCGTATTTCTGGACCAGATTGTGGCACAAATCTGTGACTTTTCCCCACCACACCAGGTCTAAAAAAAGTGGGCGGGAAAGAGGGTGGGCCAGTAGACCCGTCTCATTTAGAATTTTCTATACCTGTTTTATGTAAGACAGCAAATTTAGAAGCGGCGGTGGATTTGCCTGCACCTCTACATAACTGCAGCGGATCCACCGCCATATTAAGACAAGCATCTAAAACGCCGGTCTTAATAAATGTTCCCCCGTATTTTTCCATGACTGGGTGGGTGGGCGGTTGTTTGGGGATTATAGATGGTCTTGACTAGCCACAGGATGGGGGCAGGGTCGGAATGTGAACTAAAAGTAGCCCTGAAAAAAAACTAAAAGTGGCACCCATGTTGAGGGTGGGTGCAAATTGATAGAATGCAGGGCAACACAAGTAGGCAGTGCCAACACAAGTAGATGGGGCTGTCACAAGTAGGAGGGTTTAGCAATGCCATAGTGCAGCACAAAATATTGCCCCAGCAGAACTAAATACCATAGTACAGCACTAGGTACTGCCCCAGAAGCTGTCCCCCTGTGGTGGTCATCAGTAGCTGGTCTGTACTCCTACAGTTGTCTCTAAATAACATATGGAGCCATCGGCAACCATGCCCCACTCCAGTTTTAAACTGTATCCATGTCCTGAGGACATCCATACAAATGATTTCAGGAGGACATCTGCAGCCCTGGCTGGGTACATGAGTACCTGATGCTCACAGCATTATTTGCCGCTGAGAGCATCAGATCATTATGCATTGGCCCACCGGGAAATTTCCCTGTAGGGTCTATGGCCAGTCCACCCCTGGATGGGGAGTTATCCCCTATCACCATGAGCCCCAGAGGAGCGGTATGTTCTGCATCTTTGGTTTGTACATTGTTGTCCATTAGACCCATAATAGTCTTGCTGTCTCTGCTTCTGCACACATATGTCTACGGGAGCTGTGACATGAAAGCTTTCAAGTAGCTGCTAATTGTAAGTTCAACTGTGCTTCTATATATCTGTATCCAGGCATCCAGAAAATAAAATGTAAAATTGGAGTTTCTGTGAATGCTAAGGACAGGCAAACAAAAGCTAGATAGAAAGTCAGGAGTTCTGTGTACAGTATTCACAAAATCCAATCCCTTGCCTAACTGAATTAATGGCTTGCTTATATTTTTAGTCATGTTTCAACTGTGAAATGCTTAAATTTCCTGTTTGACATGCATTAGCGGATGAATATTTTTGGACTCTGATTAAATTTTGCCAAGAGTAAAGCATCTGAAGAGCTTGGAGCAGAGCCAGTTCCGACAAGTCATCATGGTACACAAAGAAGAAATGAGCCACGCTTAATGATCCTGTAAAGAGGCAAAATTATATCTGAATTTTTGCACCCATATATTTTTTTTGTTAAATATATTTTTATTGAACAATACACAAAGAAAGTGTACAATAGGTTTGCAGCATAAAAAAAGGATAACTGTTCGTCAGATTCCGGTATACAAATGTGAGAAGGTGGACAAGGGATCAAGAATGGAAACAGGGGGGAAGTGGGTGGGAAGAAAGTGTGGGGACGGAAGAGGGTGTGAGGGAGAATACAAGGGATACAAAGCTCCAGAAGCATACCATTGCATAAGAATTACATCTCAGATATACATGGTTAATAATTTTAGGATTGTTTTGTTTGTAAGCTAAGTCAACAAATAGGTATTAATAGTGATCACTATCACAGATCTTGTGATGGTGTTAGTAGCATAGCAAAGTGACAAAATAAAAAAATACAAAGAAGGTCACAAGGGTCCTCCAGTTGCCCTGTCTCCTGGGGAAGACCCCTCTCTACAAGCCCCTCCTTTTTCTCTAAACAGGCCCCATATTTTGAGAAACGTGGGGTGATTCCTGGATTCCCAGCTAGCTAACTCTTCCATTAAACAAATTTGGTCAACTTTAGTATGTCACACGTCAATGGTGGTTGGTGTGCTGTTTAACCACCTAATGGGAATAAGCAGTTTTGCTGCCTGGACCAACATGGTTTGCAAGTCTGTTCTACCTGGTGTCCAGTTTGGAGATGGCAATCACAAGAAGTGGTATTACAGATATTGTTAATTTGACTTTCCACCTGTGTCCAGTACCCCTGAATAATTGGGCACAACCACAGAATAAGGCTCAGGGAGTCCTGCTCATTCCCACATCTCCAACATGTGTCTGACACACTCAAACCCATTTGGAATAGTTTTTTGGGGTCTTTATACCATCTCATCATGGTCTTGTACAAGTGTTCTTGAATGCTGGCCCTGGAATTGAGATAAAGGGACATGACAGCTGAAACAAAAGCTCCAAAGATCCCAAAGCGCTCGAGAAATCTTTGCATGAGTGGCCACCTTACTCTATCAAAGGCCTTCATCTGTGCCGGGAAGGTCTAGTGGGAGTTTCTTAGCGTGTGCAAAGTGGATAGAGTGTATTATCCTGCATGAGTGAAGGTTGCCCTCTCTACCTTTCACAAAACCTGCTTGGTCGGGGTGAATCAACGTTGGGTACAGAGCATTTAACATTTGTGCCAAGATTTTAGCCCATATTTTTAAATCTACATTCAGGAGTGAGATTGGATGGTAACTACCAAATTTTTCAAATCTTTCCCCTCATTAGAAAGCACAGTAATGGTCGCTTCAAGGGACTGAGTAGGTAGTTGTCCCCCAGCCAGAAGAGCTGCACACCACCTTGTGAGGTGCAGCAACAGGGATGATATAAATTTTTTGTAGTAGCCAACAAATAGACCATCTGGTCACGGGCCTTCCCACTAGGCATAGAGCAGATGATATTACCTACCTCTTCCTCCATAATGGGTGCTAGTAGCCTGGAACAGTCTTCTGGACTGGCAATGGGAAGCATTAAAGCCCTGAGAAATTGATCTGCTTGTGTACTGGTTTCTTGGTTGGGAGGGAGGACTGCGGTTTGCACCCATATATTTAATGATAGTGGATTAACACTCAAAAACTGTAACGAATAGTGATTAAAAACAAAAATGTCAATAAATATATTTCCTTTGAATTGTCAACTTTTCTCCAATAATAGAAAAACTGGTTGACAGGTAACATAGCCACCATTACCAGAGGCCTAACTTAAAATATCTGGGGACCAGTGCAAACTCCATTACAAACCCCATTTACCATGTTCCATTTAGAAAACTGGTTTCCATAGAAACATAGAATGTGTCGGCAGAAAAGAACCATTTGGCCCATCTAGTCTTCCCAATATACTGAATACTATGAATAGCCCTTGGCTCTATCTTATATGAAGGATGGCCTTATGCCTATCCCATGCATGCTTATACTCCTTCACTGTATTTGCAGCTACCACTTCGGCAGGAAGGCTATTCCATGCATCCACTACTCTCTCAGTAAAGTAATACTTCCTGATATTACTTTTAAACATTTGCCCCTCTAATTTAAAACTATGTCTTCTTGTAGCAGTTTTTCTTCTTTTAAATATTCTCTCCTCTTTTACCTTGTTGATTCCCTTTATGTATTTAAAAGTTTCTATCATATCCCCTCTGTCTCATCTTTCTTCCGAGCTATACATGTTAAGGTCCTTTAATCTTTCCTGGTAAGTTTTATCCTGCAATCCATGTACTAGTTTAGTAGCTCTTCTCTGAACTCTCTCCAAAGTATCAATATCCTTCTGGAGATATGGTCTCCAGTACTGCGCACAATACTCCAAATGAGGTCTCACTAGTGCTCTGTAGAGCGGCATGAGCGCCTCCCTCTTTCTACTGGTAATTCCCCTTCCTCTACACCCAAGCATTCTGCTAGCATTTCCTGCTGCTCTATGACATGGTCTGCCTACCTTTAAGTCTTCTGAAATAATGACCCCTAAATCCCTTTCCTCAGATACTGAGGTTAGGACTGTATCACTGATTTTATATTCTGCTCTTGGATTTTTACGCCCTAGGTGCATTATCTTGCACTTATCAACATTACATTTTTGTTGCCAGATTTTTGACCATTCCTCTAGTTTTCCTAAATCCTTTTCCATTTGGTGTATCCCTCCAGGAACATCAACCCTGTTACAAATCTTTGTGTCATTGGCAAAAAGACACACCTTACCATTGAGGCCTTCTGCAATTTCGCTGATAAAGATATTAAACAATATGGGTCCCAGAACAGATCCCTGAGGTACCCCACTGGTAACAAGACCATGGTCTGATCATAATCCATTGACTACAACCCTCTGTTGTCTGTCCCTCAGATACTGCCTAATCCATTCAACAATATGGGAGTCCACGCACAAAGACTGCAATTTATTGATAAGCCTTCTATGTGGGACAGTATCAAAAGCCTTACTAAAGTCTAGATAAGCAATGTCTACTGCACCTCCGCCATCTATTATTTTAGTCACCCAATCAAAAAAATCAAAAAGATTAGTTTGACATGATCTCCCTGAAGTAAACCCACGCTGTTTTTCATCTTTCAATCCATGGGATTTTAGATGTTCCACAATCCTTTCCTTAAGTATGGTTTCCATTAATTTCCCCACTATTGATGTCAGGCTTTCTGGCCTATAGTTGCCCGATTCCTCCCTACTTCCTTTCTTGTGAATGGGCACAACATTTGCTAATTTCCAATCTTCTGGGGCGACTCCAGATACCAGTGATTGGTTAAAATCATTCATTAATCTGAAAGAACGGCCTTTGGACCTCCTCAGCCCCCAGGGTCCATGTGGACTGCTACTTCTGTGCCCCTTATAGCTACAACCCTGATGTCAACCAGTTTTCTTGGAGTTGCAGAGGTGAGATCTTCAAGCAACAGTATTTTTGTGATAAGCAGAAGCCCCCAACGTCTCATTTTGGGAAACCTTTGGGGTTACAGAATGTTATCGCTCCTTAGGAAGTTGTAGATCGATATTATATGTGCTCCACGGCCCTACTTTTGGATCTATTATAGTTACAACCATGGTGATCCACCATTTTTATTGGACATGCAGAGGTGAGATCTTCACGCATTACTAAAGAAGTTTGGTTGGTAAATAGTGTTGAGCGAATCGAATTCTACATAATGGATTTCGAACCGAATTTCAGGATAAATTAGATTTGTGGTAGCGAATCAATTTAACCTGAAATAGTGCATAAAAATAAAATAAAATCATACTTACCTGATCCATTTGCTTGCAATTGGCTATCCGCCACCATCCTGCTTGAAGATTTTGGCTGAAATTCCGTATGATATCATCTTATGCCGCACAAGATTTTGTGCCAGATCTTTAAGCAAGATGGAGGCGGCCGGCCCGTCGCGAGCAAATGGAACAGGTAAGAAAGATTTTTTAAAAGTTTTACACCTTGTTATGTATATCAGATGCCTTAATTATGCTACCTGTCATTGCACCAACTACTTACAAAGAAATGCGTTTTGTGACAAATCAAATTTTCCAATACTTCACTAATCTCTAGTGGTCAACAGAAGTCTCCAAAATCTCAATTTTGAGAATCCTAAGGTTACAGAATGCTATCACTCCTTAGGTAGCTGTAGATGGATATTAGATGTGCTCCAGGGTCTATGTAAGACTGCTACTTTTGTACCCCTTATAAATACAACCCTAAGGCTACTTTCACACTTGCGTTCAGAGCAGGTCCGTCTGATGTCTGCACAGACGGATCCGCTCCTATAATGCAGACGTTTGGATCCATTCAGAACGGATCCGTCTGCATTATAGTTTAAAAAAAATTCTAAGTGTGAAAGTAGTTCTGACGGATCCGTCCAGACTTTACATTGAAAGTCAATGGGGGACGGATCCGTTTAAAAAATTTAGCCATACTGTGTCAACTTCAAACGGATCCGTCCCCATTGACTTACATTGTAAGTCTGGAGGGATCCGTTTGCCTGGAGGGGTCCTTTAATCTTTTCTGGAAAGTTTTGTCCTGCAATCCATGTACTAGTTTAGTAGCTCTTCTCTGAACTCTCTCCAAAGTATCAATATCCTTCTGGAGATCTGGTCTCCAGTACTGTGCACAATACTCCAAATGAGGTCTCACTAGTGCTCTGTAGAGCGGCATGAGCACCTCCCTCTTTGTAGACAGAATAGTCTCAGAACACCAATATTAGGAAGACTAGAATCAATGAAATGACAAAAATAAATTAAATGAGAGGATATCCAGAATCTCTACTACGACAAGAAAGGGACAAATTAGACAGTGTAACTCCCATGTCAGCACAACTAAAAAATAAGCGAATCCCTTTTGTGGTATCACCCTTGGATTAATAAATTTAGAAGTGTCATTAACAAACATTGGGGCATTATGAAAAAGGAATACCCAACAATACAAGAATTCCATTCCATTCCATTTACCACTGGTATGCTACAAGAGATCAAAAAATATCAGAGATACTATAGTTAGGGCTGATATAGGTAGTAACAAAATCCTACCACGACAAATGTCAGGTCCGGCGGGCTATTTAAATCTCGTTAGTTGTACACTTACTTGTTTGACAAAGACTCGATTGTTGAGTCGAAACGCGTCACATTTGCTTCCTCTAAGCGGCAATAAAAAAATAAGCGTCGCATTAACTTTTGTGAGTGCTGGTCTTTTTCCTTGATGATCGATTTCTGATGGAATGACTGTTGAGGAGTAGGAGGATAAGGAGCATCAGGAACAGCAGAGGATGGGAACGACAGAGGTGGCTGAGGTGGTGGAGCCTTGACTGCCTGCATTCCACTGGGTGATGCAGCGGTTGCTGTGGCAGGCTGGACCACCACATCGGAGACACGGTTCTCCCAGGCCACTGGATGGCGACGCTGCATATGTTGACGTAGGGCCGTAGTGCCAACATTGGCACCCTGGCCACGCTTCACCTTCTGCCCACAGATTCTACATATGGCCACTTTCACCTCCTCCGGCGGCTAAACAAAAAACTGACACACCGCTGAGTTGGTGATTTTACCCCTTACAGTACGCACTGAATGACTGCTACCGCAGCTGCTTCCGTGATCCCGTGCACCACTCCTTTCTGGGCAGGTAGGCTGCTGCAAAGTGGGTGGTCTACCCCCCGCCCATTTGGCTCCCAACCTCCCACTGCTGCCACCCTGCTGACTCCCAGCCACGCTAGCAACTTGCTGTCTCTGCCGCTGCCTCACGGGCAAGCTGCCACCCTCTTCTCCTGATTATGACGAAGCCCCTTCTTCACACGGCTCTCAAGTGCGATCGGCTTTATCATCATCGAGTAGTGTCTGCATGTCACTGATGTCCTCCTCAACTGTTTCTGGGTCAGGAGCCTGACCGCTCGCACCACCACCTCCCACGCCACTCTCCTCATCACTACTTGCCTGCCTAGCAGAGGAAGCGGCGGATGTCTCCTCCAGATCTTGGCTCGGCAGTAGCTGCTGTCCTCTAGTAGCTCGTCCTCGCTGTATAGTGAAGCTGAGCCCACAGCTTTCAATACTTCTGTGGGTGATGGAACAGCAAAGGACAGAGGAAGGTTGAGGACAGATGAGGGCACAGGGCCTGCTCCCGGGCAATGCCGACTAAGGGTTGTGTCTGACAAACCCACCGACTGTTGGCTGGGGGTGTTTGATGTCACTTGGGATGAAGTGGATGACTAAGTTAACCAATCAAGAACAGCTGGGTTGCTGGTTAAGCCATGACTGCTAGAAGACACCGGGAGCACAGGCCTCTTGCTGTGACTCCTGCTGCCACATTACCCTTCTGCGACCTCTGCCTGCGCCAGAAACATTTAGGCCTCTGCCACTCCCCTGTGCAGGGCCTGGCACTTCTCTGTCTGACATACTTTTAGCTGAACTAAATTAATTAAAATCAAATTAAAACACCCCTAAAAGCGATGAATATATTCTTCTTTAGTACTGAAATAGGCCACTATTCGCTTTCACCACAAATAACTGCAACAGTAGAATGCATATATATCTTTTTTTCTGTACTGAAATAGGCCACTAAACGCTTTGAACAAAAATAACTTCAACAGTGAAGTGCGAATATCTTTTTCTTTTTGTACTGAAATAAGCCAGTATTCGCTTTCACCACAAATAACTGCAACAGTTAAGTGCGTATATATTATTATTTTTGCAATAAAATACGCCACTAAACACTGTCACCGCATATAACTACAGAAGTGAACTGCGTATATATATTTTTCTTTTTGTAATGAAATACGCCACAAAACTCTTTCACCGCATATAACTGCAGACGTGAACTGCGTATATATTTTTCTTTTAGTACTGAAATACGCCATTAAACGCTTTCACAACATATAACTGCAGAAGTGACCTGCATACTGTATATATTTTTCTTTTTCCACAGATATAAGCCACTAAAGGTTTTTTAACATAACACTTGCAGCCCAATAACAAATTGCTGGAATGACAGCTGTATAATGGCTATTTGGATTCCCAAATAATCTTTCCCTGCACTTGTAAATCGCGTTTCTAGCACTGTCCCTAGCGCCTTCTGACATCTCTCCCTGCGCTAAGATGATGTGCAATGATTCCTCCCTATCATTTCCCTGCACTTATAAATTGTTTTTTCAGGTTTTCTTTTGACAATCAGGTTTTTCCTATTGCTGTCCCTAGCGCCTTCTCGTGTCTGTCCCTGCACTCAGAACGCTGGAAAATGTCTGACTCCAACATGGCTGCCGTATTTACAGGGCTGTGACATCACAGGGCTGGCTGGCTGCTGATGGGCTGCATGCAGGCATGCCAATCTGGGTAATCCCGCCTTCCCAGAGTCCCTTGACCCATGTTTTCACACATGCAGCAGCCATTTTAGAAAAAATGCGATTCGTTACCACGAAGAGCGAGGAAATTCACATCCGTTGCGAATCAAATTTTTACAGAAATTCGGATCGAATTCCACTTCGTCTGCTTCGATTCGCTCATCTCTAGATGTCACGTATAACGCCAGTGATCATACTAATAACATTGGATGACCTTGTAACTCTTTTTCTCTATGTCTTCTGCACCGTGGAGCTTACAGTCCAGCACACAAAATTACCTGACCCCTCCATCCACACCAGAGTGTTCTAGAAGATGTCACTGAGCTGGTTTCAGTGTGGCAGACAGTGATATACGGCGTCCCATAAGTGGGATTACAGTTAGATTGAAGGACATATTGAGTATTTATGCAGTACTGCTGTACTGACATATATCCTGTCCGGCTAGATGATCTCTTCCCACCTCTATTTCTATATTACATTTACATGGGGCACTAAATCAAAGATTTCAGTGTGTCTAAAACGCAAATTCCATTTTACCCGAGCCCTTTGATCTACAACATCATAGACTAGGATCGCTGGACTCTGTCATATCGCCTGCAGATGAACAAACAATGGCGGCCACTCATCCATGTAACACATTTCTTTCACTGTCTCCAGAATATCTTCAGACAGCGAAAAAAAAAAATGTACATTGCATGTTCTCACTTCATGAGCAGCTCAACCGGACCGTGGAAATGGTATAAAGTCGGAATAATTTCTTTTTTTTCTTTTTTGCTGATGCGTTTTCAGCATATGATCCCCTCATTCCGTACCATATAAAGGTCGTCAAGATTTTACTTTGCGTATTTGAAGTTTGTGTTAGTTCCTTAGTTGAAATACATTCATGGCCTGCATTCACAATTAGAGATAAGTGAAGTTTTCAAAAATTCGATTTGGATGATTCGCCAAAATTCTTCAAGAAGTTTGATTTGTTCCAAATTAATTCATCAAGAATTGCAATAAATCTGGTATATGCAGGCCACTCTGCCTAATCATATGCATCTCACTTGGTGGCCCAATTTTACTGTGAGGGCTTGGAACTTAAACTGCAGAGACAGTGCAGGGAGAGGGTATCGCCATGTGCATTACGTTATAGTGCACCCACATTCATAGTTAATCCTGTAGGCACTGTGTCGTCAGTATTACTGGCAGTTGCCATCTACATCCCTGTGCAGGGCACTAAGATTTATAGCTAATCCCTTCTGTTACCTGTAGAATTACTGTGCGTCAGTATTACAGATCAATAAAAGCGTCAAGTCTAATTTATCACTGTGGACCTAACTGTGCAGTGCCCTAAGATTCAAGTAGTGGCCCCATGACAGAGTGGGGATGGTGGCGACAGTAGTAGCAGTGGCAGTACCCATGACAATAGTGGCCCCAGGACAGAGTGGGGAGGGGAGGGTGGCAGCAGCGGCAGTTAGGCTGTGTTAACATCACTGTTTATGTTTCTGTTCTTCTGATCCATTCGAAGTACATGAAACAAAAAAAAAATCCTGTATTTTCATCATCCATAAAGCCTCTTGGTCAGTATTTGGTCAGTGTTTTGCATCAGTATTTGATCAGTGATTGTAAGCCAAAAACAGGAGTGGGTCCAAAACAAAGATAAAATGTCATTGAATTATTTGCATCTTTTCTGTGTTTTGTGTTTTTGGACCCACTCCTGCTTTTTGCTTACAAATCACTGATGAAAAATACTGATCAAACACTGACTAAAAGAACATATTAGCTGCAATGAACTTGGGTCGAGTTGGGGGAGTGATTTGTGTGGTTCATTCCAATAACCAACAACACTCCTCCTATATGGCAATAATCCTGCTGCCAGGTTCCATCCATCCAGCAAGTTTGGCCCATCTGGTTATAACCCAAATACATGGAGTTATTTGACTCCCAGCTCTCCACTTCCAACTTCCGGGAGGACCAAGTGGTGTTCAGCACTAACTATTCTGTGATGCCCTTACATCTCTGGGCCTCCACGCACGCTGCACTGAAGGGATCGCTGTGTGTCTACCTTTTGCTGACAGGTGCGGGTTATCCACTCAATGTCATTCGTCATAGGGATCAGGGATTTTAATAATAATATTAATAATAATTTTTCCGACAAAAAACTATGATTAACTCGTGGGCAACTCTGCAGTGTGAAGAATCTATTTATTTGCACTGCCTACAGGGCGTTAAATAAGACTGTTCTGTAATGCTAAATCACAGTAACTGTTTGGCTAACAGAAGCGGTTAAATATCAATGTGAACACGCCACAAGCAGGGCCTAATAGAATTGTTTATATATTATTTAATGCGCCTATCTATAACAGAACTGATTAAGTTTGAATGGTGCAGCAAGTGAACTAGATAAACGTGCCTATATATTAGACCACCTGTTGACAATGAGTCGGATGCACAGTAAGTCTATGTATAACAGAACAGATTAAGAATGAATGGCGCAGCTGGTGAACAAGATGCATAGGGCGATTGCACTAAGCCTTCACTTTCCCTGCAGTCTCCCGATGCTCTCCCTATGCTTTCTCTACACTCTCCCTGCACTGTCCCTACAGTGTCCCTATATAATATTCTACAATTAAAAACTTGCTAAAAAAACACTGTCCATAGCGCTTGCCACATCTCTCCCTATGCTCAGCTCACAGGACAATGGCGTAGACCGCGCAGGACGAGGGTTTTATAGGGCTGTGACATCACAGGGGATGGATATCTGCTAATTGGCTTGCTGCACGGCATTATGGGTCATATCATATTCCCGGGCTTCTTACTTTCACTTTGTAACACGTGTAGCTGCCATTTTAGGAAAAGAATGATTTGTTCCCACGAAGTGTGAGGAAATTTGGATTCATTGCAAATCAAATTTTCCTAAAATTCGGATCAAATTCAATTTTGTTTACTTCGATTCGCTCAACACTAATCGCAATGGCTCCAAAGGTCATTGAGTTAGCTACTTACAAACCCAATAGCTGAAAACAGGGACACTGTGTAGCGAGCCCCTGTGGAAGCCAAAGCAGAAGATGGCAGTGTTAGTGGTTCTAAAGATGAGGTGTCATGGTGTCGCTGCCTGGGGTTGGTGCAGTTATAGAGGAGCGCACTACAGTATATTCCCCCGGGGCACTCCCTGTAGATGTGGGCCCCTGCCTGATGGTAGTTTAGAGGTTCCCTTCATGTTAATGTCCTTGTGGGTGCAAGACAGGGCTTGAAAATGCAATGGCCAGCATCTGGTGTTAGAACAGTCAGCAACCAGGCCAGGTTGCGCTTATAGAGGACCTGTCACCCCTCGTGTCAGCATTCCCCATGTAATAACGATTTTGGAGCATCTATTCGTGTGACTCTATGTTGTGCCATTCCTTTGTTATTTCTACTAGAAATTTATGAATGAATTGCCAGCCGCTTGCAGTGAAGGTCCAGCTGGGTGTAGCCATTTGTGATGGGGGGGGGGTCCCTGCACAGCCTAACACTGGCAGCACTGATTGAACAGAGTCAGACACACCCACTACTGGTAACACCCAGCAGTACCTTTACTGCAGACTGCTGGTAATTTGCTTGTACACATCTAGCAGGAATAATAAAGGAATGTCATAGCAGAATCATCAAAATAAATGCTCCAGAAATGTTGTTACATGGGGAATGCAAGAAGTTACTAAAAGAGACATGTCAGAAGATGTGACAGGTCCTCTTTAACCAAAGTCTCTCTCAATGTGCACAAAATAGGAGTTGTAGTACATCCAGCAATTATCTGTATACCGTGCAAATTCCTTCCAGATGTCCAAGCATGAGCTGAGCAAGCAGTTTGTAGCAATAGCCTTCTAATTACTTCTTTTTTAGATAAGGTCCCTTTGTATGGGATTTCTGGCTCGCAACTACAATCTGTCAACTGTGGCCGTGGTGTGTTCTGGGTTGCATAGAGTGTCTTAATATGTTATTCCCTTTGTAGCAGCAGGGTCCGGAACGCATCAAGCTGGGTTACCTTGCTGACTCTCATTCTATGGCCATCCAGATCCTCCTTCAAAATTCTTCTTTTTTTATCTCCTGGGGCTTTTGGTGATGTACAAAGCTCCAGGGCTTGAAGCTGGAGTTTGGGGAAGAGGGAGACATTACGTCTGCTCCCTGCCTCCACTCTTCTCACAACTACTCTAACTAAAATCTTCTGGAACCATGGAACCAGGGGAAGGGTCCAGCCCCCACCTTAGGCTCCAAAGAGAGCAGGTCCAGGATATATAAATATAGCCATTCCTAGCTCACACTGAAACATACTGAGTACAAGGTGCACTACATTAACATCACAAACAGTGCAAACCAATTGCAGAGACCCTCCTGTTGTACTGGGGTACTGCACTTGCATAGGTTATGGTTGGCCCAGTTCAAACGAAGCAAATACAAATGGTTTAGCAGGCAAGGGTTCTCACAGCTGTTTTAAAAGATTTTTGCTGCAAGAAAAAATAGATTGCCAATGTAAAATATGAGCGCAATTGCTGATATACTTTATTTCGGAAGGTGGTGTGATCTTCCACTCTCAGCCCCATCCTAGGTTCACGGACTTCCACTTTCAGCTTTTACTTGACACAAGAGAGAATTTCCTGTGTTGCTACGTGACCTGTGCTGTGTGTGAAAGGGCTGACTAGCTTATTTCATTCGGGAGGGTGCTGGCTTAGCCGTGGAAATGAGCCAATCAGCTGGCCTCTTCATACTTAGATCAGATCACGTGCTGAAACAATAAACTCTTAGAAGAGAAAATTGCGGCACACAGGAGTATAGTTGCAATTGTGTATTATTTATTGATTAAGCATCATCATTTTTGATTCATGATCCAGATATTTCATTCACTATTATAGCCACTTATAGTAAACATATCGACGGGACGTTTCGATCCTAGTTGGACCTTCTTCAGCGGGTCTAGTTATCTGGTATCCGTTGCTGGAGGTATGGTGTACTGGATCACAGCTGTAAAAATCTACAAAAATCCTGCAGACCGGAAAAGAGAAACAGCAGGTTGGTGAGGAAGGTGCCACAAAAAAGATATTGCAAAGTTTTCTATATTTATATTTTATGCAGTTGATTATGCATGGGTTAATAGCACAACCGAAAACAAAATACTTTCTTCTTTTTTTTTTTTTTAAGTGAAACCCTCATTTGATGTGAAAAGTTGTACGATAACGCCAGTCTGCAGACCTCTGGGAGTCATCCAGGTGGATGAATGTGTTTTGTATAAAAATGTTATATGTGAAATATGTGCATTTTTCAAGCTTATTTAGAAGAAAAACTGCGCTTTATGAACAACAATGTATCCATCCTTCAAAGACCCTTGTTTATTAAGATGCATTATAATAGCAGAGGCAAGCATCTAATCAACATAAAAAGCCAAGATCTCTCCCGAATTCTATGGTCTACAACAGAACAAGGCTGAGAAGTCATGAATCCTTTCAGCAACAAGGCCGTATAAGAAAGGTTTATGAGGCTATAAAGTCAAGCGACCTGCTTCAAGGAAGCGATGAAAGGTCCTTTAATGAAAATGTGTTTTATACACAGACAACTGCAGTGGAGAATGTGATAAGTATCGATGGTCTCATGCACCAAGCAGAGCCAACGACAGATGGTAACTGTCTGCTAAGGGCTTGGCCTCATTTAAAGGTCCCTTTAATTGAAATGGTTTAATGGATAAAATCTGGATTTATTGTGAGCTTAAACACAGTGGATTTTTTAAAATTTTAGAAAATTTAATTGGACAAACATTGAATTTATTTGGGGCTTCTCATTAAAGTTGTTTTTGCATTTACTTATTGAGATGATCACTTTATGGCTGGACGACTCTATTGTATAAACTGGGTCTTGTTCTTTGCCTGAACATCAGGTTTTAATGATCTTTATGAACTTTATGGAAAACTTTGTTTTTGTCCATGAGGAGATACATACTGTTATGGAAGCAGATAGGGAGCCGCTGAACAGATTTGGCTTGGGGCTACTCCTAATTGCATTATTTTCTTGGCCCTCCGGCCTTTACCCTTTAACTCATATAAAGCGATCTAGACTCTGATGCAGGGGAATCATCAGGCTGCTATCTCTTAGAATAGTCTCTGTTCAGTGACCCATTAGAGTATATCACCAAGTTCACAGTGGGTAGAGTACATTCAATCTGGTAGTCAGGCCAAAGGGCAGGGCAGGCAGCACAGGTTCAAATCCGGGAATCAGGCAGAAGTCAGGTCAGACAGAAGAGGGTCAAAATCCAGTAGTCATGCCAAGGTGATACAGAAGTAGTCAGACAGAGTACGACACACCTTTGCAGGGTCTAACATAATAGAAAACTTAGCGCTCAGACTAAGTCAGGACATCAGGACTTTTTAAGAATCTTTAAAAAATTATATTATTTGCACAGAAAGTTAGTTTGGAGAAATACATGACTGCAGTGTCAGACGTTATATGGTTTGTTTATAGCCAGTAGCCATGGAGAAACATAGCTCTGCTTTGGAACTGTAAGCTCCAAGGAAAATGGTTATCATACAATATATAATGATTTCCTAAAGCAGGACTATGAGAAGACCAGAAAGCCGAGCTGGCAATTACATTGCAGTCCACACTAAGTTGTACTTTCTTTGGTGTATTATCACATGCGCATATTTCCCAGAGAACACCTTTAAGACAGTGTGGGTATTGATCATCCCATGGTATCAGTCTCAAATTTTGGCTCATATAAGCACATGATAAAGGACACCAGATTAGTCTACCTGTTAACAAATTGGACTTGACCAAGTAAACCAGTTTCAATGTGGTCACTCTTCTTATGCTAAAATAATTATTTGCGCACTATAACAAATAACCTATAATATATCTTCCAATCAATTAACAAGATGGTATGGAGCCGGATTTAATAGCCCATGTTGAGATTACAGTTTGCCATGCTTCAGTAAACAAAAGCACTTCATAGGAGGTGGAAAAAGAAAAAAAAAACATTAGCATGAAAGAGCCGTGATAGGTTTCACACTGTGAGGCCTTGGATGTGTAAAGCTTTCATAGACACACACATATTCCATTTTCTTCCACTACTGTTGGTGATACATTATTTATAGACACATCCTTCGGTCTTCGAACAGGTTCGACAGCATCTAATGAAGGCTATGGAGCACTCAACAATACTTAACATTAACGTTATGAAAGGCTCCCTGTTGTTCCATCCTAGATAAGATTAACCACCCATAGGTTTTATTCACATGTTTAGCACAAAGTAAAAAAAACAGCAAGAACATGTTCTATAGTTAGAAGAACAAAGAACATGGCCCTTTAAAGTCAAGTCTAACAAACCTGACAGGGCGGCTTTGATATTCTATAAAACTATAAAACCTTGGAATAGGAATAGCATTCAGACTGAAAGTGAAGCAGCTCTTTCTCCCTCTCTCTCAGCAGTAAGTCCCAGTAATATCTCAACCTACATTCACCAACTGCATTACATCCAACTAATAGGCTGCAAAGCCACATTTCTTTATTGCTTTGAAGTTTACTAGTGTTGAGCGAGCATGCTCAGCAGAATACCAGTTCGGCTCGAGCATCGCTATGCTCGGCACATGGCGAGTACCGCATGTGCTTGAGCGCAATGCTCGAGTCTCCACTTCGCACATTTCGCGGCTGCTAAGCAACCAATAAACGTGCAGGTAAGTACTGCCCTCACTGTAATGCCAGTAGCCGACATGGCTGGCCGGAGAACGTCATCGGGTGCTATATAGCACCCGATGACGCGTGTTCGGCTCATTCTAAGTCAGGGAGAGCAGAGCATAGGAAGGGACAGAGAGTGTAGGGTGTGTAATTTAATTTAATTGTTCTACAAAAATGTTTCATAGACCCAAAAGTCCTTGTAAGGACTATTGTGTGTGACAGCAGCAATATATGTTGGTAGCGCAACCTGCGCTAAATTGCTCAGTGTTAGGGAGAGCTGAGCATAGGAAGGGACAGACATTGTAGGGAGTGTAATAGGAAGATTTGTATACAAAAACTTTTCAGAGACCCAAAAATCCTTTTAAGGACTATTGTGTGTGACAGCAGCAATATATATTTTTAGCGCATCCTGCGCAAAATACAGTGTAATAGGCCGCTGCGGACAGTTAAATTATCCGCACCACATCTCCTGTTTAAAGTGTGCGCATCCCTAAAATATCAGTGACATTCAGTGCACTTTTTCCGGAGACGGTGTTCGCTGAGGACAGTTAAATTATCTGCGCTACATCTCATATTTAAAGTGTGCACATCCCTAAAATATCAATTACATCCAGTACACTTTTTCCGTAGACTGTGTCCACTGCGGACACTTAAATTATCCGCTCCATATCTCCTGTTTAAAGTGTGCGCATCCCTAAAATATCAGTGACATCCAGTGCACTTTTTCAGTAGACAGTGTCCATTGCGGACAGTTAAATTGTCCGCGCCACATCTCCTGTTTAAAGTGTGTACATCCCTAAAATATCAGTGACATTCAGTACACTTTTTTTCCGTAGACAGTGTCCCCTGCGGACAGTAAAATTATCTGCACCACATCTTCTGTTTAAACTGTGTGCATCCCTAAAATATCAGTGATATCCAGTACTTTTTTTCCGTAGACGTTATCCCTTGCGGACAGTAAAATTATCCGCGCCACGTCTCCTGTTTAAAGTGTGCGCATCCCTAAAATATCAATGACACCCAAGTGCACTTTTTCTGTAGACGGTGTCCTCTGCGGACAGTAAAATTATCCGTGCCACGTCTCCTGTTTAAAGTGTGCGCATCCCTAAAATATCAATGACATCCAGTGCATTTTTTCCGTAGACGGTGTCCGCTGCGGACAGTAAAATTATCCGCGAGGAGGAGGAGCAGGAGATGGTTGCCTCCGCTACAGAGGGTAGTACCCATGGAAGTTTAATTCCATCTGTTCAGCGTGGGTGGGCAGAAGAGGAGGAAGAGTACGAGGAGATTGAGAGTGATCCTTCTGATGACGAGAGCAAAGTGTTGCCTGTTGGTACTCTGGCACACATGGCTGACTTCATGTTAGGCTGCCTTTTCCGCGACCCGCGCGTTATACGCATTTTAGACAACACGGATTACTGGTTGTACAACCTTCTCTTCCCCCACTACAAAGACAACTTCTCATCTCTCATTCCTCTGGTGGAGAGGACAAGCAAAATGGTGCTATACCAGAAGATCCTTGTTAAAAAATTGCTCCAAAAATTTCCATCTAACAACGCTGGCGGCAGAGTCTGTAGTTCCTTGGCCAACCAAGGCTGGGAGACAAGGGGAACACACAGCAGTTCCAACAGAGGCAAGGCAACACTCTCTAAAGCCTGGGACAGTTTAATGACACCCCATCAGCACCCTCACCCTGATGCGTGGCCTAGTGTCACAAGGAGGGAAAAATTTTGGAAGATGGTGAAGGAGTACATAGCAGACAGCGTCAGTGTCCTCAATGATCCCTCAGTGCCTTACACCTACTGGGTGTCCAAGCTGGACACGTGGCACGAACTGGCGCTCTACGCCTTGGAGGTGCTGGCCTGCCCTGCTGCCAGCGTTTTGTCTGAGCGGGTATTTAGTGCTGCTGGTGGCATTATAACAGATAAGCGTATCCGCCTATCAACTGAAAATGCTGACAGGTTGCCCTTGCATATATGCCCTTCACATATAATGTTTTAAAGGATCAGCTCACATGCAGGCCCTTCGCATATAATTTTTTAGAGGGTCAGCTCAGCTGCAGGCCCTCGCATATAATTTTTTAGAGGGTCAACTGCAGGCCCTCGCATATAATTTTTCAGAGGGTCAGCTCACAGCAGGCCCTCGCCTACAATTTTTTACAGGGTCAGCTCACCTTCAGGCCCTCGCATATAATTTTTAGATGGTCAGCTCACCAGCAGGCCTTCACCTACAATCTTTTACTTGGTCAGCTCACTAGCAGGCCCGCACATGAAATCTTTTACAGGGTCACCTCACCAGCAGGCCTGCACCTCAAATCTTTTACAGGGTCAGCTCACCTGAAGGCCCTAGCATTACATTTTTTAGAGGGTCAGCTCACCTGCAGTAATTATACCTAATAGGTAATTTGCGCACATGCTGCCTTGCTTGGATGTGGTAGCCGTAGCTGTTTCTCAGGCTCCCTCTCTGGAATCGAACCATGATTCCCCCGTTACCCATGGTCTTCATGGTTTGGGCTGAAAATAACATCGAAAATTGATAGGAAAGACATCCGAATGGATCGTCGCCGTCACGGGATGTATTGGAGTGCTGGTTCCTTGTAATTTTTGGCAGCACTTTCACTTAGTTCATAGGCTTTATGAGTGTAGGAGTCCCACTACATGAACAATTGTACCACAATGTGAATGAGGCCCTCCTTTATGTGATATACAGGTTGTATCGGAGTGCCTCTTCCTTGTAATTTTTGGCAGCACTTGCACTTTATATACAAGTAAATATACAGGAAAGAATGTTTCCTATCAATTTTTCCCCTAAAATTGATTTTTTTTTATTCGGTTTTGTGCGTATTATTGTCTGTCTGTCAAAGTGGCGTACTATTCGGACAACATCGTTCCCAGCACCGACCTGCGAGTACAAGATTCATCCATCTATCCTATTTTTTTTTACACCACAGGAGTTTCACTATTTAGAGGGGCAAAAAAGGGGGCAGCAATTTTGTGAGGGACACAAAGTGACAGCAATATTGTGAGAGACTCAAAGGGGCAGCAATATTGTGAGGGGCACAAAGCGGCAGCAATATTGTGAGGGGCACAAAGGGGGCAGCACTGCTGTAAATGTGTTTCAAAGGGGGCAGAACTATTGTAAGGAACCACTAAGGAGCAGCACTATTGTTGGAGGCCACTAAGTTTTCTCTTTAACTATGAGAGGGAACTACGAGAGCAAAACTCCGAACACTAACAGGACATTCTACTTGTGGGGGGACTAGGGGATCATTCTACTGTGAAGGGACACTAGGGGGCATAACTACTGTGTAGGGGGCAACTACTGTGTGGGAGCACCTCTGAAGGGGGTGTCTTTTATAGACTAGAAAATCAGATCATGCACCCATGATCCCACACTTGATGCAATATTTCGTAGTTAATTGATTGGCCAGTTCTTTAGGCAACTATCATTTGGACGCCTTATGGCAATGTTATGTGGACACTCTATGACTGCATAATTTGGATACTATATGGTCAAAGATAAAAGAAGAGGCACCAATCCACCCAATGCTGACCTAGATTAGGGAATTGCCATGCATGCAATTCCAGATTCTCTCAATGTAGATTGACCAATCACGAGCTTACATAAAAAAAAGTACAAAAGTCAATAATAAACTTTGCAAGAGTTATGTTTTCTTGGCACGAATCTGTAAAACTGACTAAGCCGGAGAAAGTGAAATCATGCAGATGCGCAGGAGGGAGCAGATACATTAGTCGAGATATTAAGCGAGCAGATGAAAATCGCAAAATGCCATGTTTGCCTCCATCCTTAAAATAAGCTGTCAAGATGCTGCAAACGTCACCAGTGTTACATTCTAAACCATCAATGTGAAGATTGTTTCTCGTCTCCCCGGCGCTTACAAGGTTATGTCTCTTATAAGCCAACCACAGATTCCATTGTTCTTTTCACTTTTTTGCTTTCCAATCTCCTCCCTTCGCGAAGAGACAATCTGTCATCACCAATGTCTTCATTCCAACAGCTATAATCATCACTCGGACCAAATATCTTTACAGAAAGCCGTTACAAGGAGTGTAATGAGAATCTGTCTATGAATGCGGCTGGTTTTCTTTTGTTAAAAAAAATATTTAAAAAACACCAGTATCCATAAGCCCTTGAGCTGTGTCCTCGTCTTTGAAGTTTAAAAGAAGAAAATTGCATTCAGAAATTTTTTTGTTATCTGTGTCTAGTAAAGTAGCTGAGTAGAAACCAATATGGCTGTCATTGCCATTTATCAGTCCTGCTATTGGCTTATCTACCCCAGTAATGGCCTATTTGCATAAATGGATACTGGTTGCGCAGCCGGCGGCTGATTAAAAAGGATCTGTCTGCAAAATCAACCCTATTAAACTTGGTTAAAATGTATGTCAGGGTTGTTTCTGCTGACAGAAGCATGCATTTCTTATGTAAGGCTTCTTTCACACTGCTGGCAGAGAACAGCCTGCTGAAGCTCTCTGGATCTGACATTGCCGGACATCAACGGAATGCCTGCTGGAACCATTGACTATAAATGGGGTCTGGCAGAGATCCAGAGCCAGAACATGTGCTCCTGCTCCATAGCTTACAGTTTTGGCGTATGTGCAATGATCATCTATGTTTCCCAGGAAGCAAAAGCAGATGTACAGCAAATACAGTACAGACCAAAAGTTTGGACACACCTTCTCATTCAAAGAGTTTTCTTTATTTTCATGACTATGAAAATTGTAGATTCACACTGAAGGCATCAAAACTATGAATTAACACATGTGGAATTATATATATAACAAACAAGTGTGAAACAACTGAAAATATGTCATATTCTAGCTTCTTCAAAGTAGCCACCTTTTGCTTTGATTACTGCTTTGCACACTCTTGGCATTCTCTTGATGAGCTTCAAGAGGTAGCCCCTGAAATGGTTTTCACTTCACAGGTGTGCCCTGTCAGGTTTAATAAGTGGGATTTCTTGCCTTATAAATGGGGTTGGGACCATCAGTGGCGTTGAGGAGAAGTCAGGTGAATAGACTGTTAGAATTTGTATTATGGCAAGAAAAAAGCAGCTAAGTAAAGAAAAACGAGTGGCCATCATTACTTTAAGAAATGAAGGTCAGTCAGTCAGCCGAAAAATTGGGAAAACTTTGAAAGTAAGGGCTATTTGACCATGAAGGAGAGTGATGGGGTGCTGCGCCAGATGACCTGGCCTCCACAGTCACCGGACCTGAACCCAATCGAGATGGTTTGGGGTGAGCTGGACCGCAGAGTGAAGGCAAAAGGGCCAACAAGTGCTAAGCATCTCTGGGAACTCCTTCAAGACTGTTGGAAACCCATTTCAGGGGACTACCTCTTGAAGCTCATCAAGAGAATGCCAAGAGTGCGCAAAGCAGTAATCAAAGCAAAAGGTGGCTACTTTGAAGAAGCTAGAATATGACATATTTTCAGTTGTTTCACACTTGTTTGTTATGTATATAATTCCACATGTGTTAATTCATAGTTTTGATGCCTTCATAGTCATGAAAATAAAGAAAACTCTTTGAATGAGAAGGTGTGTCCAAACTTTTGGTCTGTACTGTATATATATATATATTTATATATATATATATATATATAATTTAGGATTCTATGGGAACCAATAAAGTCTTAATTAAAAGAAATCTGACATTTAATCTATTGTTCCAAGCTTCTCCATCTGTACAGCCGGAGCTCGAGCAGCAAGAACTCAACATTCAATAGAATTTAATGATACAAAGTTACCAAAAATAGTAAAGTGTTAACTGGTAATTGCTATTGATCCCTTCCAAAGCATGAAGCCAGGCAGAGAGGGAATCCACAAAGTCTGAATTATCTTGTAAGAATATTTAAAGACTTTTGCTGTAGAAAAAAAATTGACACAAAGTGAATTGTCTGGCAGGAGCATGGCATGAGAATTTCAAGAAAACCACATAAACAGTCTCTAAGTTTAAGGGTCTAAACCCTTTAAAAGCAGAGGATCCCCTTCAAGGGGGTATCCCAAGAAAATCAGACATCATATAGTATATAAAAATCTCTTTGTAACAAAGGTAGAAATTGCCCTGTACCTCATATGGGTCCAGATATCTCCTCATTCATTGCTCCAGTTGCTCTGTTAATTTTTTTATCAAGCTAGAAGCTAAGGGGGAAATCCTTTCTCTAGAGGAATGTCCTTTCTGCTTCAACGCTCTCCTTATCACAGCTTGGGGTGGGTGGGGCGGGAGGGAAGAGGAGTTCTGCTGATGCTCTCTCCCTATCACAGCTCAGGGGTATGTCCTTTCTGCTGCACTCACTCCCTATCACAGCTCAGGGGTATGTCCTTTCTGCTGCACTCGCTCCCTATCACAGCTCAGGGGTATGTCCTTTCTGCTGCACTCACTCCCTATCACAGCTCTGGGGTATGTCCTTTCTGCTGCACTCACTCCCTATCACAGCTCAGGGGTATGTCCTTTCTGCTGCACTCACTCCCTATTACAGCTCAGGGGTATGTCCTTTCTGCTGCACTCGCTCCCTATCACAGCTCAGGGGTATGTCCCTTCTGCTGCACTCGCTCCCTATCACAGCATGAGCCTTCTTCAAACAAGTATGAATCCCAGAGTGCAAGCAATCCTTTATCTAACCTGTCCAGCACCAATTAATCACACATGAGGCGAAATGCATCACATGAATATTATAATGTGACAATTAGAGATGAGCGAATCGAAGCTACAAAAGTGGAATTCGATCCGAATTTTAGGAAAAATTCAATTTGCACCGAAGCTGAATTTCCTCACGCTTCGTGGTAACAAATTACATTTCCTAAAATGGCTGCTGCACATGTGAGGACATGGAGAAAGGAACTCTGAGAAGGTGGGATCACCCAGATTGACATGCATGCAGCCAATCAGCAGCCAGCCAGTCCAGTGATGTCACAGCCCTATAAATAACGGGAGCCTTCTTGGATTCTGCCATTCACCAGTGTACTTAGTGCAGGGAGAGACGGTCTGCAGGCGCTAGGGACAGTGTTAGAAAAAATAATTTAATTGTGCAGAAAAAGCGATTTACCAGGGCAGGGAAAGATTATTCAAGATGTAGGGAAAGGATTGGGAGGAACATTCCACAGTATTTTTGGCAAAACCAACCTCGCCACTGGGTTTTGGAGAGGACTGGCTGCTGGCCTCTTGCCCCTGGATTATGGGCCATATACTAACTTTTAAACCCCGGAACCTATTCAAGTGAATTTTGGATAGGTTTGTCCCAAAGTTATACTGTTTAAATTGATGTAAGTTATATGTATGGCCAATGTAAACTCACAAAGTTGTAACAATTTATAATAAGTGTAACTTGTCAGCTTGGGAGGAAATGCTGGGTGTGTTTCTATTGTGCCATTGTCCCATTGTGTGTTTAAAGGGTGATGTCTGTTCTGTTGTCCTCACATGTGTATTGGCGATCTCCCTTTGTCCTCAGAGATAATTAGATTGCTCCTCAGGTTGTCTCCGGGACAGAGAGGAGGAGACCATGATGCATTGTGGGGATATGTTGTATCGGTCCTATGTCACAAGTCTTCTTTCTGGTCCCCTAGGGGCGTGTACTTACATTGTATGTGTTTTAACATATTGATTGGCTGTATTTCAAACCCCTGTGGGCGGACCTGTATTTGCAACAACTGTAATAAAAACCAGGCTGAGTGTGCCAGCACCTGAGACCACAGCTTGACCCTCAACACAGAGCCTTGTCTCGTTTTTGGGGGGATTCACTGTATGCTGTTAGAAGATCGATTGCCAGAAGTGTAAGCTGATCCCTGTTCGTCTGCTAGCAGCTATTCGTGAGGTTCCAGTTTGGAGTGCTATTTTGTATCCAGTTCGGGAGGTTGGTGTCCTGCAGTAGCTGTGCCTGTCTCTCAGAAAGGGGCATATCGCCTAAACGGATTTTAACCCCTTGTCTGCAGAAACGGTCCGTTACATTGGTGGCAAGCAGCGGGATCGTTCCTACAGCCAGAAGGACAGCTACAGGAGACACCATTTTTGTGGATTCTACAATTTAAAGACAACGCATGTCCCAGTACAGCGTCCCTGACAGCAGCAGGATGGAACCAGCAGTGTTATACGAGGAGGAGGACCTGGATGGCCGGGATGCATTAAGGAAAGGCATCTGGTACCAGGCCCTGGATAATCTACAATACCAGCGGGGTGAGAGTCTCCCCAGTGAAGAGCAGCGGTTGCAGAAGCAAGTGGCCCTGCGGATGCCCTTCCTGGGAGAGCAGCCCCTGGAGGAATGGGTGAAGGAACTAGAGCACCGGGTATGGCAGGAGCTATGGCTGGAGGATGCCTACCAGGCGCTTTGGTGGTATATGGCACAGTATATACCCTGGACAGCCGAACATGACAAGCCAGAGGGAGAGGAGTTTTATGGTCCTGGCTTGTTATGGGAGTCCTTTGCAGAGCCTGACTTCGGGAGCCCTGCACAGTCCAGACTTCAGGACATCTTCTATGAGAGGGAGGCTAGACACGAGTGGGATGACCCCCATGAGGTAGAGCAAGACCTGGCTCACCTAGCAATCCTGGAGTGGGAACTGGAGCAGGACTACCGAGATCTCTTCCACTCCATTGAGAAGGCTCAGCAGGACGGTAAGGTGACAGACCCAGATCCAGACCCATTCAGCTGGGCAGATATTGTAGAGTGTTACTGGGGAGGACCCCAGGTGGCCGGTAGAGATGAGACCGAGGTCTCTCCACCGGTCCTGCAGGGAATTGGGAGCCCAATCTCCATTCCCCAGCGGCAGTGTGAAGTGAAGGGAGAGGAGAGCAGCGCCCTCCCTCCCCAGCGGCAGGCTGAGGTACAGGGGGCAGAGGTAGTTGTTCCTGCCCCCCAGCAGCAGAGTGATATGCCGGGAAGGCAGTGTGAAATGCAGGGAGAGGAGAGCAGAGTCCTCCCTCCCCAGCGGCAGGCTGAGTTACAGGGGGCAGAGGTAGTTGTTCCTGCCCCCCAGCAGCAGAGTGATATGCCGGGAAGGCAGTGTGAAATGCAGGGAGAGGAGAGCAGCGTCCTCCCTCCCCAGCGGCAGGCTGAGTTACAGGGGGCAGAGGTAGTTGTTCCTGCCCCCCAGCAGCAGCATGATTTTTTGGGAATTGGGAGCCCAGTCTCCATTCCCCAGCGGCAGGCGGAGTTACAGGGGGCAGAGACAGTCGGTCCTGTCCCCCAGCGGCAGAGTGTCCAGCAGGGAATAGAGAGCCCAGTCTCCTTTCCCCAGCAGCAGGACACTGTATTAGGAGCGGAGACGGTCGGTCGCCCTCCCCAGCGGCTGGAAGTATGTATGGGAGAGGAGCTCGTTACCCCCTCTCCCCAGCAGCAGCTTAACGCACCAGGGGGAGACAGTAAGCTCCACAACAGTGCAGATGGGACCGTGGTCTCTGCACTTACAGCACAGGGGGTAGAGACAGTCGGTCTCTCCCTCCAACAACCAGGCTCCAACCAGGCTTCTTCCGTGGTAGTGCTGGCACCAGGGCAGAGTACCGCTGATCCCTGCCCACAAAGCAACCTCCACTCCAAGCCAGGGAGCAACACAGAGACCGGGAGTACCAGCTTCCAACATAACCTTGGTGGACTCACTGGTAAGAGACAGGCTACTAAATTCAACAGGTCCAGTATTGGGTTGTGGGTGGGCTGCCAGACTAACTCAGGTACCGACCGGCGTGAGGTCAGGTATCTGGTTAGTCTTCCCTGGGGGATGGAGATGTGTGGCAAAACCAACCTCGCCACTGGGTTTTGGAGAGGACTGGCTGCTGGCCTCTTGCCCCTGGATTATGGGCCATATACTAACTTTTAAACCCCTGAACCTATTCAAGTGAATTTTGGATAGGTTTGTCCCAAAGTTATACTGTTTAAATTGATGTAAGTTATATGTATGGCCAATGTAAACTCACAAAGTTGTAACAATTTATAATAAGTGTAACTTGTCAGCTTGGGAGGAAATGCTGGGTGTGTTTCTATTGTGCCATTGTCCCATTGTGTGTTTAAAGGGTGATGTCTGTTCTGTTGTCCTCACATGTGTATTGGCGATCTCCCTTTGTCCTCAGAGATAATTGGATTGCTCCTCAGGTTGTCTCCGGGACAGAGAGGAGGAGACCATGATGCATTGTGGGGATATGTTGTATCGGTCCTATGTCACAAGTCTTCCTTCTGGTCCCCTAGGGGCATGTACTTACATTGTATGTGTTGTAACATATTGATTGGCTGTATTTCAAACCCCTGTGGGCGGACCTGTATTTGCAACAACTGTAATAAAAACCAGGCTGGGTGTGCCAGCACCTGAGACCACTGCTTGACCCTCAACACGGAGCCTTGTCTCGTTATTGGGGGGATTCACTGTATGCTGTTAGAAGACCGATTGCCAGAAGTGTAAGCTGATCCCTGTTCGTCTGCTAGCAGCTATTCGTGAGGTTCCAGTTTGGAGTGCTATTTTGTATCCAGTTCGGGAGGTTGGTGTCCTGCAGTAGCTGTGCCTATCTCTCAGAAAGGGGCATATCGCCTAAACGGATTTTAACCCCTTGTCTGCGGAAACGGTCCGTTACAGTATTGAAGCAGAACAGGGTTCAGTAGGGGAGGTTACAGCCTGGATAATAGGAACAATCCTATTACACCTTGCTGCACTGACTGCGGATCCAAATTGCCATTATACAGCTCTGTAATTCCAGCAAACCGTTCTTGTTATTGGGATGCAAGTGCTGTGTGATACTGCCATTAACAGGGTTTATTACTAGGAAGTATTTCTACGTCTTATTTGCCCCTGGGTGCAGTTATATATTCTAAAGCATTTTTGGGGTAGTATTAGTGGGAAAAAAAGGGCTTATTAACTGTTGTGTAATGAAGTGAGAAAATTACAGCCCTTTTTGTCGTGTATTAGTGGCAAAAGTAAAATATATTTGCCGGTCACCGGTGCAGTTATCAGTTCTAAAGCCATTATTGCCATGTATTAGTGGCAAACCAAAAATATAATTGCCGTTTAGCGGTGCAGTTACCGTATATGTTTTAAATCCTTTTGTGGCGTGTATTAGTGGAAAAAGAAAACATGTATTTGCCGCTCAGCGGTGCAGTTATCTGTTGTAAAGCCTTTTGTGACGTGTATTAGCAGAAAAAGAAAACACAGATTTGCCGCTCAGCGGTACAGTTATCTGTTCAAAATCCCTTTTTGTCGTGTGTTACTGGCACAAAAAAGTATTTGCCGTTGTGTGCTGAAGTGAGAATTTTTTTTTGGGGTGTTTTAATTTCCATTTTTATTTATTTATTTGATCTAACAGTATGTCAGACAGAGAAGTCCCAGGCCCTGCACAGGGGAGTGGCAGAGGCCTAAATGTTTATGGCGCAGGCACAGGTGGCAGCAGAGTAAGGGGGCGTGGCAGCAGGGGTCGCAGAGAGAAGCCTGAGCTCCCGGTGTCATCTAGCGGTCGTGTCTTGACCAGCAACCCAGCGGTTCTTGAATGGTTGACTCGGTCATCTCTGTTTTGGATCCACACCTGTTTTTTTTGGCATTAGCAATACTGATGGATTACTGACCAAACGAAGACCGAGTGAAGGCAGATGCTCCACAGACAGGATCCGTTTTTTTGGGGTTATTGTTCTGATCAATCAGAGGAAGGGGCGAAATAATCAGTGACGTCAACACAAACTTACTCTACTTCACTCTGTCGGGGGGGGGGGGCTCTACTTGTATAAGCGTTTAATAGAACAGGTTCTGTAGACATCTATGTGGAATCAGCTGACGGCGGTGTAAAAGGAGTGCGCTTCTTCTTGGCGCTAACATCAGCCTGTAAGGCTGAGTTCATATTTGAGTTATTTGGTCAGTTTTGGCCCCGTGACTGCCCAACTAAGTGAAGTGTGCAGTGATTCTAAGAGCGACGCCTGTCATCTGCATGTCATACTGACTGACAGTATTATTTCACAGACTCTCTATGCGTGTTACTGCAAGGCACAGTGTTCTACACCACTTGAAAGGCTCTATGTAGCCAGAAAATGACTGTTTTTTAACGCGATTCACCATAAATATATTCGGATCAAACCAAATTTTTCCCAAAAAATTTTGCGAACCGGCGAATCAAATTTCGAATGACAATAAATACATATATGCTGAAAATCCATCAATGAGTACAAGTCTTTACTGCAAGTGGGAATATCTATTCTCACATAATAATACTGAGGATAAATGGGAGGACTTTAAATCTATATTGAGTAATTACACTGCAAAATATATTCCTGTAGGTAACAAGTATAAATGGCTAAAAGTAAACCCCACGTGGCTTACAGCTACTGTAATAATGGCAATAAGTGACAAAAAAGGGCATTTTAAAAAATGCTAATCTGAGGGGTCTGCTGCAGCCTTTGAAATTTACAAATGACTTAATAAAATATGTTAAAAAAAAAAGAGATAAAATCTGCTAAAATTGAACATGAACAACAGGTGGCGAGAGAGAGCAAAACAAATCACCAAAAATTCTCTAACTATATAAATGCTAAAAAAACAGAGTGACAGCAGGTAATTCCCCTAAATAATGGCAAAGGGGGGATGGTCACTAAAGATAGGAAAAGGCAGAATATTGTGCAGTCTATGGAGGATGTCCATAAAATGTAAGCTGATTCGGACACTGAGTGTTTGAGCATCAATTTGGTAAATGAGGTTCAATGTGGATAAATGTAAAGTTCTGCATTTGGGTAGTAATAATCTACGTGCATCATATATCCTAGGGCAGGGATGGGTAAACTGCGGCTCTCCAGCTGTTGTAAAACTACAAATCCCATCATGCCCTGCTGTATTCTGATAGGGCATGAACCAGTGTAGGCCTAAATTAAATATTTCTTTGCACAAAATGGATGTATTTCAAATGGCTGTATTTTAAATGCCTGCATCAAACCCCTGTATGTAGAGGGAGTATCTCACAGGGCAGGAACCAGTGTAGGCCTGAATTCAATATTGGTGCACCAAATGGCGGTATTTCAAATGCCTGAATCAAACCCCTGTATGTAGAGGGTGTATCTCACACGGCCTGAATCAGCGTAGGCCTGAATTCAATATTGGTGCACCAAATGGCGGTATTTAAAATCTCTGAATGTAACCCAAATGTATTAAGGGTGTATCTCACAATGACATCTGCATCAAAGGCTGCCAACTAAATTTTTTGTGCCCAAACGAGTGTTTGTTTAACAACTGAATATGACAGCAGTATATAAGCCTGTAATTTCACATGTGCTGATGTGTTTTTGTCAAAAAAGTGTGTTTTTCAAAGCCCAGAAAATGATGGGTGTATTTCAAAGCTTAAATTGCACACTGACTAATCAAGATGTTGTAGATTGCCAAAAAAGTGTTTTTTTTTTTGGTAACAGAATATGAAAGCTGTATATATTAAACTTGAATTTAACACTTGCAGATTTGGAAAATACTGTTTTTTAAAGAAAAAAAGTGTGTTTTTCAAACCCTAGAAAATGATGGGTGTATTTCTAGCATAAATTGCACACTGACTAATCAAGATGTTGTAGTTTTCCCCAAAAAATTGTGATTTGCAATGTCCCAAAAGCTCAGATGCAGTTCTGGTGCACTGAGCTTGCATAAAATGGCTGCCGCTGCCGCCCACCTAACTAACAGAATTATAAAAGTTTTTTTTTTTTTTGGTCAATGGACTCAGGGCAGGGTAAAACGATTGTGCCCTGCACCCACACAACTATTTGTCTGTAGATCGCTGAGTTAGACTCTCTCCTATTCTCTCCCTGAAATCACAAGTCCAGCAGCATCCTCTCCCTACACTTGTAACAGCAGAGTGACGCGCAGCGCTACGTGACTCCAGCTTATATAGAGGCTGGGTCACATGCTGCTCTGGCCAATCACAGCCATGCCATTAGTAGGCATGGCTGTGATGCTTCTAAGGTCAGACAGTTAACCGCTTGTTGATTGGCTGCTCTGCAGCCTTTCAAAAAGCGCCAAGAAAGCGCCGAACACCGAACCCAAACTTTATACGGAAATGTTCGGGTCCGGGGTCCAAAAATCCTAAAGTTCGGTACGAACCCGAACTTTACAGTTCGGGTTCGCTCAACCCTAGACTCAAGGATAAAACAGTTCTAGACATGTCAGGTAGAAGTGGTATTGGAATATCTGTTGAGGGACAAGCCAGGTTATATGGGGAAAAAGGTGTTTGATAGTGTTTTAAAATTTGGAAAATGTCTAATGGCATGGGGTTTCTGGATGGGAAGAGGGCTCTAATACTTGAGAGAATGAGGAGGATATTTCTGTGATAGAAGGGAGGGTGTCAGTAGCAGTGAAGGATGTATGTAGATTTAGGGGTGTACCTATCATATGTTTAACCTGTATAGTTGCAGAAGAGCTCAGTGGGTGGGAGGATCCAGTAATATATCACCAACATATTTTTGTTTTACTAGTTAAAACCACATAATGGAATATATCCTGTTTCCTAATCAGTTCGTCTTTCCTAATGGTAGATTTTTATTTTCAATTCCATTTTCAGTAAACAATTATGGGAGAAGCCATCTTTTCTGATCTACTGTTAACAGCATTCAAGTATTTTTTTTGCAGTGCCATGACTGGAGATGACTCATTGACTTCTATGGAAGAGTGTTGTGTGCATGCTCTGGGACCTGTATGGAGGTCATTGTGCAGGGAGGCTGTGACCTATGATCCTGTGTTACATATCTGTCTGTGCAAAAGGGCTGCCTCCTAGGGGCAATCGAGTCCCAGTGTTTAGGAATGCAGAGCGGTGATCGGGCCTTAATAGTTTGTGTCATGGTGCTCCTACCTGGATACTGTCGCTCCCTGGGGTTAGGCTCCATTGCAACAAAATAGCTGTAGTTGGTGGAGTAAGTAGAGACCAGACTTGGTGAAGTTTAATGTTTTTTTAAAATCACAGAATTGCAGTGGCCAATATGGGGGAACTGCTCAAACCCCAAACACTGTAGCGTGTTTCTCATTGGGCGAGCAGTCCCACCGCATGTGAACCACAGAAATATCGTGGCAGATATGGGGGAGCTGCTCAAACCCCAAACACTGTAGCGTGTTTCTCATTGGGGGAGCAGTCCCACCGCATGTGGACCGCAGCAAACGACCATCCCGAGCAATTAATGCGTACAAAGGAGGACGCCAGCGCGGTCCACATGCACCACAAAAGCATCCTACACAGACCAGAGCATTGTGCGGATGAAAATACAATTATATAAATCACTTTGTACGCATTAATTGCTCGGGATGGTCGTTTGCTGCGGTCCACATGCGGTGGGACTGCTCGCCCAATGAGAAACACTCTACAGTGTTTGGGGTTTGATCAGTTCCCCCATATTGGCCACTGCAATTCTGTGATTTTGTTTTATATGTATTGAATGTGCCTTCATCTGGCAATTGAACATTCCTTTGCACCTGGAAACCTCCATCACATGGTCTGATATGGGTGTGGCTTACAGTCTTGCTTTGTTCACATTGCACTGGCTGTCCTGCTAGACGGTTGTGTGGAAGCTGGGCTGTTAATGTTTTTTTACTTTGAATAAACTTGCAATAAACTTGTTGCATCCAAACAGTGCTTGATCTTTCTCTTGGCTCCAGGAGGCTAAGGGTAAACTGGGAGGTAAACTTGAATACTTTGCATTTTCTATCTCTGATGTGCTAATCTCAGGCTTCAGGGTGGTTACTGGACTTTTTAGAGGTTCTGGTACCATTGAGTGGGGTGTCTTTGGCTGTTGACCCCCTCGTAATAGTGAGTTTATGAACTGCGAGGAGTTGAGTGCTTTACAAGCTGCTACCCGTGGAAGATTCCTGCTGAAGGAGAGGAGAACGTTCCCCTCAATTAATACAGCCTCCTGCAACCTCTCCCTTGGTAGGAAGCTGTTCTAGCCCACTTCTGCCCAAAATGGAGAAGAATGGAATGCTAAGTACCATTGCCTCTAAAGATACTCTCTGCCAGATAAACTGCCACTTGCTGGTGAATCAGGCACAGTTCATGGATGATTTTTGCATATAACAAATTGATACTTTGCTGCTGGTGGTACAGTTGGTGGCGCAAAGCAATACAGGCTAGCAATAGAAATGTAGGAGTGGTAGTGTCTATCTATCTATGTCTGTATTTCCTGCCATTGTAATCCTATCTGTGATGACAATGAGGTGACTGCAGACGTGTGATCTCTACAGAGCAGGAAATGTCAACCTATCATGAGGCTCAATGCGAGAGCTGCAAGATTTGAAGATTTTTTTTCTAATATAGACATTTAATAGAAAATTTAACAATCACCAATCTTTTGTAAAAATATGTTTAACCTATAAACTTGATTCAAACAATAGGGCATTTTCTGATGACACATTCCCCTTCAAGACAGCTTGCTGCCATCTGTGAGTTTGCATCTAAGGAGCTGAGGTGGTGAATTAAATCACATTATTTACTATGTTTGAAATTTTTTAAAGCCGAGCTCCGAACAGACTGTAGTTTTATCTTGGTTGTTGCCGATGGTAAAGATGCTGGACTGAGTCATCGCTCTCAACCCTTTGATTTCCACAGAAGAACGGCATTCAGATGGAGGTAATTTGCTGTCGGTGAATGTGGTGACTCATTGCTGGATGAGGAGAAGAAAAAGACCACAACACTGTTTATGAAACAGGGATAAAACAAGTCAGACTCATTAAGCACAACATCATTCAGCAAGATCAGCCGGAGCTCATAGTCAGTAGCTGCAGTGCTTCTTAATCATGGGAAGCAGAGGTGGATGTTGGAAATCCTTCACCCGAAGCTCAGCATCTGCAGCAGCTCCACCACCTACCATGTGGCATTTACAGTATAATACTGCAGCCTTCATATAGGACACAGGCTTTTTTGGGGTTCCCTTAGACAAAAGGACCCTGATACAGCTGCTACCTCTACAACCCTGAACAGAGGAGCAATGCTTAGGATTAGCAGGGTGACACCTCAATACCAGAAGATTTACCAGTGGTACCCAGCGCTGGAACAAAAAAAAATGAATGCAGAAGACAACCTCAATTAAAGTTAACTTTAGAGCCAAACCTCGCCACTACAGACTATGTGATGAATTTTCAAATAACCTACCTAACCTAATGTACATTGATAGCAACAAAGATTAAAATGCAATTAAAATTGGGCCTGTTCTATATAGGTGGAGCGTAGGCCTTAAGAAAAATTTCCTCTAGGGGTCCAAGGAAGCCCAATCCAACACTAAGCGAAAGTACATACTAAAAGGCAATGTGTACACTTCATGCTGCACCTGCATTCCCTGGACTTTGTGTGGCTGTCGTGGCCCATAAACAGGTAGGAACTAGTGTTGGGGACCACTCCATAGAGGCGACCTTGACGTGGTGAGTGGCTTATTACGCTTTGGCCAAAATGTACACCAATGCCTCATCCAGCATAGAGGCAGGGCAGAATGCTGGTTGCAGAGTGCTATTACATTTGTGTTTTGCGTTCAGAGATGATAGAAGCCTCCCCTCTCAGCTGTCCTGACATGTCTGTTTCAATACATACTGTCATTCCTCAGAAAATGGAAAATCCTGAAGCACCAACTCTGTGCTGTGCCATCCCTATTTTATTGTATGAACAAATTGGCCTTTGGGTCTTGCTATTCCCTTTGTGTATGTGATGTGTTTCTATTGTATGTGATGTGCTTCTATGAAATCTGGTACAATCTAGGTGTGTTTCTACCAGCTGGACCTTGTAAGAAACTGAGGGACGCGCTCCATTCTGTAAGCAGAATGGTGATAACCAGTTGCCAGGTTCTACATTTTCAAGAGTGACAGCATAATGCAGAGTTCTAAGAAAAGATGCTCCAGAATTGTTATTTTACAGGGAAGAGGTCCTCTTGAAATACACAGCATTAGATGTTGATTAGTAATCATCCATATAAGTCGCCACACGCTCCTGCTGTGACCACCTGGCAGGAATCTAAGAGAGAGAGATGATGGGAGAAATTCAGTAATTCAGTGGAAAAATCACAGAAAAAGATACAAAACATCCTGCATGATATAATAACTAAATATGCGGATGTACATGGCAACATTTATAAGGAAAGAATCACAGAAAATAATGCACAAGCAAAGTAGATGCAAATATAATATATAGACTAAGCCCTCATTCTGGTATGATAGCATCTGAGACTCTCAGCCTATATATTTTGATCAAAACACATCTGTGCCCACCTACCAGTGCCAAGGTGGTCTCCGTCAGGCAGGTCCTACTCTAAACCTACCTATGCCTCTGGGCATCTCCATTCAGGAGAGAAGATACTGCACATACATTGTGTTGCTCCTAGTTAGCTCTGTGTGCAGTCAAGCATCCAACCTGTTAGATAGGTTAGATAGGAGGGGCAAAAAGTGCACAAGAATGCTACTCCGAAGATAATAGGAACACATTCACACTTGAAGGTTCCACTCCTTCAAGCACATACATTTATCAAAAATCACAGAAAATGATACAAAACATCCTGCACGATATGATAACTAAATATGCGGATGTACATGGCAACATTTATAAGGAAAAAATCACGGAAAATAATGCACAAGCAAAGTAGATGCAAATATAATATATAGACTAAGCCCTCATTCTGGTATGATAACATCTGAGACTCTCAGCCAATATATTTTGATCAAAACACATCTGTGCCCACCTACCAGTCCCAAGGTGGTCTCCGTCAGGCAGGTCCTACTCTAAACCTACCTATGCCTCTGGGCATCTACATTCAGGAGAGAAGACACTGCACATACATTGTGTTGCTCCTAGTTAGCTCTGTGTGCAGTCAAGCATCCAACCTTAATCAAGACCTGTTAGATAGGAGGGGCAAAAAGTGCACAAGAATGCTACTCCGAAGATAATAGGAGCACATTCACACTTGAAGGTTCCACTCCTTCAAGCACATACATTTTTCAAAAATCCCAGAAAATGACACAAAACATCCTGCACGATATGATAACTAAATATGCGGATGTACATGGCAACATTTATAAGGGGGGAAAAAAAATCACGAAAAATAATGCACTCACACAAGAAATTCAGTGGCAAACCTATTTTGTGAAAAATGCTATAGAAGTTGCTTGGGTAAATAAATAAATAAATGAAAAAATAAATGAAAAAAAAAATATCTGAAATAATGTTCCAGTGCAAATACTATATGGAAGATGATGATGATGATAAAGATGATTACCCAGAAAACTGCAGCAGTGAAGAGGTTAAATAGTCTCTGTACATTCATAAAACTTTTAATATGTTATAGGGGCACATCAAAAGTTTAGATTGGTGGGGGTCTGAGGAATGAGACCCCCACCAATCTCTAGAAGCTCTCTCTTTCCTCACTGCAAGAGTCGGGAAGGGAAAAGGGCCCATAGACTTTCTATTGAGTCCATCTCCCTTCCTGTCCTGCAGCGAGGAGAGAGAATGCGCTAAACGAGCGCTTTTCTCCTCTTGTTATAAAAATCGGTCAGGGTCTCAGCACTCAGACCCGCTGATCAAAACTTTTGACTCAGGAAACATGCAACACACCAAATTGTTTTTCGAAAGTACAGCGACCCTTTAAATCCGGCTGCTGTGTACACAATTGATGCTACACAGATTCCGAGAGCTACCTGCTGCTGTTATCTGGTTGGGGAGATGAGGTCTATGTGGCTCCTGCTGTTGGCAGGTGTGAAAGGCTTTTGTATATTCTCCCTCTGCCCGATGTGTCTTCAGCCCAGCATCAAAAGACACAAACATTGCTACATCTAAGGAAGGCAACAATCAATATCTGCTTTCATGGGCAGCTATCAATGCGCTAAATCCACTGACCGGCCTCTGGGAAAAGTCTTCATGTATCAAGAAAAAGAGGAACTGTAGAAGAAGGATCCTGGTAATCCAGGAGTCCAATAGGAGTTCTCATAAAAAGCGAACTAAAAACTGATAAAGAAATAAAAACAAAAATGAAAATGGAATGTACAGTATGCCTACCGTCAATAGTAGATGGACGCAAAGTATAAAAATAATAAAACAATCACTCAAAATAAGAAGAGGTTGACACCGATGAGGGAAAAACAAATTACATGTATGTATTAATAGATTAGAATAACCATGTAATCCTTCCAATGTTATCAGTCTCCAGGTCCAGGACATGAACCATTCATTGTGTGTTGTATGTAATTGTACATGTAACAGTCTACAGAGAGAGAGAGTGAGACATCATGTCACAAGGCGTGGTTTTCACTAGTGATGAGCGGCAGGGGCTAGATTCGAATTTGTGATGTTTCGCAAATATGTTGCAGAATATTCGTCATATATTCGTATTCGAGATTAAATCTGCAATGTAAAAATCGCACAAGATTATTTTCCTGATTCCGAAAAATCTGCAATGTAAAAATCGCGTAATAGGAAGTGGGTCAAAAACAAATATATAGCACTATAGAATATAGAGCTATATATTCGTTTTTTAGAATATTCTTCATTTTTTTTCCATCTGAAGTCTTGATTCCTCCCTGCTTAAGTTGCTTGTGGGCCAATGACTGATTGGCCCAGAAGCAAGAAGCAGGGAGGAATCATGTGTTCAGATGGGAAGAAATGACGAATATTCGATATAACAAATATATGGCACTATATTTCAAATATTCACGAATTCTCGAAGTTGCGATATTCGCGATAAATATTCGTAATTCAAATATTCGTGCTCAACACTTGTCTTCACTGTGCAAGTCGCTTGTAAGTGAGGTGTGATGCTGATCTCATATATCCTTAAGATAGACAGACAGACAGATAATTAGATACATAGATGATAGATAGATAGATATTGGATAGATGACAGATAATAGATAGATAGATAGAATTAGATAGAAAGAAGATAGATAGATAGATAGATAGATAGATAGAAAGAAGATAGATAGATAGATAGATAGATAGATAGATAGAATTAGATAGAAAGAAGATAGATAGATAGATGAGATATAACAGCTCTTTAAAGGAGAAAAAAATAAGAATATCCATCCTCTTGCCTTGTAGAGTTGGCGGAGATAAGATATGTTCCTTCTGTGCCAGACTGACCCTCACCTGAATTGACTCTCGCCTGCGCTGGACATTGATATAGTCACATAACCGAGTTTTTCCTCTTTATTACATTAAAGGTTTATGTACATTTTGTGAGCACAGATATCGTCCTGTTAGGGGCAGACTGCAGGGTTCTCAGGACGAGTCTGAAACGCGTTAACTCCCTTAAATGTCATTACCGGCGGCTCACCAAGCTTATTACAAATGAGTTAATATCTTCCATCTGCTTATGTCTATTGTACCTGACTACAGCTATAGCGTGGCCGGGGCTGGCTCTATTACATTTGCCTGGGAAATGTACGGAATATTTCATTCCTAAAGTGACACAATGATTTATCACCTCTCAATCAGAAGTAATGTCACATAGGAATATGTGAATATGCATTAAACAGGAATCCGACCTCCATATGAGATGAGCAATGCAGACACAAAATGCAAATTATGAATATTTCTATGGCTGTGGAGCAGGATTATTTAAAGGGATTTCCATTAGTGAAGAATATTTAGGTACAGACTTATTCATGGTCTTGTCCACTGTCTACCAGTGTCCTAATGTGCTCACCAAGGGAGATCCAGGACAAGGGGAGAGACTCAGGCTTAAGAAAGGGCGATGGGCACCAGACCTGCAGTCAGCCCCCCACTGACCAGTTGCATGTCCCCAGACGGGGCTGAAATCTTTTTGGAAGCTGCCTTTGGGCCGATCTACCTTCCCCTCAAAGGGTGCCTGGGTACTTTCTGCACCCTCCAAGCTGATCCTCATGAAGCATGGTTGGGTTAGCATGCAAAGGTCTCCGTTCTGGTAGCAGCGAGCAGAGAACAGCTACTGTGTGTCTAATGCAGTGAGGACCATGATGGTTTATAGGGGTTCAATCTCTATTTCTGCTTATAAAGCGCTTTAAATCCCATGCCTCCCTTCATGCTACATGGCAAAATTTTGTTTGCCTGCAGCCACCAGTAGAGGGAGCTCACTATACAGTTAGGGTACATGCACACGTTAAGGATTCAAGTGCAGAGAATCCGCACTGAAATCCGCAGGTGTTTGCAGGCAAATCTGTGCGGTCAATCCACATCAATTGGTGCGGATTTGCATGCGGATTTGCATGCAGATTTTACTAAGTGAATGAAGAAAATACGGTCAGGAAAAATAAAATAAATTGACTATTACGGATCAGCGGATGTGAACCCACTGTGCCACTGACTAGCAATATTCCAAAGGGGCGTGACTAAGCAACTACCCGGATTTCACTAGAGCCTCAGATGGTGAGGATAGGCTTGACCGTCGGTAGTTGCCAGGGGCTACTCTGGAGCGTAAACCAGTCAGTACCAGCTGGTCCAGGCAGACCAGGAGGTACCTGCAAAGGTGCCAACAGTACAGACGTAGTAAACCAGGCAGGGTCGTGACCAGGAGCAACAAGACAGGAACCGGAGGGTGATGCAGAGACGTAGTCAGGACGAGCAAATGGTCAAGGCAAGCACAGGAACAAGGTCAGACAATTAAGGTCGGCAACACGAGAGGCGATGCAAGCAGGCTGGGATAGGAGATAAACGAAGTCCAGGAACGAAGCACGAAGTCAGGAACACGAGTGGTAAGCAAGATCTTTAGCACAAGATTAGGACCTTGACACTGAGGCATCTGGCTAGAGGGCTGAGCTACTAAAGTACCTGCAGGAGAGCCAGGATAGGTTAATGAGATCACCTGACACAACTCAGCCCCGCCCAGGGAGTGATGCGTACTGCCACAACCGAAACCGAGTTCAAGCAGTGTTCAGGTTGAATGGAAGTTGTGGAGCGGAATCTTCAAAGGTAATACTAACCACACAGGCAGAACCCAAAGCTGCAGCAGAGACAGGGAAGCACAGACCACGATCACAGATGAGCACGGTGCCCGGAACCGCGGCGGTAAGCAGGGGGACGGCGTCGCACAGAGGACGCTGTTACATTGACATGCTGCAGATTTTGAAATCCGCACCACAGGTCAAAATCCGCGCAAAAAAAAATCGGCATCGTGTGCATTGAGAATTTCAAATTCTTATAGAATACAATGTACACGATCTGCACGGAAAATCCACACAGCCTTACTGTGCAGAAAACTCCCTCTAGGGGCAACATTAAAATTTTTATTTAAAGGGATTATCCCATGACTAAAGTAAAAAATGATAATCAGACATCATAGTACGTGACAATCTCTCTAATAAAGCTAGAACCAGCCCTGCACCTCACATTGATCCAGAGATCTCCCCGTTCATTGCTCTGCTAGATTTATATCAAGCTGAAAGCTCAAGGGGGAGTGTCCTTTCTGCTGCAGCTCAGGGGGCGTGTCACAGCTCTCCCTATCACAGCTCAGGAGGCAGTTGAAGGATGAATCTGATCGTGATCAGGTCAAGGAAATTAGAAAAAGAATAAACAGCAGGTGGCGCTATTCAGATACATTTTATTGAATGACTCCGGGGCTATACATAATTTTTTATTACATGCAATTACAAAAGCATTTAGATCCAGGTGCTGGTTTGATAACTAGAATATTTTTTCATGGGAGAACTCCTTTAAAGAGGACATGTCAGCTTTTCTAACATGTCCTAATTAAAAAAATAATTTTGTACTTGTTGCACGCCAGAGCATCCTTTTGTCTAAATCTATGTTACTCTGTTAACCCCCAAGAAATGTATCAGTAGATTGACAAGTGGGTGTTGCAGTCTGACAGTGCCCAATCACTACTGACAATCACACAAATGCAAACACAGACAAAAAAAGACAAAATGTATTCTTAAAGTGACCACCATACAATATAATGACCCCCAGTGCCCCCTCCATACAGTATTCCCCCAGTGTGGGGGCTACTGGGGGTTATTATTCTGAATGGGGGGCGACTGGGGGTTATTATTCTGAATGGAGGGCCACTGTGGGGTCATTATACTGTGTGTGGGGCCACTGGGGCTAATTATACAGTGTGGGGGGGGCATTGGGGAGTCATTATACTGTGTAAAGGGTCACTAGTGGTCATTATACTGTATAGAGTCACTGCGGATGTGCTAGCGGCCATCTAGCAACCCATGTCTTCAGCTCTATACCCAAAATCCTGGTGACAGGTTCCCTTTAAGGCACATCAGGGCCTTCAACAGGTTCCAGGCTGCCATGCAAAGACATTGGCACCCAGCAATCTTACTCAAGGGGAGTTGATGGGAGACAGAGGGAGCTCCCTCCCTGTAAACTACTTACAGTAGATACAGTAGATGCCATGGTTGCTATTGACCGCAGCATCTAAGGGCTTGAATCAGATTTTTTTCCAAGATTCAGGTTGAATTTCAATTCTAATGAATCGATTTGCTCATCTTTAGTGTACATATGTATTTATGTTTATGTGTATCTATATATGTATTTATGGTTTTATATATATATATATATATATATATATAAAAAAAGAAAAAAGATGGCAGCACCGTCACAGAAAAAAGGAAATGGAGGGTGCAAAAAGCCCAATGTGGATAAAAGCCAATCCAATAATGCAGACGTGGAAAAAGGGCAGCACTCCAATGAATAAAATAACAAAAAACTTTATTTACCCATAAGGCTGTAGCGACGTTTCGGCTCTAACACAGGAGCCTTCCTCAAGCAGTGTGTACAGATCAAGATCCAAACATATATAGTGTTATAGCTAGCCATAGCCAATTACATGTTAAGTGAACATAATTAATAAATAAAACAAAATGCAGAATACATCATACATGTGAATACAGATAAAATCAGCAATACAATGTGGTTCAATCGTGGTGCACCTGATTGCTTAAAAACTGTTACCATAAATATAAAACTTAGTGAAATATTTCTATAATTACATAGTTGATAGTATAATCAGTGTCAACTGTAGATGATTAAATAAAGTGTCACGTGCTTACTAATACAGGTGGTACATATTGAGGATGCAGGATGAGGGTCGGTTGTGGTCGCTGCTGACATGTGCGGTCCGGCGTGCCCAGGTCCCCACTGCGCATGCCAATACGACGTGTAGTGCATGTTGCCGGCCAGTATCAATACGACGTGTAATACATGCTGCCGGCCAGTATCAATCTCGTCACCTGACGCATATGCTCCTACGTCACCGCACCAAGACGGCCATTATGGATAAGGGCAAACAGCCCATTCTGTCGCCCTGACGATCATGCTGACAATTTAATCCGATGCAGTGTGCTCCTACGTCACCGCACCAAGACGGCCATTATGGATAAGGGCAAACAGCCCATTCTGTCACCCTGATGATCATGCTGACAGTTTAATCCGGTGCAGTGTGGAATCGGGATGTACTGGCATGGGACAATGCCAGAGTGTCAGGAGTGGCTAAGTGGGCTCGGCTGAGGGATACCACAACAATGAAGAGTGGATCCGCCAGCCGTGACCACAGAGCGGCCGCGCATCCGCACGCAAATACAGAGTCGCGGCCGCTCCGATCCAACCCACCTGTCGCCACAACCTGTCGCCACAACATTCAGAGGGCTCTCCTCTTAACCCCTACCACACATGTAACGGAAAGTAACAAAAACAAAAACAGTCTTCTGGAGGGAACACGGAAGTCGCTTTTCGCATAGACAATGGTATCAAGGCATCACGACCGTACCGTCAGCATGAAGGCCACACCGCCCATCATCACCCCAAACTCGCAGCATAACACCTGTAAATATAAAGATAAAGTGTGAGCATAAGTGCACGGAAGGGTATACAAAACATACAGTATTAAAAGACTATTAGAATAAACGAAGATTTATGTATAGTACACACAAGTCACATAATCAACACTGGGACAATCGACATTAAAAAATACACAGATAGAGGGCAAGACACGCCACTAACCGACCCCAACCTTGTAATCCACATTGAGACCATGTGGATGGAGGGAGTCCAACGTGTAGATCCATTTTAATTCTCGCTTTTTTAAAAGGCTAGTCCTGTTGCCACCTCTCCTAGGCATTGGTACATGATCAATGATGCAGAATCTTAGGTCTTTCTCAGTGTGTTTCTGGTTGGCAAAGTGTTTAGATACTGGTAAATCCAGTCTTTTTTTCCTGACACTAAGTCGGTGATTGTTGAATCGTGTCTTGAAATCAGTTGTTGTTTCACCGACGTACAACAGATTGCAAGGACAAACGATAACATACACAACAAAACTGGAGTCACAGGTCAGATAATGTCTCATCTGATATGAAACCCCAGTCCGTGGGTGCACGAAAGCTCTACCCTTAAGAATGAATTTACAGTTTACGCAGGACAAACAGGGAAAACAGCCGACACTGGCACCTGTCAGGGTCAGCTGTCTCGCTGTCTTCAGAGTTCCCACGTCTGCCCTTACCAATTGGTCCTTGAGACTCTTGGACCTGCGGTAGGACATGATCGGAGGAGAGTGGAATTCCTTAACTGTATTTAGACAACCGCCCAATATACCCCAGTGACGCCGAATAATGTTACTTATGTCGGCGCTCTGTTCACAGTGGGTGGAGATAAATGGAATCCTAGTCATCTGTTTTTGTTTTGCCTTCCTTTTTAGAGTGTCATCCCTGTTCAGTTGACTGACCAATTTCTTTTGTTCCTGTAATAGCTTAATTGGATACCCTCGTTTCTCAAATTTATGTAACAGTGTATCCAAGGTATTGTTGGATGCCACAGGGTCAGAAACGATACGTTTAACCCTCAAGAACTGGGAGTATGGGAGGGATTTAACCATGGACCTAGGGTGATTACTGCTGTAGGTCAGTAGTGTGTTCCTGTCGGTTGACTTAGTAAATAATTCTGTCTGCAATTTACCATCCGACAGGATCACGCGAGTGTCCAAAAACTGCATTTCAACACAGGAATGCACCAAAGTGAACTGTAGTGCCCTATCGATTTCCATTGAGGAAACTGTGAAAATCACAGAGTTGTTTGGCCTCACCTGTCCAAATGAGGAAGACGTCGTCTATGTACCGCCACCAACGCCCTAACATGTTGGAAGTGGTGGCTTCCATAGACGACGTCCTCCTCAAACCTGCGCATAAAGATATTGGCGTAAGTTGGGGCCACATTGGACCCCATCGCCACGCCCTGTTCCTGCACGTAGTATGAATCTTGAAATAAGAAATAATTGTGCCTAAGCACAATCTCCAACAAAGATAGTACAAAATGTTGGGAACCGTCAGTGAGTGTGGATTTATCCAACATTGAACCGACCGCAGCCAATCCCTTTTGATGATCTATTGATGTATAAAGTGAAGTTACATCAAACGATGCAAGTATCACGTCAGATACATCAACAAGATCAACATCCTGCAATTTAAGCAAAAAGTCGCTGGTATCACGGATATATGAGCTGCCCCCACAAGCGAAACTGCACAGAACTTTATCAAGGAAGATGGCCACATGGCTGAAGATTGAATCGGAGCCCGAAACGATAGGGCGACCAGGGGGATCGACGAGGTCGCCCTATCGTTTCGGGCTCCGATTCAATCTTCAGCCATGTGGCCATCTTCCTTGATAAAGTTCTGTGCAGTTTCGCTTGTGGGGGCAGCTCATATATCCGTGATACCAGCGACTTTTTGCTTAAATTGCAGGATGTTGATCTTGTTGATGTATCTGACGTGATACTTGCATCGTTTGATGTAACTTCACTTTATACATCAATAGATCATCAAAAGGGATTGGCTGCGGTCGGTTCAATGTTGGATAAATCCACACTCACTGACGGTTCCCAACATTTTGTACTATCTTTGTTGGAGATTGTGCTTAGGCACAATTATTTCTTATTTCAAGATTCATACTACGTGCAGGAACAGGGCGTGGCGATGGGGTCCAATGTGGCCCCAACTTACGCCAATATCTTTATGCGCAGGTTTGAGGAGGACGTCGTCTATGGAAGCCACCACTTCCAACATGTTAGGGCGTGGTGGCGGTACATAGACGACGTCTTCCTCATTTGGACAGGTGAGGCCAAACAACTCTGTGATTTTCACAGTTTCCTCAATGGAATCGATAGGGCACTACAGTTCACTTTGGTGCATTCCTGTGTTGAAATGCAGTTTTTGGACACTCGCGTGATCCTGTCGGATGGTAAATTGCAGACAGAATTATTTACTAAGTCAACCGACAGGAACACACTACTGACCTACAGCAGTAATCACCCTAGGTCCATGGTTAAATCCCTCCCATACTCCCAGTTCTTGAGGGTTAAACGTATCGTTTCTGACCCTGTGGCATCCAACAATACCTTGGATACACTGTTACATAAATTTGAGAAACGAGGGTATCCAATTAAGCTATTACAGGAACAAAAGAAATTGGTCAGTCAACTGAACAGGGATGACACTCTAAAAAGGAAGGCAAAACAAAACAGATGACTAGGATTCCATTTATCTCCACCCACTGTGAACAGAGCGCCGACATAAGTAACATTATTCGGCGTCACTGGGGTATATTGGGCGGTTGTCTAAATACAGTTAAGGAATTCCACTCTCCTCCGATCATGTCCTACCGCAGGTCCAAGAGTCTCAAGGACCAATTGGTAAGGGCAGACGTGGGAACTCTGAAGACAGCGAGACAGCTGACCCTGACAGGTGCCAGTGTCGGCTGTTTTCCCTGTTTTGTCCTGCGTAAACTGTAAATTCATTCTTAAGGGTAGAGCTTTCGTGCACCCACGGACTGGGGTTTCATATCAGATGAGACATTATCTGACCTGTGACTCCAGTTTTGTTGTGTATGTTATCGTTTGTCCTTGCAATCTGTTGTACGTCGGTGAAACAACAACTGATTTCAAGACACGATTCAACAATCACCGACTTAGTGTCAGGAAAAAAAGACTGATTTACCAGTATCTAAACACTTTGCCAACCAGAAACACACTGAGAAAGACCTAAGATTCTGCATCATTGATCATGTACCAATGCCTAGGAGAGTGGCAACAGGACTAGCCTTTTAAAAAGCGAGAATTAAAATGGATCTACACGTTGGACTCCCTCCATCCACATGGTCTCAATGTGGATTACAAGGTTGGGGTCGGTTAGTGGCGTGTCTTGCCCTCTATCTGTGTATTTTTAATGTCGATTGTCCCAGTGTTGATTATGTGACTTGTGTGTACTATACATAAATCTTCGTTTATTCTAATAGTCTTTTAATACTGTATGTTTTGTATACCCTTCCGTGCACTTATGCTCACACTTTATCTTTATATTTACAGGTGTTATGCTGCGAGTTTGGGGTGATGAGGGGCGGTGTGGCCTTCATGCTGACGGTACGGTCGTGATGCCTTGATACCATTGTCTATGCGAAAAGCGACTTCCGTGTTCCCTCCAGAAGACTGTTTTTGTTTTTGTTACTTTCCGTTACATGTGTGGTAGGGGTTAAGAGGAGAGCCCTCTGAATGTTGTGGCGACAGGTTTGTGGCGACAGGTGGGTTGGATCGGAGCGGCCGCGACTCTGTATTTGCGTGCGGATGCGCGGCCGCTCTGTGGTCACGGCTGGCGGATCCACTCTTCATTGTTGTGGTATCCCTCAGCCGAGCCACTTAGCCACTCCTGACACTCTGGCATTGTCCCATGCCAGTACATCCCGATTCCACACTGCACCGGATTAAACTGTCAGCATGATCATCAGGGTGACAGAATGGGCTGTTTGCCCTTATCCATAATGGCCGTCTTGGTGCGGTGACGTAGGAGCACACTGCATCGGATTAAATTGTCAGCATGATCGTCAGGGCAACAGAATGGGCTGTTTGCCCTTATCCATAATGGCCGTCTTGGTGCGGTGACGTAGGAGCATATGCGTCAGGTGACGAGATTGATACTGGCCGGCAGCATGTATTACACGTCGTATTGATACTGGCCGGCAACATGCACTACACGTCGTATTGGCATGCGCAGTGGGGACCTGGGCACGCCGGACCGCACATGTCAGCAGCGACCACAACCGACCCTCATCCTGCATCCTCAATATGTACCACCTGTATTAGTAAGCACGTGACACTTTATTTAATCATCTACAGTTGACACTGATTATACTATCAACTATGTAATTATAGAAATATTTCACTAAGTTTTATATTTATGGTAACAGTTTTTAAGCAATCAGGTGCACCACGATTGAACCACATTGTATTGCTGATTTTATCTGTATTCACATGTATGATGTATTCTGCATTTTGTTTTATTTATTAATTATGTTCACTTAACATGTAATTGGTCTATGGCTAGCTATAACACTATATATGTTTGGATCTTGATCTGTACACACTGCTTGAGGAAGGCTCCTGTGTTAGAGCCGAAACGTCGCTACAGCCTTATGGGTAAATAAAGTTTTTTGTTATTTTATTCATTGGAGTGCTGCCCTTTTTCCACGTCTATATATATATATATATACAGTATTTTTCACCCCATAAGACACATTTTTCCCCCAATTTTGGAAGCGCTCATTAGTACCGGAGGACCAGGAAGAGGTGAAGGTTCTGTACTCACTGCTTCCTGGACCTCGGCTGTCGGCTTTGCAGTGGCTGCGCACAGCGTGAGGGCGCTCTATAACCTCAGGTTGTGCTCATCGGTTCACAGCACAGCCAGTGGCAGGATGAAGAGGATTGCGCTGGAGGAGAGGAGCGGCGGCGTCTGGAGCAGGAAAGGTAAGTGCTTTTTTATTTTATTCCATATGAGGCTGATGGGGGCTAATATAAGGCTTCTAGTCGCTGATATAACATGGCTGGGGGCTGGTGAGGGGCAATGGGGGCTAATATATGCTGCTGGGGGCTGGTGACAGGCAATGGAGGCTGATAAAATGCTGCTTGGGGCTGGTGACAGACAATGGGGGCTGATATAACGCTGGTGGGTGCTGGTGAGAGTTAATGGGGCTGATATAACGCTGCTGGGGGGGCTGGTGAGAGGCAATGGGGGCTGATATGAGACTGCTGGGGGCTAATGAGAGGTAATGGGGGGTGAAGAGAGGCTGCTGGGGGCTGGTGAGAGGCAATAGTAGCTGGTAAGAGGCATATGGGGGCTGATGAGAGGCATGGAGTCTGATATGAGGTATATGGGGGCTGATGAGAGGCATGTGTCTCTTATCTGAGGTCTGCTTGGGGGTCATATACATTAGGGTCTGATTGGGTGTCTGATATGAGGTCTGATTAACATTGGGGGTCTGATTGGTGGTCTGACCAGAGGTCTAATGAAAAATATATTTTTTTCTTATTGTCCCCCTCTAAACCTTATGGCTGGTACATCTTATAGGGCAAAAAAATATGGTGTTGTGACCTGTGTATATAATATATAATATATATATATATATATACTGTATGTATTGTATCGATGTTTTATTTTTATTATATTTTGGACTTTATTTTGGTAAGTTATTGAAATGCAGCTGATCTCTAAGCTGCCACCTTATGAACTCTGCAGATTTTAGGTAGCACACGTTCGCTGTATGACAGCCATAGATACAGGTTAGTAATAATCTGATCGGGGGGGATCTTTCAGAAATATGTGATCTTTTCACAGGATTCCAATAATTAGATATTTAAAGTAATGAAAGTAAGAAAAAAAAATGAGAGCCTCACTTCTGAAACTTGCAGATGAAGCCCCCCGGGACTGAAAAGCGAGACGAGAAGATTAAAATATTACAATCTGAAATCAATTACTGTTGAAAAGCAGCGCGGGTCAATATGTGAGCTGAACCTGATGAAGGCTGGACAGGAGCTTGTCAAGATGGCCCATTACAACCATTTACTGCAACTTCCATTCCAGCACCTTCGAACAAATGTGACCATCTATTTAAATTTGTTCATTCCACGGGAAGGTGATAGTTTCCCCGCAGACCCCAGGAATCGTGTTCTTACTTTATTATCTTAAATGTCATTCAGAAAAAAAACATAAAAAAAAAAAAAAAAATCAAATGTAGCAGTGCTGATTATGTTCTTTGGGGAAATTCATAGCAATCTCAAATGTTCTTCATTATTCTGTAGGACTGCGAGGGGCAGACTGCACCAGAAGAGGCCACCTGGGTCAGGTTTCTGCATGCAGTTTTGGAAGCCAGGATCAGAAGTGGATCATAAAAGGAGAGAACGTATAAAGGGCAGATGCAACTTCTCATTTTTGAATTCACTCCTGGTTTTGGCTTAGGCATTAGGGTTAAAGAGAGTCACTGATGGTTTGTTGGGTGACATACACAGCATTACAAACATAACTCGTTGTTCTTTGTTCATTTTCAGAGCCCAAGAACAACTTTTGAGCCATATGATAACTAGTAAAAAGAGTCCAAGGGGCGCTCACAACCCTCACAACCCCTGATCCTTCTAGCCATCTTCTTCAGCTCCCTGTGTCAACATTCCCCTGGATTAAATCCTACGCAAGTGCACTGCTGAACTCGTTTTGTGCCTATTTGTATAACGGGAGGTCTAGTCTGGGATCTGTAATAAAGGAAATCTGGTTTTATGTCTATATTGAAGGGGTCTAGTGGGAAATCTTTATTTAGAGGAGCTGTAATTTCTATTAGTATAATAAATCTAAGGAATCTAGGGGGGTTGGGCAGTAGTGTTAGCTTTAAGCACCTGATCTGAGGTCTGAATTTCTGTAAGATATTTGGTCTGGGTTCTGTATTTCTATTGGAGGTCTGATTTGTAGTCTGTATTTGTTTAGGAGGTCTGATCTGGGGGTCTGTATTTTGTATATGGTCTGTGGTCTGTATTTCTTTAGGAGGTCTGGTGTGGGGGTCTGTATTTATTTAGGAGGTGTGGTCTGGTGGTCTGTGGTCTATATTTCCTTAGTAGGTCTGGTCTGGGGTCTGTATTTCTTCAGGAGGTCTGGTGTGGGGGTCTGTATTTATTTAGGAGGTCTGGTCTGTGGTCTGTGTCTATATTTCCTTAGTAGGTTCTGGTCTGGGGCCTGTATTTCTGTGAGAGGTCTGCTTTGAAAGCTGGATTTATTTAAAGGTCTGCAGTCTCTATTAATGTAGGGGAGATCTGTATTTATTTACAAGGGTGTAAGGAGGTCAGATTTATTTAGGTGGGTCTGGTCTGTGGGTCGTGTATTAGTTTAGAGTGTATATTCTGTGGTCAGGAGTAAATTTTGGGATGTCACGAAGGGGGTCATATGGGATTTAGGGACTGGTTACTTATTCTACAGAATATCAATTGGCTGGGCATAAGGCCAGAAATTTTGCTCTGTAGCCCCCCCCCCCCCCTCTGTATCTCCCTGATGTCCCCCTAAAAAGTACTGACATAACCTCCCTGGTGTATAGGACCATAAAGATATACACTGCTCAAAAAAATAAAGGGAACATTTAAACAACACAATGTAACTCCAAGTCAATCACACTTCTGTGAAATCAAACTGTCCACTTAGGAAGCAACACTGAGTGACAATCAATTTCACATGCTGTAGTGCAAATGGGATAGACAACAGGTGGAAATTATAGGCAATTAGCAATACACCCCCAATAAAGGAGTGGTTCTGCAGGTGGTAACCACAGACCACTTCTCAGTTTCTATGCTTCCTGGCTGATGTTTTGGTCACTTTTGAATGCTGACGGTGCTTTCACTCTAGTGGTAGCATGAGACGGAGTCTACAACCCACACAAGTGGCTCAGGTAGTGCAGCTTATCCAGGATGGCACATCAATGCGAGCTGTGCCAAGAAGGTTTGCTGTGTCTGTCAGAGTAGTGTCCAGAGCATGGAGGCGCTACCAGGGAGACAGGCCAGGAGATGTGGAGGAGCCGTAGGAGGGCAACAACCCAGCAGCAGGACCGCTACCCTCCGCCTTTGTGCAAGGAGGAACAGGAGGAGCACTGCCAGAGCCCTGCAAAATGACCTCCAAGCAGGCCACAAATGTGCATGTGTCTGCTCAAAACGGTCCAGAAACAGACTCCATGAGGGTGATATAAGGGCCCGATGTCCACAGGTGGGGGTTGTGCTTACAGCCCAACACCGTGCAGGACATTTGGCATTGCCAGAGAACACCAAGATTGGCAAATTCGCTACTGGCGCCCTGTGCTCTTCACAGATGAAAGCAGGTTCACACTGAGCACATGTGACAGATGTGACAGAGTCTGGAGACGCCGTGGAGAACATTCTGCTGCCCTGCAACATCCTCCAGCTTGACCGGTTTGGCATTGGGTCAGTAATGGTGTGAGGTGGCATTTCTTAGAGGGCCGCACAGCCCTCCATGTGCTTGCCAGAGGTAGCCTGACTGCCATTAGGACCCGAGATGAGTCCTCAGACCCCTTGTGAGACCATATGTTGGTGCTGTTGGCCCTGGGTTCTTCCTAATGCAAGACAATGCTAGACCTCATGTGGCTGGAGTGTGTCAGCAGTTCCTGCAAGACGAAGGCATTGATGCTATGGACTGGCCCGCCCGTTTCCCAGACCTGAATCCAATTGACACATCTGGGACATCATGTCTCGCTCTATCCACCAACGTCACGTTGCACCACAGACTGTCCAGGAGTTGGCAGATGCTTTAGTCCAGGTCTGGGAGGAGATCCCTCAGGAGACCATCCGCCACTTCATCATGAGCATGCACAGGCGTTGTAGGGAGGTCAAACAGGCACGTGGAGGCCACCACACACAACTGAGCTCTTTTGACCTTGTTTTAAGGACATTACATCAAGTTGGATCAGCTTGTAGTGGTGTTTTTCCACTTTAATTTTGAGCGTGACTCAAATCCAGACCTCCATGGGTTAAAAAATTTGATTTCCATTTTTTTATTTTTGTGTGATTTTGTTGTCAGCACATTCAACTATGTAAAGAACAAAGTATTTCAGAAAAATATTTTATTAATTCAGATCTAGGATGTGTTATTTTTGTGTTCCCTTTATTTTTTTGAGCAGTGTATATAGCTATAGACTTGTAACATCTTACCATGGGCAGATTTCACTGGAACAAAATACATGTTGGAAAGCAAAATCCCTGTTACCAGCAAACAGAGAAACATTAGTCATTCTCTTTGGACAAATTTGTTCTCCTCACGTTTGTCTGCCGCTCAGACAAGCAGGTGTTTTGTTCCTTTGTGTATACACTGATTGTCAATTTGTGTCCTGGTTTTTCCCGCAGTGAATTGCTGATCATGACTTAATAAGATGCTATTAATCTCCTCTCAAATTAAATTTATTGTTTTCAAATTGCAACACAATTTTCCAGTAGCTGTATCCGATGATGAAGACCATCCAAGCAGAATACTCTAATGACCTTTCAGTGGTTTTATGGAGGCTTCTTTCTCCTGGGACAATTAGATTATGATGACTTTATAAATTGCTAAATATTTATTTCAGCAATTATATTTTTAAGAGGGAAAACTAGTCACTGGGATGTGATTTTTACTGGAACAAGCTGATCTACAGTATAGACCAAAAGTTTGGACACACCTTCTCATTCAAAGAGTTTTCTTTATTTTCATGACTATGAAGGCATCAAAACTATGAATTAAACACATCTGGAATTATATACATAACAAACAGTGTGAAACAACTGAAAATAATGTCATTATTCTAGGTTCTTCAAATAGCCACCTTTTGCTTTGATTACTGCTTTGCACACTCTTGCATTCTCTTGATGAGCTTCAAGAGGTAGTCCCCTGAAATGGTCTTCCAACAGTCTTGAAGGAGTTCCCAGAGATGCTTAGCACTTGTTGGCCCTTTTGCCTTTACTCTGGGCGGTCCAGCTCACTCCCGACAAGCCATCTCGATTGGGTTCAGGTCCGGTGACTGTGGAGGCCAGGTCATCTGGTGCAGCACCCCATCACTCTCCTTCATGGTCAAATAGCCCTAACTTTCAAAGTTTTCCCAATTTTTCGGCTGACTGACTGACCTTCATTCTTAAAGTAATGATGGCCACTCATTTTTCTTTACTTAGAATTTTGATTTATGGCAAGAAAAAAGCAGCTAACAGGTCTATTCAGTAGGACTATCAGCTGTGTATCCACCTGACTTCTCCTCAACGCAACTGATGGTCCCAACCCCATTTATAAGGCAAGAAATCCCACTTATTAAACCTGACAGGGCACACCTGTGGAAGTGAAAACCATTTCAGGGGACTACCTCTTGAAGCTCAGTCAAGAGAATGCCAAGAGTGTGCAAAGCAGTAATCAAAGCAAAGGTGGCTACTTTGAAGAACCTAGAATATGACATATTTTCAGTTGTTTCACACTTGTTTTGTTAATGTATATAATTCCACATGTGTCAATTCATAGTTTTGATGCCTTCAGTGTAAATCTACAATTTTCATAGTCAGTGAAAATAAAGAAAACTCTTTGAATGAGAAGGTGTGTCCAAACTTTTGGTCTGTACTATATAAATTGCACTTTTAATTATTCACATATTTTCCTTTTTAAAATATCTATCTATCTATCTAGCGAAAAAAAAGCCAGCAGCACACCATGGAGTCATGTAGCAGCGACGTTTCAACCGCTTGTTGCGGTCTTTCTCAAGCTATGTGCACATGTGTGTTACAACCACAAAGTATATAGGTGTGTCAATTAATAATACAATAAAATCAATCAAATACAAAGTGAACAAAATTCATGATGATGACATTAGAAGCATATAAAAATCTCATTATCAGTGTCCAAAGTACATAAATACAATAAATTTGCAGTGCTGTATAATCAAATACATGATATATTGTGAACAAACATAGTAAAAATGTAATTAATCATTACACAATACAGGTGCGCCCCAATGCATAGTGTAAATTAAAAGACTCACACAATCGCTGGTAAACAGCACACATGGAGCACAGCGTCTTAGTGGCGTCCCCATTCAGCTTCTGCGCATGAGCGGGAACACTAGAATCGCGATCCTTAAGGCGCAGAGAGACTCAATAGAGCCCATTTCAAAGATGGCTTGATCCAGCCATGCTCAGATGTGCGCATGTTATGCAGTAGAGGCCTCCCACTTCTAGTCATGTGATCATCATCACGTGATCCAAACAGAACCAGGTAAACAAAGTAATAAAGAAACTAAACAGATAACTGTGGGTCAGGATCGCATGCATACCCAAGTTAACCAACAATATCCGGATCTCGCACACATGGGAACCTAGGGTCAGGCGTCCTGTCAACCCTTATGTCTCACTACAAATCCATTCAACCAGTGCACATTACGGGAAAGGATGGTGTCCCACGGCTAAGACCAACCGGACCAACAGTAAGGTCATCGCCATGATCGGGCGACGGCGGCATCGCCGGCGAACCGCCCCCGTCCCCCATGAGACACCACACCAATCCACCAAGTGCATAAAATGGCTAGAGCAAACCCTGATGTGACCCTTTGTAAAGAGGGAACAGCAACTTCATATTCAAATATCAAATATCAAAAAGTATTCACTGTGTGGGTGAACCTACAACTGCCATATAACAAGCGCCACATATGCAGCAAAATTCAGATCGGGCCATCATGCAAGATGTTTTTTTTGAAAAATATAAAACAGAATGTGGGTAGCTGATGTGACGCTTTGCGATCCACAGCGATACTAGGAAATCGCAAATGCGCCATATTTTGCAATCACAGAGACACCAGAGGGTTCACTAAAAATCTTCTCTTTTCACTAAAGGAGTAATTCACAGTGCCATTATCACCTCCTTGTGACAAACCTTTCCTGCCCCATGCCAAGTTGAGTAGCCATCAATCTAGTTCTCTTATGACAGAACCTCCTAAACCTGGTCTTTCTGCAGCCATAGTGTCTCCAATACCAGCAGGGTTCTCACACCTTCAGTCTTGCCAGCGAGCTCAGAAGAAAAGGACAGATCCTTATCACACAGCTGGTTGGTACAGGAAGGAAGATGACCTGAAAGTCCCCTTCAATCCATAAGCTTCATATTTTTCCTATATTTTCCTAATATTTCATGGGTTATGGAAATGTGAAAGGAACCATCTTTTCAGAGATGGTTTTGGTTCTTCTAACCCACCTTCTAGGAAACCCGCGGGCAAATCAGAGATTCCCGCTCTGAGATATAAAGGTTCCCAGGCACCCTGTATTATCTTTTAGTCGTATTTGTTATCAGATGATGGTAACATTGTACTGATTATCAATATCAACTATATTTCTTGATTGGACTTACGGGATATGGAGAAATGGGCAAAGCAAACATTCTGCCAGATTTTCTCCCTATGGGGCAAAGGACTGCCCCGTTCCAATTACACAAGGCTGGACCTGACATGTCATAACCACTCCCCGCTTCAGAGTGGGTAAAAACAGTGACACACATCAGGTCCTGGGTCCTTCTTCTACCCATCTGACGTCGACTGACATCACGACCGCCTGCTGGGACACGGGCACACCCCACCATCTTGGATTATTCCACAAAGACTTTTGACTTTTACTGGACTTTACCACGGTAATTCTGGACTTACAGACATTCTATTCCCTTCCACCTCTTACCTATTTCTATCCAAACCAATCTGTCCAACTGGCAGGTATATTTATCTGTCAGCTTTATTGTATATATATTTTTGTGTATAGTTTTAGAATAAAACTAACGATTTCATCGTTCCAGTTTTTGCCCTTGTTACTTGTGACCTGATCTATGCTAAGAACTCTGTCCTCAGAAGACATACTACCAAATTGTTTTATTTTTATAAATTGTTAATTTACTAGCTAGGTTGCAAATAACCGTTTCGACCCTTTAGGATTAGCTAGCCGGGGGTCTCTTCGCCCCGATTCAATACGAAGAGTGGTGGCAGCAAATTAATTTGATTTCCAGCGTGAAATCAGGTAATTTAATTTTTACCGATTGTACATACAATCGTGATTGTATCCTGTCTGGGCCCTCCAACCAATCTTAAACGTCTTCTGTGCTCACAGTGGATTCGCCTCCAGAAAGTCTCTAGTGGAGACCTGTATGGCAACCTGTGCTTAGTACGACGGATTGGCGGGTGGTTGTCACAGCTTGGTAAGACCCAGAGTGCTCCTTGTCCTTTGTGCAGGATGTCTATCTATCTATCTATCTATCTATCTATCTATCTATCTATCATCTCTATCTATCTATCTATCTATTATCTACCAGAGGTGCTCAATAAGTTATCTATCTCAGCATGTTCTGTCAGAGTTATGCCTTTACAAGTCAGTGTTTTGGTCAGTGATTTTCATCAGGATTGGAGCCTCCACAGATATAAGATATTTGAGAAAGATCTGCACCTGTTCTGTGCTTAGAGCCACACCTGGTTTTGGCTCACAATCACTGATGGAAGTCACTGACCAAAATACTGATGTGTGAATGAGGCATTCTGGACATGCAACATACACAATAGCAGTTCGTGTGATGAAAGCACTGGAAGTGACAGGATGGCATGTGCAGTACAGTGCAGGTCTACAAAGATAGTAAGTCAGGGTTATAGCTCATGAATTAGGCATTTCAGTTGACACATTTTCTTGTATCATTCATGATGTCTTGATTATGTCAAAGGTTAGTTCCCTGTGGGTCCCAATAATGTTGACGCCTGAGCAAAAATCTTGCCAACAGCAATTTATTCAAGAGAATTTGGACACGCTTAGAGAAAATTCAGGAGACTTCTATTTTCAAATGATTACGGGTGATGAAACATAGGTCCACCACCATGATCCTGAGACCAAATAAGAGTCCATGCAATGGAAGCAAAAGGGGTCACCAACTCCAAAGAAATTGTGTGTGCAGCAGTCAGCTGGAAAGATCATGGCTAGTGTTGGTTAAGCAGCAAAGTGCTTGTGTGCTCTGGTGCTCGAGTAGAACACTTCCTGATGCTCGGGTACAATGGAAGAACCCAAAAATTATACCAGGCACCCCCTGCTCTGAAGAGGGGAGGGTGTTGGGACTCTAGTTCAGCTTAGGAGTCCCTGCTCTGATTCCATATATAGCTATGTCCAGATATAGAGTCAGTGCTTGGGGACACCCAATGTATTTAAATCTAATTTAGCCTCTATTTCTGAAAAGTTTCTGGCGGGATTCAAACTCACAACCGTCTATGTTACAGCCAAGCATCTTAACCACTACACTATAGAGCTGCATGGCCATTTACTTAAAAAATAAATAAAATAAAAAATAAAAATAAAAAGAGACTTCTGTTGTATAGGATTTATATATTTTATATATTTTTTTGTAATTGTAATAAATGTATGCCACAAAATTAATGTGTAATTACTAGATAAAAAAAAAAAATATATATATATAGCAAACAAAATAAAGTAGCAGCACTCAAGGTAGCTTCTTATCAGATGGGACCTACTCTAACACTGAGTGTCCAGCTCCATTGTTACTCTGATTAAAAGCACCAAGGGGTTGGGGATGGGCGGGGAGTGCTAAGTTCCAAAGATGATGCCTAGTCCTCTGTAATATACATATAACCAAATAACGGAACAGCACCTCCAGAGACAATCGCAGGTGCAAGCTACCAGGCAACAATACAGCAAGCAAAATAAAATAGCAGCACACTACTAAATGCACTAAGACTGGGTGAACAGGTGAATGTGTGAACAGGGTCAAACACATGACGCCAATACTTACTAATAAGCAGTGAAGAAGCTCTTAGCGCATATTATTGATCAAAAATATGTCGGGCCCATCTACCAGACGACAAGGTAGCTGGACACTCAGTGTTAGAGTAGGTCCCATCTGATAAGAAGCTACCTTGTTGTCTGGTAGATGGGCCCGACATATTTTTGATCAATAATATGCGCTAAGAGCTTCTTCACTGCTTATTAGTAAGTATTGGCGTCATGTATTTGACCCTGTTCACACATTCACCTGTTCACCCAGTCTTAGTGCATTTAGTAGTGTGCTGCTACTTTATTTTGTTTGCTGTATTGTTGCCTGGTAGCTTGCACCTGCGATTGTCTCTGGAGGTGCTGTTCCGTTATTTGGGCCCCCATATCTATACACAGGCCCCCATATCGATACACAGACCCCCATATCAGATGCTCATCAGATTTCCTGATAATAATGCAAATAGGCAGGATCAATGGAAGCGAAGTGGGATAAGTGTGCTGAAATCAGGGATTACATTGAAAAGTAGTAAGTTCAATTTTCTCAGAAAATGTTGTTTTCATATTTAGGTAGATAACTTATTGAACACCCCTCATATCTACTGTATCTATCAATCTATTATCTATTGTGCGGATTTACTCTGGTAGACAGGCTAGCGGACGCAGTATAGAGGCAACGACAACGTCTTTAACTTAAACAGTTTAGTGTTTTATTCACACATAAGGAAAGTGACAACAAAAAGTCAGTTTCAAGTCAAAAACAGTCACCTTGAGTCTGGTGTTTGTTTACACCAGGCAGCAACACATAAGTCCTTGGGTGAAACAGAAGTCCACGTGCTTTCATCCAAATGAGATAGCAGGCCTTAATCCCGACCCAAACTCTCAGGCCCCAACACAGAGACTGCCAAAGCTCCACTGTCAGATGGAGGATAATCCACTCACAGCTGAGACTGCTGGATGGGTTTTATATCCCTAACCAAAACTTGGCCTGGAACGTGGGGAACAGCCTGCACTTTGGCTGCTCCCAGTAAGAGCCAGCCCGTATAGGCTTTACAGCCACACTAAATAACCAATAGTGTCAGTCAGCACTAGCTGCCGCTGACACTTAAAATTACCGGCTCTTACATCACCGAGGCCAGGAACCTCGGTGACACATATCTATCTATTATCTATCTACAGGTGAAACTCAAAAAATTTGAATATCGTGCAAAAGTCCATTTATTTCAGTAATGCAAATTAAAAGGAATTGCATTAATGCAAGTTAAAATTTGAATTTTGTGATTTCCAGGGTCAGCAATTTTGTTCAAATGCCTGGGGTATAGACATCTGTAGGCTGCGCTGGGACACAGAAGTGGATGTGCTAGCTGATGGTGCATGCGAAGGTCCAGGTGCAGAGCGGGAGGCATCCGGGCCTGCGTCTTGGACAGGTGATTGGCCAGCACATAACACAGGGGAAGAGGAGGCAGTGGTGTGACCAGCAGACACTGATTGTGGACCCAGGCGTTCGGTCCACCTATTAGAGTGCTTTGATGCCATGTGGCGGATCATGCTAATGGTGGTGAGGTTGCTAGTGTTCACACCCCTGCTCATTTTGGTACAGCACAGGTTGCAAAAGACAATTCTTTTATCGTCCGCACTTTCCTCAAAAAAGCGCCCTTGGCACAGGGGAACAGTTGTGGGCCTATTTGGTGTGGCCCGCCTTCTCCCTTTTGCCTCCCCACTGCCTCTTCCAGCCTGTTGCGGTGCTGCGGACCCCTCCCCCTCTGTACTGCTGTACTCGCTCGGCTTTTCACCTTCCCAGGTTGGGTCAGTGACTTTATCGTCCATCTCCTCCTCTTCCACTTCCTCACTCTGGACATCCTCCTGACTTGTTTACCTAATAACAACCTCAGTTATTGGCAACTGTGTCTCATCACCATCATCCACCTCGTGAAACACTAATTGCCATTCCCCACCATCATCTTCTTGTGACTGTGGATGCTCAAGAGTTTGGATATCAGTGCGATCTCCTCATGTCCCTCTTCAAGTGGGCTTCGCGAGAGGCCCAAATCAAGGAATGGCGATGAATAGAGCTCCTCGGAATATCTGAGTCTGGAATCACTTTTTTGCCAAGACTCTCCATGGTGGGAGAAAGGAGGATCAGGGTGAGGATTCTGTTGACCAGACTCTTGGCTACTGAGACTGGACTTTGTGGAAGACAAGTTGGTGCTTAACCAACTGGTAGCATTTTCTGCAATCCAACCGACCACCTGGTCGCACTGTTGTGACTTCGAGAGTGATGTCCTGTGCCGTCTTGCAAACTGTGACATAAAGCTAGGTATCGTGGATGAGTGTGTTTCTTGTGCTCTGGCAGCAGGCACAGTTTCACCGTGCCCAGGGCCTCGGCCTCTGCAAGCACCATCAGCAGCACGGCCACTTTCCCATCTTTCCCACCTTACTGCTCGCCTTCTGCATATTAAATGGTATATATGCTTGCAAGTATGTCACACGTACAGTAGCACAGGTTTTGTAAGTGTATGCGCAAATAAATAAAACTGAATGTCACTGATATTTAGGATGTGCAAACGTTATACAGGAGATGTAGCACAGGTAATTAAGGTATTAGACTGAATGTCACTGATATTTATGATGCGCAAACGTTATACAGGACACCGTCAACGTACACTGTCTACGTAAAAAGTACACTGGATGTCACAGATATTTTTAGGCTGCGCACACGTTAAACAGGATATGTAGCGCAGATAATGTCGCTGTCTGCAGCGGCCAAACAATTGCAAACTATTTAGTGCAGGTTGCGCTAAAAATATATACTGTATTGCTGCCAGATACAACAATAGTCCTTAAAATGACTTTTGGGTCTCTAACACCAAGCCTGCCTAACCAAAAAATTTAATTAAATTCCCTACACTATCTGTCCCTTCTACAGCACAGCTCTCCCTGATTAAGACTGGCCGAACCACGTGTCATCGGGTTTATAGCGCCCGATGATACATTCCGGCCAGCCAATCACTGTAATGCCAGTAACCAACATGGTTACGGCATTACAGTGAGTGGCAAAACTTACCTGCACGTTTATTGGCTGCAAAGCCATTTGCTGACTCCGGTGTGCTGTCTCCGAAACACCTATTTAAAGCACTATACCAATATTAATATACACTCACCTAAAGAATTATTAGGAACACCATACTAATACGGTGTTGGACCCGCTTTTGCCTTCAGAACTGCCTTAATTCTACGTGGCATTGATTCAACAAGGTGCTGATAGCATTCTTTTGAAATGTTGGCCCATATTGATAGGATAGCATCTTGCAGTTGATGGAGATTTGAGGGATGCACATCCAGGGCACGAAGCTCCCATTCCACCACATCCCAGAGATGCTCTATTGGGTTGAGATCTGGTGACTGTGGGGGCCATTTTAGTACAGTGAACTCATTGTCATGTTCAAGAAACCAATTTGAAATGATTCGAGCTTTGTGACATGGTGCATTATCCTGCTGGAAGTAGCCATCAGAGGATGGATATATGTTCTCATTCTGTTTACGCCAAATTCGGACTCTACCATTTGAATGTCTCAACAGAAATCGACACTCATCAGACCAGGCGACATTTTTCCAGTCTTCAACAGTCCAATTTTGCTGAGCTCGTGCAAATTGTAGCCTCTTTTTCCTATTTGTAGTGGAGATGAGTGGTACCCGGTGGGGTCTTCTGCTGTTGTAGCCCATCCGCCTCAAGGTTGTGCGTGTTGTGGCTTCACAAATGCTTTGCTGCATACCTCGGTTGTAACGAGTGGTTATTTCAGTCAACGTTGCTCTTCTATCAGCTTGAATCAGTCGGCCCATTCTCCTCTGACCTCTAGCATCCACATGGCATTTTTGCCCACAGGACTGCCGCATACTGGATGTTTTTCCCTTTTTACACCATTCTTTGTAAACCCTAGAAATGGTTGTGCGTGAAAATCCCAGTAACTGAGCAGATTGTGAAATACTCAGACCGGCCCGTCTGGCATCAACAACCATGCCACGCTCAAAATTGCTTAAATCACCTTTCTTTCCCATTCTGACATTCAGTTTGGAGTTCAGGAGACTGTCTTGACCAGGACCACCCCCCTAAATGCATTGAAGCAACTGCCATGTGATTGGTTAACTAGATATTTGCATTAATGAGAAATAGAACAGGTGTTCCTAATAATTCTTTAGGTGAGTGTATAATTACAAACATATTAATAAAAAGAAGGGAAGGAAAAAATAAAAATTTGAGGGTTTTGTATATTATTTAATTGGGAAAGTGTGCTTGCAATAGGGAGTCAAGATTTGTCCATTAAATCAAGACAAACAAATCCCGGTTACTGACAAACCAAAATTTTAGAGAGGGATTTCTTTTATTTTATTTTTAAACCCATTCTGACATATTTTTTTTTTTTAAAGAATGTTACCAACTGTGCCACCCCTTAATACACAGGTAGATAATACTGTGGCTCCATTTCTTACTGTAGTCAAGTGATTGATGAGAAAATGTCTGTGCTTGGTTAGAAAGAACCAGATGGACCAAAGTCTCCACAATAAGGTTTGCCATATAAATAAGACAGCTCTTGCTTTCAAGAAGGTCTAAGTATTGAAATATCAATTCCATTTTGAAAACAACATATGCTGTAGGACTTCTCCTCCGAACATTCACTGATGACTCTTAACTATGCTGGAACAAATTGTCGGAAGTGTCAATGTAACACATAACTTAATATTATCCAAGGGCTTCAAATTGTCTTATCAATTGAAAACTGAGAAATAACTAGAAACCGAAATAAGAACATTCACATTTTGTGTTGGGATTTTCATCTTTTCTTTTTTGAAGTTTAGGACAACTTTGCCAAGGTTAAATTGCAGCATCACAGCTAATGTGAGCCCGCAAAGTCGGGCAACCTGATGCCCGTGCAAAAAAAATGTCGGGACACGTCGGCAAACACTGAGGATGCATCAAACTAAACTTGCAACATAATGTCAAAACGTCCTTTCCTGTGGGAAACAAGGCTTCATGCATGGCAACGCGTCCCCATTCATTTTTTGTGGGGACAAAACTGAACAAACTGGACCGGAGTGCACTAGAATGCACCAGAAGTACAGAGAGGAGGTTGGGATGTGGATGATGAGCAGCAGATCTTGTATGCAGTCTCCATTTCCACAGTCTGTCCTGTCCATTCTCTCCGTACTTCATGTCTCCTCATGAACTCCATTCCTACAGAGATTTAGCTAAAGATCTTATCATCTGTATTCAGGATCATAATCCCTGACAAGCAGAGCAGAGAGGAGGATGAGGCAGCTCTTTAGCTCAGTGTTGTGAAGTAACTTGTTCTCCTGTGTGATTAGAACAGGTTTTGTGTCCACTAATAGGATGGCGGCCATTTTATTTCTCCTGATGATTGTTCCCTAGGCAAAACAAGGCAAACTAGTGTTGATCGCGAATATTCTAATCGCAAATTTTTATCGTGAATATTGGCACTTCGAGAATTCGCGAATATCTAGAATATAATGCTATATCTTCATAATCGTGGATATTCTAGATTTTTTTTTCATCAGCACCCATGATCCCTCACTGCTTCTTGCTTGTGGACCAATGAGAAGGCTGCAATATATTTGACTTTAGGAGTAGTGTTGATCGCAAATTTTCACCGCAATTTTTCAGATTGACGATTTTCGCAATCAAGAAAATAATGATTGGAGATCACGAATTCTCGAATTTGCAAATATATGATGAATATTTGCCCAAATATTAGCAAAATTTCACTAATTTAAATATTGACTCTGCCGCTCATCGCTAATTATAACTAAAGAAGAGAATAGGAGAATACATTTATAATAAAGTGATATTTATGTATTTTAATTTTTTTAATTGCTGGAGAACTTCTTTAAGGGCATTGTCAACAGCAATCAGCTGTTCCAAAGTAAATCCAGAAGTAGGAACCAGAACTACACAGCTCCATCCATTTTGTAGTGGATGAAGTTGGTTACTGCGATGCTGCTCCCATTGGTTACAACACTGGATGAAGTGGTGTAGTTTTGGCACCGAATCTACCCCAAAGTGGTAGGTTCCCTTTAAATCTAGCAAGCATTGTAACAATGGCATTTGGCAGCCGCCAGCGTGCAGCGCATCCTGCTATGTACCTCAGTCGAACTGCACACAAGGCTCCTCCTCTCCGCTGCAGGCTCTGGACCTGCTTCAGACGACAACAGCTTCAGTTGCACCTTGTAGAAGCCGCACGCGTCCTGTTTCTTTAAGGCTTTGTGCACGCCCCTGATTCCGCCTTCTCTCCAATCCCGGCCAGACTCCACCTTTATAAGGGTGCTTCCCCCTTCCTTTGATGCCTGAGCAATATTATAGTTTTCTACAGCGAAGGTTCTAGCTAGTTGTTCCTGTGTTGTTATCCTGCTTTCGACCTTAGCCTGTATCCTGACCTCGTCTCTGCCTGATCCTCCTGTACCTCGCTGCTCTAAAGTGTATGATTCGGATTGTCGACCACGCCTCTGTCTGCTGTTCAGCTTGTTACACCTGCTGCACCTGAGCTATTCAGCTCTGCTGTTCTAACAGCTCCAGCTCTGCTTAATCACCAACTCAGCTCTGCTTCATCTGACTCTGCTGCTGCGCTTCTTCCATCCAACGACAGCTCGCTTTATCTGTCTGTATCCCCAGTGCTTGCACTGGGGCGTTCAGCTGCCACTTAGCTGGGACAATTCTTGCGGTAGCGACCTGGTGTCTCCTCTGCAGCTAAGACCAGCTTCTGCATCCTCGAGCAGGATAAAGGGTGAAGACCAGGGGAACACTGAGATTCCGCTCCCAAGTTTGGCCCAAAGCCAAACCGGTAAGTGGCACAGCAGGTCCACACCCGTTGGAGCCTTACAAGCATCCTCTTTACACCTAACTATGACGGAATAAAGATTAATCTAATATTAAACAAATGGATCAGATAAGTAATATGACCAGAAGACGAATACCATCTCCATCTCCAGCCCTGGACAAGTATTCCTATTATTGGATTTAAACAAGTAGAAATGTATATATTTAAATTGACTTCTAATCTTCCATCCCAGTTGAATAGTCAATCGAATTGTCAAGATCTACGAAGATTCTCACTCAAAGAGACTGGAAGTGAATTATTCTATTTAGCACTGCAGTTTTATTGTTATAGAGCACTTGAAATTTGGCACTTGGCATGAGGATTCTGGATAGGCGGCTTTATTATCCAATTCTTCGCTATATCATCACAGTCAGAATGAAATTATGCTTAGATTAGGCCGAATAGTCATGATATAGATGGCGATGAAAGATGAGCACTGTATTTATGATTGTGAAGGTAAAAATTCCTCGATGGGAAGATGTTGCTACCATAAGGTTATATTACAAAAACATATCTAACTGTGCAGAGGTCAATAACATGGATACTTGCCCTGATTGTCTGCGGTTTGTACAGGAAGCTCTTGAGGATTTGGAGTGGTAATGGCTCTGGTAGATCATGCAGAGATGGTTATTCTCTGTAACTTGAGGAGTGGAGCACATGGACTTTGCTTCCTTTCTCCTTTCCTGCTAACACTAGGCTCCCTCTAGACTAAACTGAGCTAGGGATGGAGCTAAAGGTCCACAACTCAGATTCTGTAGCAGTTGTGCCAAAGTTGCTTAACTCTTCCACTACCATGCATTTCCATAATGGGGATACAAAGCATACAAGTCACGGCCACGGTTATGGCCGTGACTCCTTGGGAGCCGCATACTGTTTCCCGCGGTTTGGGTTGTTGTTTCAACCGCAGCTTGAGGCTTGATGTTGTTTGCCTCAAGTGCGGTTGCCGCGGACAACAGGTATGTGTGCGGTTCCCTTGGAGTTTGTGTGCGTGGATGTATGCACTGTTGTTTGTCTGTGTACACTCTGTGTATTGTGTGGTGTGCACTGACACCTTTCCTGCACTGTGGCTGCCCGTGGCAACGTTTGTCGTTGTGTACATGTGGTGGCAGTGTCCCGGCCTTGGGGCTGACTCCCAGGAAATGGTTGCCACCCATGTCGTTGCCTATAGCAACAACCACAGTGTGTTTGTTGTGTTGGACACTGTTCCTTTAAGGCTCCATTCACACGTCTGTTTTTTCTTTCCTGATCTGTTCCGTTTTTTGCTCAATGTCTGATTTTTTCCAGGACCCATTGAAAATGAATGGGTCCAGATCTGGTCCAGATCTGTTCCTGAAAAAATGGAACAGATCAGGAAAGAAAAAACTGACGTGTGAATGGACCCTAAGTTGGTGTTTTCCCTTTCCTGTGGTGCTGGAAGGGTTAACTCCCTTCCCAGTGTGTGTGATGTCACTGGGTGTGTCTGACCGTTGGGTGTGGCCTCTTAGGCCTATAAAGCCTCTCACTTTGGCATGGCTCAGTAGGTTGCTTCAGTCATGCTTTGCTGTTGCAGCCTCCTGTGATTTCCATCTTCTTCCGGTCATAAGTTCTAATACCGTGATGTGTTGTTGATGTCTTGTGTCTTTGGCTTTTTGTGCAGCTATGGATGTCCTGGTCCCTGTGTGTCTTCATGTGTGTGCTGTTACCTTTGTCTGTGTGGACAGCCTTTTCTTAGCACGGGTTCCAGTCAGCAAGGCTGAGACAGGTTTGTGTGGAACTGTTAGGGTTCACCTGTCTTATCCAAAGTCATGTTTATGTACCCCCCTTCTTCATGCTGCTTGGCCAGGGAGACTCCTGCTCCTCCGTGCCTAGGAGGAGTGGGTTGTCTTACCCTGCTCCTTAGCCCAGGGACCGGTCGGAGGGTAAGTCAGGGATCCGAGGTTCCTGCGCATGGGTCCTCCTACCATCAAGGTCGGCCCATGCAGGTAGGAGACAGGGTCAGCGTTAGGGATGCAACAGGAGGTGACCTGCTCCCTGATTCTGTGTTCCTGGCGAGTAGCGACTGGACATCTTCCATCATCGCACGGCTGAGGATTTCCCCCATCCTCAGCCGTGACAATACAATGGTATAGCATTACTTCCTGGCTGGGTGTGGCCACTTGGGTTTTATCACCTGTTACTTCCAGGCTGGAGTCAGTTGTACTCCAGCCTTTGTTGGTGCTGGAGCTTTGCTCCTTTCCTGGGTGTGTTATCTACCCAGTCCTTGAGGGCCACCTAGTGAGACATCAATGTCTTTCCGATGTCTTCTATGTCATCCCGTTGTCTACCTTCCCTTCACTACCCTTTCATATGTTTGGTGATGTTTATGGGTGGTTGTTGTCTTGTCTAGTGGTTGTTACATATCTGGTCTGTTGGTGTCTGTAGTCCAGCATGTTTGCTAGACATGTTCCCTGTGTGTTGTGCCTCCAGAAGGGTGCCTCAGGATTCCCCGGAGGGGGAACCACAAGTCAGTGTGCAGCTCTGCCGGGGGGCTGCCATGCATCCTGTCGAGTTGTCGTTGTTGCCACAGCAGGTAAGTGTGTGTTTTTTCTGGGCACTTGTATGCCGATTCTGTCCCTTCCCTGGCAGCTAGGCCAGTGAAAATATTTTATTTGAGGGATTATCAGGGCGACTCAGGGTCCCAGGTTCCTAGGTATGAGCCGTCCTACCATCCAGGTCCGCTCATATGGTGAGGAGAAAGGGCCAGGATTAGGGAAGCAATAGGAGGTGACCTGCTCCAGTATCCTATCTCTCAGGCCTAGTTGCTCTTCCCGATCCTTATTGTACGGTGGGGGGTTTCCCCCACTTCCCACTGTGACAGTAAGGCTCTGTTCAGAACTTTTTTTTAGAACATGTTCTATTTATATACTGGTAAAGCTCGTGGTGCACGCACCAAATCCTGTGCATACAGTACGTGTACATTTTCTTGATTTACCAATATCTTCCACAGTATAATTGCTGTTTATGAAATTTCCTATTATTTTTATAAAAAGCAACACAATTGACACTTTACATACAAAATACAAATATGTAACTTTTTTCTCAGTTTCTTCACCCCCTCCAGATAGCTGTTACTGTAACTTGAGACATTAGCTATAAATTGTCTTTCCAAACTACCCACTGCGCCCACATTCTGTGCTGAGAGCTTTTACACAAAACATGTTTTTACAAAACTCTTTTGAAACTCTACATTAGATTTGTTTTTTTTTTGTTTTTTTAATCCTATATAAATCTGCAGTAGAAAATTACTGATCCTGATTTAGTGTCTACAAAAACAAATTAGAGACTTGTGGCAGTATATTAAGATCAGGGGTGGATTGGCCTCAGACCTTACAGGGAAATTTCTCCGGTGGGCCGATTGCCCATTGGGCCCGCCTGGCCCTCCTCACAGCTGTCCAGTGGAAGTTTTTGGGGATGTATTTTGTGATGGACTGTGGTATTTGACTCTTTTGGGGTGGTATAATGTCCCACAATATGCTATTGCTGGCCCTGCCTTCCATCAATTTGGACCCGACTACAAAATAGGACAACTCTTAGCATTTTTTCCAGGGCCACTTTTAGTTTCCAGTCCGTCCCTGATTAAGATGATGCGACCACTTTAGTACCAAGGTCATGATCATCGAGTCATAGTGTAGATACCATATCATGGCTTATAGGCAGGTAGATAAATGTAGATAGATGTAGCAGAGCTGAGTTTGGTGGCCAGGAATCTTGGATGTGCTCATAGGTCAATGCTGTTTTCTATAGTGTGCAGGCACGGCCACCACTGATGGATTGCAGGTTGATCACAACCCCTGGAAACGAGCAGTGTATACTGTGATGAAAAATGAATCAAGCCAGCAAAGGAAGCAATATGGAGAATCACTATACATTAGTAGTGCCTTGTATTAACCTTTTTCTTCATTTGCTGAAGTGAGACAACAACCCCTTTAATTCCGACACCAGTCCATATCTCCAAACAACTTCAGACTAGAGACCCAGAAATTAATTCATACTCTAAAACAGATCCCAAAATTACTTTAGACCTCAGACTAGAGCAAAGGAAACATCATAATCTCAGACCCGGTTCGTCTCTACATACTTTCTCTCCTCCATCCAGTTTCTCAAGGCCACATGCTATGTCCTGATGCATAAATGCAGGTGAAGAGGAACCCTGGGTGCAAAAAGAGCATCAATGGGATTAGTCCAATAAATAGCCGCTGCATCCCCTATTTTATACCTTAAATAGTGTAGGCACTGTATGGCATTTGTATACTTGTTGATTATTCTAGGTCATGACAGGTGGTGCACCATATGGCAGCATTAAAAAGACACATAATGCACAGCAATATCAAAGCACATGGTGCCAAAGGACAACCTCACCTCTGCTATGATAGATCATACACTGCAAACAAAAAGGAGAGCAAAACATAGCAGGACCATAAGAGGATTGGAGGTGCCCTACGGTATCATGGCCACTAGTATTGAGCAAATCGAGGCATATGAAGCAGAATTCGATCCGAAGTTTAGGAAAAATTTGATTCGCCGCAAAGCCGAATTTCCTAGCTCTTCATGGTAACAAATCGTTTTTTACTAATATGGTGGCTGAAAATTAGAAAATTATACTTACCTCATCCACTTGATCACGCAGAGGCTGTCCACTCCATCTTGATTGAAGAAAACCCACCAAAGGACCTGTGGAGAGCGTAAAGACACTACCACGCGCAGTGATATAATCAGCGATGACATCATTGTGCGCGGCCAGCATAATGTCATCACGTGGTGATGTCATCACATTAGCTGCAGGTTTTTTGGCAGGTTTTCTTCAAGATGGGAGCGGACGACCACTCCACGAGCAAGTCGATGAGGTGAGTATAATTTTTATTTTATTTAACCCTGGATTAAAGTGGTTGTCTCATCACAAACAATAGGAGCGCTAGGATATGCCCCCATTGTTTTATAGGTGTGGGACCCGCACCTATATCGGGAATAGAGCCTTGCAAAGTGGTGGCTGGAGGACTCCGGCCACCACCAAGTGCGCTTCCCATAGAAATGAATGGGAGCGCACCACGCATGACTGCCCACCGCTCCCATTCACTTCTATGGGTCTGACGGAAATAGCCGAGCCAGCCCTTGGCTATTTTCTGGCGGCCCCATAGAAAATGAATGGAGGGCGGCTGCGCATGTGCAGTGCGCCCTCCACCACTTTCGGGAGTCCGTTCTCTATATAGGTGCCGATCCGCACCTATAAGACAATGGGGGCATATCTTAGCGATATGCCTCCATTGTCTGTAATGAGACAACCTCTTTAACCCCCATAGCACCTGAATGTGAGTATCACATGTCGAGATTAGCGTTGAACGAGGAATCTGAGGGGTTAAATGATGGCAAGCAAAGCAGTTGCCGTTCCCTGTCACTGCGTAGCTCCATACAATGAAAAGCTATTCGTGACAATTGTAATTCGGAACAAATCAAATTACTTGACGAAGTTCAGCGAAACTGCCAAAGGGAATTTTTCAAAACTTCGCTCATCACTGATTAACCCACCTTGTGCTGTGCTCTGTCCTTCTGGTCAGTGTACAGATGGAGCATCAAATAAAAAAACAAGCCAGGAAAAGATGCAGAGTTGTATGCAGCACTGCTGGGACACAGGACTCCAGAAGTATAGTGAAGAACGTTACTGGTGTGTACACAACGCATTTCATGGTTGAACTACGGTAACCCCTTTGTCAGGTAAGATACACCATACAAACAGGCGCAAAACACTGATTCAAAAATATATTTTAACCTAAGGTGGGAGGAGAACAAAAAACGCCTCCATAGATACAAAGGATTTGATTCAAGCCCGAAACGCGCTGTTTACAAAGTAAAGTTTCTTCACAATACTGTCTCAGCAGAGCCATGTACAAGCCCACATCTTTTCCTGGCTGGTTATGCTTCCACTGCTATGTTAACAAGCCCCATCCTGCTATGCCTGAACTCTTTATCTACAGAAGACCCTGAAGTTTGAGCTCTCAGAGTACAGCAATGACTCTTTCACTTTAAACAAAAACTGCTATAATAGGTAGGATAGGGATCCTCGAGAAAAGAGATGTGTTTTATATCATCCAGGTCCTTGGTTCAATGTTGCCCAATTTAATGCCAAATTAATAAGCTATCACATCTCAAAGATGAGGAGCGAATCCTTCAAATTATGCCGGTGTGCAATTTGGTTTTGTGTCTGTTCTTTGAATATAGCTTTTAGTAAAATGAGTCAGTGTGCATGAGCAGATGGATATCATTTGGAAGCCACTGTACCAGTCAAACTCTCTTTTAATGAGACATTTAAAGGGAAATAGGAGTTTGCTCTCTTTTAATAATAATGATAGGCAAAGGTGACATCTATCACAATTTCACCAGTCCTAAAATGCAGAAACACAGGCGCCTCATTAACGTGGGCAGATTGTATTTTCTGATTGCATGGTAATAAGAGATAAAAGACAAATCAGACAAAATGAATTATTCAGAGATGGTTTTTGACGGTGGAAATTGGGTAACTGCCAAAGGTCTCCATTTCCTAGAGGACTCCCAAGGACTGGACAACAAAAGTAAAAGAGTTCCCTAGACCACAAAGAACTTATTAATCATCCACTTCACTGGCCTAGATTACTAAAGACATATCCATTATCCTCTTTACTCCCTTAGACCACCAGTGACATAATCATTGTCCCCTTCACTGCCCTGGACCACCTGGGAATTATCCCCTATACCTTTCACTGCCTTAGTTTACTAACACAGCATCCTGCCCCCTTAAAAGTGACCTTCACAGCAGCCCGTCCCCTTAACAGTGACCTCCATAGCATCCCGCCCCCTTAACAGTGACCTCCAAAGTAGCCCGCCCCTTTAACAGTGACCTCCACAGCAGCTGCCCCTTTATTAGTGATTTCCACAGTACCTCATCTCCCTAACAGTGATTTCCACTCCGTCCCCTTAACAGTGGCCTCTACAGCAATCTGCCCCTAGGGTGGCCAGAGATCCGGTTTTAGGCCAAACAGTCCAGCTTTCAAACTCCCTGACCTCCGTCAGGCGCAGGGCCTGGACGGACACAGGGATGTCCTTTTGAACAGCTCACTCTCAGACAGCAGCACATGAGCTGCAGGGAGAAAGTTACCCTCCCTCCCACCCCTGCAGCTGACAGAAGTTGATTTTTACCTTAATTTTTACCTTTGAGTTGGGGGCGTGGCTTAGCAGGACCTGGGGCAAAGTTTTTAAATCCGTCTTTTGAATGGCCACCCTGCCTACCCCCTGAATTGGGACATCCACAGCGCCATGCCCCAAGTTGTTATGGGAACTTGGTGTAAAACTGTGTGTATGTGGAGACTAAGGGCCTGCGAGCTTCTATTGGCTGATAAGGGTCAAGTGACCAGGCTTCTATTGACTAATGCATTTTTGGGAATATCTCAGGAACGGTATATCCTAGAGAGCTGAGACACGGTCTAAAACCTTCCCGGACACCTGATGTACCTGTGTGCCAAATTTTGTGATTGTAAATGCGACGGTGCGATTCCTTTAGCGGACATACATGCATACCCACATACACTCAGCTATATATATATATATATATATATATATATATCCCTAGAGGTATAATCCTAAATTCAAAGCCAAACCCATGTCCCAGTATTGGTCCCTGCCAGAATTACTAGCGATTTAAAAAACAATAGGCAAATGCTTGTTCAGTGCTCCTTATTTTTTGGGGCTTTCAGAGTATGTTGGGAGTTGTAGTTTTTCAAAAGCTAAAGAGCCATGGATTGAAGATAACCTTAGACTTCGTGCTCTCAGGTTCTTCAACAGTTCATGGGACTGTTTCAATGGGACCTGATTCTGGCTAGCATCAAGATATATTGTGTAGTACTGATGAGCGCCAGGGGCTATATTCAAATTCGCTATATTTCGTGAATATTTTGGCGAATATTCGTCATAGTATAGATTATTTTCTTGATTGCGAAAATCGGCAATGTAATATGTGTGTATTGCGCTCTCAATACAGGAGTTGGTCACTGTTACTACATTTTTCGAGCTGCTAGAAGTTTCCTGAGACTGGAGAAAATGGTTGGCACGGCAGAACATTACAATAGCTTTATATGCAGATCGAGTGCTCCAATATATTCGCGATTGCGCAAATCGGCAATTGATGATACGCATATTTTTGCGCAATACGTGCAACGTCACATTTTAGCAGGTCTGACTACATATTACTGATTGGTGCACTAAGTATTGTTGTAAACTTGTGACATCACAGCGCTATGTCTGTAGCATGTACAGTGGATATAAAAAGTCTACACACCCCTGTTAAAATGTCAGGTTTCTTTGCTGTGAAAAAAATGAGACAAAGATAAATCATTTCAGAACTTTTTCCACCTTTAATGTGACCTATAAACTGTACCACTCAATTAAAAAACAAACTGAAATCTTTTAGGTAGAGGGAAGAAAACAAAACAAAATAATGTGGTTGCATAAGTGTGCACACCCTCTTATAACTGGGGATGTAGCTGTGTTCAGAATTAAGCAATCACATTCAAAATCCTGTTAAATAGGAGTCAGCATACACCGGCCATCATTTAAAGTGCCTCTGATTAACCCCAAATAAAGTTCAGCTGCTCTAGTTGGTCTTTCCTGAAATTTTCTTAGTCGCATCCCACAGCAAAAGCCATGGTCCACATAGAGCCTTCAAAGCATCAGAGGGATCTCATTCTTAAAAGGTATCAGTCAGGAGAAGGGTCCAAAAGAATTTCCAAGGCATTAGATATACCATGGAACACAGTGAAGACAGTCATCATCAAGTGGAGAAAACATGGCACAACAGTGACATTACCAAGAACTGGACGTCCCTCCAAAATTGATGAAAATATGAGAAGAAAACTGGTCTGGGAGGCGACCAAGATGCCTACAGCAAGATTAAGGAAGCTGCAGGAATATCTGGCAAGTACTGGCTGTGTGGTACATGTGACAACAATCTCCCGTATTCTTCATATGTCTGGGCTATGGGGAAGAGTGACAAGACGAAAGCCTTTTCTTATCAAGAAAAACATCCAAGCCAGGCTACATTTTGCAAAAACACATCCGAAGTCTCCCAAAAGCATGTGGGAAAAGGTTTTATGGTCTGATGACACCAAGGGTGAACTTTTTGGCCATAATTCAAAAAGATATGTTTGGTGCAAAAACAACACTGCACATCACCAAAAGAACCCTATCCCCACAGTGAAGCCCGGTGGTGGCAGCATCATGCCAAAGGGCTGTTCTTCTTCAGCTGGTACTGGGGCCTTAGTTAAGCTAGAGGGAATTATGAACAGTTCCAAATACCAGTCAATATTGGTACAAAACCTTCAGGCTTCTGCTAGAATGCTGAACATGAAGATGAACTTCATCTTTCAGCATGACAACGACCCAAAGCATACATCCAAATCAACAAAGGAATGGCTTCACCAGAAGAAGATTAAAGTTTTGGAATGGCCCAGCCAGAGCCCAGACCTGAATCAGATTGAAAATCTGTGGGGTGATCTGAAGAGGGCTGTGCACAGGAGATGCCCTCGCAACCTGACAGATTTGGAGTGTTTTTGCAAAGAAGAGTGGGCAAATCTTGCCAAGTCAAAATGTGCCATGCTGATAGACTCATACCCAAAAAGACTGAGTGCTGTAATAAAATCAAAAAGTGCTTCAACAAAGTATTAGTTTAAGAGTTTGCACACTTATGCAACCATATTATTTTATTTTTGTATTTTTTCTTCCCTCTACCTAAAAGACTTCAGTTTGTTTTTTAATTGAGTTGTACAGTTTATAGGTCACATTAAAGGTGGAAAAAGTTCTGAAATTATTTATCTTTGTCTCATTTATTTACAGCACAGAAACCTGACATTTTACCAGGGGTGTGTAGACTTTTTATATCCACTGTATGTATCGACATCAGAACCTATCACACTACCTAACACCCTGCACTGGACCCTAATGCTACTAACTAACTATTTAATGTAATTAAACAGTAAAGCACAGAGCACAGCAATAACGCTGCTGTCTCTCTCAGAACTCCATAAAACTACAGAAAATGGCTGCTGGGGAGGTTCTTATATAGTAAAGGAGTAGGTAAGTTTCCTATTGGTTGCTAGGGATGTTGCTAAGCTCAGACAAAGATATTACAGCCTTCTCATTGGCCCAAAAGCAAGAAGGGAGGTTACTGATGAAAAAAAATCTAAAATATTCGCGAATACGAAAATATAGCACTATATTCTAAATCTTTGCGAATTCTTGAAGTGGCGATATTTGCGATTAAAATTTGCAATTCGAATATTCACGCCCAACACTATTGTGTAGTAGTGCCTGTAGATAAGGACAGACCTTGGGAGTGAGGGATGGTAAGGGTTGGAGAATTTCCACTCATTCTACGTTATATTGTTGATGATATCTTTAAATATGTGCTTCTATGTATTCCTTAAGGAGTTAAAGGGCTTCTGTCACCCCACTAAACCTTTTTTTTTCTTTTTGCTTACTTATAAACCCCCATTTATGCCTACATAATCAAATTAATCATTTTGGTCCTGTAGATTTTGTTTAAAACATGCTTTTAAAATATGAAAATTACCTTGCTACCAGCAAGTAGGGCGGCTACTTGCTGGTAGCAGCCGCATCCTCCGATCCTAAAGACGCCCCCTCCGCATTGTGATTGACAGGGCCAGCGGACGGGATCTTTCTTTGCTGGCCCTGCCTGTAAGCATTCAAAATCTGGCGCCTGCGCCGCGGCCGTACCTGTCTTCAATTGGCGCAGGCGCACTGAGAGGCGGCCGCTCGCTCGGCCGCTCCATCCTCAATGCGCCTGCGCCGGGTGTAGATGTGACATCATCGGCGCAGGCGCATTGAGGATGGAGCGGCCGCCTCTCAGTGCGCCTGCGCCGATTGAAGACAGGTACGGCCGCGGCGCAGGCGCCAGATTTTGAATGCTAACAGGCAGGGCCAGCAGAGAACGATTCCGTTCCCTGGCCCTGTCAATCACAATGCGGAGGGGGCGTCTTTAGGATCGGAGGATGCAGCTGCTACCAGCAAGTAGCCGCCCTACTTGCTGGTAGCAAGGTAATTTGCATATTTTAAAAGCATGTTTTAAACAAAATCTACAGGACCAAAATGATTAATTTGATTATGTAGGCATAAATCGCAGTGTGGGGATTATAAGTAAGCAAAAAAAAAAAAAAAGTTTATTGGGGTGACAGAAGCCCTTTAAGAAAATTAAGTGTCTCCACTAAATTGTCCATCAGTGCCATCACTTGGGTACCATATTTTGGGCAATTTACATATAACTTAAGAAAAACTGTTTTTGAACGCCACATGATGCCCAATTAGAAAATTTAAAACCCAAGACTTTTGTAAGAATTCCTTCAAATATAATTATTTCTAAGCAGAAGGCAACTGCTGTGTGACTTTACAATGCACGTAAATTTGGGCAATAAGGATCGGGAAGTTTTTTTTTTCTTCACATTGTATTTATTCTGCAAATTGGATTTTTTTTCCTCTGTAGATCCAAAACTCCAATACTTCCAGCAATTCTTCATTCAAAATGTTTCATAGCAATGAGAAGCATATGCATCGAGCCTCTTAAAATGATGCTTTCAGATGCTATATCCTGCCCTTGGTTTGAATGGCTTTGTGCTCCATTGCTAAACACTATTAAATGAAGTGTTCCTGTTAATGGTAGAAATATGATTGTTAGTACATTTAAACCCCAAGGGGCATCTAAAGAGTTTTAAATGTTTCCCTTTCTATAAATCAGCCATTACGTTGGAGAAGGGAATATGTGCTGAAAATCACAATTACCTTGTTATTCACTTACCATATTCAGAATCACTCCGGAAAGGTCAAATAAATAACACTACGTCGAAGGATTATTGTGCTGCTCATCTACAGACTGTGTTTGTTCGGTCCATTTATCTCACTCTCGCCTTTTATATGGCAATCACAAGATGTCGTCGTGTTCTGAAGCAATGTTTAATTCGTTTTAAAGAGCAGACGATGACACGGTATGCAGCATCGCTGCACAGACGATAATATCTGTGAGAAGTGACCAAACACCATGTTATGTTGTTGGACAAAGATGCAACTCCTAACATCTCAATGTTCCTGGAAATCCATACTTCAATGTATGTGATTGTTATGGAAACCTCAAAGGTATTGGTGCAAGACCCCAAGTGTCATGGCCTCATTATCCTGCTATCCTGAATGGAATCACAAGTGTTAAATATGTAATTGTTCTCAAGTCTTGAAGACCATTGTGCCATTCTTCAAGGACACCAAGTATCAGTGGATCATTCTTCCGATTCAGTCTGGTAATGCACTGAACCCACATTTATCTTTGAGAAAGTATTGATTGTCATTGTAATGTTAATTCATACATAGCTCCAGATGTTATTATATCATTGTCTGGAACCCCAAGTGGAAATGTTGCATTCTCCTAGGACCCCAAGTATCAGTGGATCATTCTTCAGGATCAGTCTGTCAATGTTCTGAAACCAAGCTATTATGTTACTGTTCATAAATATCCAAGAGCCAAATTGCCATCATTCTGGTCATCAATATGTAACCCCAAATGTTAATGTGTAAATATTCTGGAGTCACAATGGAAATGTGCAATTCTTCTAGGACCCCAAGTATCAGTGGCTCATTCTTCTGATTTTGGAAAATCCCTGACCCACCTCCTATCATTGATAAATTCTTCATAGAGATTAAAAATTCACATTTCCATTTTTTCTGGTAACTCATACTTAACTGCAAATGTTAATGGTTCTTTTCTCCGGAGAAATGGATGTCATTGTGCCTTTCTTTAAGGACCCCAAGTATCAGTGGATAAATCTTCTGAGTTAGTCTGTCAATGCCTGGCCTGAACCCATACTTATCATTGAGAAATTCTTCACATTGATATTGTTCCGGAAACTCATACATATCTCAAAATGTTAGGGCTCGTTCACCTGAACGTTTTTTGCGTTCCGTATACGGGCCGTTTTTTGAGTTACGCATGCGGTCCGTATACGGAACCATTCATTTTAATGGTTCTGCAAAAATAACGGAACACATACGGAATGTACTCCATATGTCTTCCGTATACGTTTCGTTTTTGCGGAACCATCTATTGAAAATTTCATGCCCAGCCCAATTTTTTCTATGTAATTACTGTATACTGTATTCCGAAAAAACTGAATGGAACCGGAAACACTACTGAAACAAAAAACGGAAAAACTGATCCATAAAAAAAGGCCTGCAAAACACTGAAAAAGCCATACGGTCGTGTGAACAAGCCCTTAATGTGTCATTGTTCTTGAGCCCCAAGTGCAAATATTAAATTCTTCTAGGACCACAAGTATCAGTGGATCATTCTTCAGGGTCATTCTGTCAATGTTCTAAAACTATATTGTGTTATTGTTCATAGAGATCCAAGAGATCCACTGCCATCATTCTGGTAATCCATACATAACCCTAAATGGTAATGTGTCATTCTGGAGCACATAGTGGAAATGTGTCATTCTTCTAGGGCCCCAAATATCAGAGGATCATTCTTGTGGGTCAGTCTGTCAATGTTCTGAAACCATGCGTTGTGCCATTGCTCATGGAGATCCAAGAGTCAAGTTTTCATGGTTCTTGTAATACAAATGTTCTTCAGTCCTAAATAGAATAATGCAATTTTTCTAGGACCCCAATTATGAGGGGATCAATTTTCTTGGAAAACATGAGTTAGGGCCCTGATGTTCTTAAAGCTCAGCCATCAATGTGTCGTTATTCTCTGGGAAACAAAGGTGGCATTGTCATTATACTGGTCATCTAAACATACCCTCAATTTTTTAGGTGCAATTCTTCTGGAAACCTCAGCTGGAGCATTTCCATATTTCTAGGATTCCAAGTACCTGTGTATCTTTCTTCTGTAACTCCAAGATTCAGTGTACAAATGTTCTCAAACCTAAACTGCCATTATGCCATTATCTTGAGAGATCCAAGAGTCACACTGTATTTGTTCAGGTGCCCCAAATGTAACATCAAGTTTTAATGTGTCACTTTTTCTGGAGCCTTAATACAGTCCTGATCAAAAGTTTAAGACCACTTGAAAAATGGCAAAAAATCATATTTAGCATGGCTGGATCTTAACAAGGTTCCAAGTTAGAGCTTCAACATGCAACAAGAAGAAATGGGAGTGAGACAAAACATTTTTTGAGCATTCAATTTAATGAAAACAACGAATAAACTGAAACAGGCTGTTTTTCAGCTGATCAAAAGTTTTGGACCACACCTCCAAAAAAAAACTAAACCCCCCCAAAACAGAAATCCAACTTCCAAACATAAACTCAGTTATGAGTAGCTCCGCCGTTATTGTTTATCACTTCAAAAATTCGTTTCGGCATGCTTGATGCAAGCGTTTTCATGAGGTGAGTGGGAACATTTCTCCAAGTGGTGAAGACGGCCGCACGAAGGCCATCTACTGTCTGGAACTGTTGTCCATTTTTGTAAACTTCCTTTGCCATCCATCCCCAAAGGTTCTCAATTGGATTTAGATCGGGGGAACACGCAGGATGGGCCAAAAGAGTGATGTTATACTGAATACTTCAGCTAGGAATAGTGGAATAGGACTCCGGTTCTATTTTGTTGGTTTTCTGAACTGGGGCCATGACTAAGAGGGACAGCCCGTGGCATCCATATTGCGCCGCTAGAGGTGAAATTCTTGGACCGGCGCAAAACCAACCAAAGCAAAAGCATTTGCCAAGAATGTTTTCATTAATCCAAAATTAAAATCGGAGGTTCGAAGACGATTAGATACCTTCGTAATTCCGACCATAAACGATGCCGACCGGTGATCCGGCGACATTTTTCGCATGACCCGCCGAGCAGCTTCCAGGAAACCAAAGTCTTTGGCTTCCGGGGGGAGTATGGTTGCAAAGCTGAAACTTAAAGGAATTGACAGAAGTGCACCACCAGGAGAGGAGCCTGCGGTTTAATTTGACTCAACACGGGAAACCTCACCCGACCCAGACACGGAAAGGATTGACAGATTGATAGCTCTTTCTCGATTCTGTTGCATGGACGTTCTTAGTTGGTGGATCGATTTGTCTGGCTAATTCCGATAACGAACGAGACTCCTCCGTGATAACTAGTTACGCAACCCTCGGCGGTGAGGATTGTGTTGACCAGACTCTTAGATAGTGAGACTAGACTTGTAGGTGAGGGCCCCCTGGTGAGCTGACCCTCTAAAAAATTATATGCAAGGGCCTGCAGGTGAGCTGACCCTGTAAAAGATTGTAGGTGAGGGCCTGCTGGTGAGCTGACCCTCTAAAAGGTTGTAGGTGAGGGCCTGCAGGTGAGCTGGCCCTCTGAAACATTATATGCGAGGGCCTGCTGGTAAGCTGACCCTCTGAAACATTATATGCGAGGGCCTGCTGTTGAGCTGACCCTGTAAAACATTATATGCGAGGGCCTGCTGGTGATCTGACCCTTTAAAAGATTTTAGGTGCGGCCCTGCTGGTGAACTGACCCTGTAAAACATTATATGCGAGGGCCTGATGTTGAGCTGACCCTGTAAAACATTAGTTGTGAGGGCCTGCTGGTGATCTGACCCTTTAAAAGATTTTAGGTGCGGGCCTGATGGTGAGATGACCCTGTAAAACATTATATGCGAGGGCCTTCTAGTGAGCTGACCCTGTAAAAGATTTTCGGTGCGGCCCTGCTGGTGAGCTGAACCTGTAAAACATTGTAGGTGAGGGCCTGCTGGTGAGCTGACCCTCTAAAATATTATATGCGAGGGCCTGCAGCTGAGCTGACCCTGTAAAACATTGTAGGTGAGGGCCTGCTGGTGAGTTGACCGTCCAAAAAATTGTATGCGAGGGCCTGCTGGTGAGTTGACCCTGTAAAACATTGTAGGTGAGGGCCTGCTGGTGAGCTGACCTTCTAAAAAATGATATGCGAGGGACTGCTGGTTAGCTGACCCTCTAAATAATTATATGCGAGGGCCTGTAGCTGAGCTGACCCTGTAAAACATTGTAGGTGAGGGCATGCTGGTGAGATGACCCTCTAAAAAATTATATGCGAGAGCCTGCACCTGAGCCGACCCTGTAAAACATTATATGCAAAGGGCATATATGCAAGGGCATTATATGCGACGAATAAGCATGTTGATATGATGGAAGAGGAGGAGGAGGATGATAAAAGGAAGATTCAACCATATACCCTTGTTTGTGGTAGAAGGGGTGCATGGGAATACAGTGTATTCAGTACATTATAAACAACACATTTAAAGTGCCTTTATGTTCATCAGCTTTCTTCTGGTGGAGTCGAGAAGTCATGGTCAATCCAGGCCTTGTTCATTTTTATAAGAGTCAACCTGTCAGCATTTTCAGTTGACAGGCGGATACGCTAATCTATTATAATGCCACCAGCAGCACTGGTATCTTATCTCCTGCCACAGCTCTGTGGCGATGTGCTTTTTTCCCCCTAAGCATATCAGCTTCAGCACGGCCTGTTGCCGCTTCCTCACTGCAGTGCTACACTGCTTCCAGCTACCGACTGATGACTGACTGGTGCTGCACGTGGATAATTCGGAGGTGGAAGTGGAGAAGGAGGCAGAGGAGAAGAAGTGTGAGTTAGAGCCACTTACGTAGGTGCTGGCTGAAACCCTGATTGACATAGGGCCCGCAATCCTTGGCGTCGGTAGCACCTGTGCCATCCCAGGGTACGACTCGCTCCCGGCCTCCACAACATTCACCCAGTGTGCTGTCAAGGAAATGTAGCGTCCCTTGCCGAATGCACTTGTCCATGTGTCCGTGGTTAAGTGGACCTTCCCAGTAACTACATTGGTCAGGACACGTGTGATGTTACGTGACACATGTTGGTGTAAGGCTGGCATGGCACACCTTGAAAATAGTGGCGGCTGGGGACTGCATAACGCAGGATGGCCACTGACATGATGCCGCGGAGGGCCTCAGTGCCTACAAGCCTAAATGGGAACATTTCCAGGACACGTTCAAATGGGGTAAGGACATTTGTACGCTGCGCTGGGACATGGAAGTGGATGTGGTCACTGATGGTGGTTGCAAAGGTCCAGGTGCATGGCGAGAGGCATCCCGGACTGCGCTTTCGACAGGGGATTGGACAGCACGTAACACAGGGGAAGAGGAGGCAGTGGTGTGACCCACAGACACCGATTGTGGACCCAGGCGTTCGGCCCCCCTATTACAATCCTTTGATGCCATGTGGCGGATCCTGCTGGTGAGGTTGCTAGTGTTTATGCCACTCCTCATTTTTGTATGGCACAGGTTGCAAATTATAATTCTTTTGTCGTCTGAACTTTACTACAAAAAGCGCCAGACACCTACCACTTGGCAAGGGAGATTTCTGCAAGGGGGTGCTCCGGGTAACAGTTGTGGTCCTGTTTGGTCTGGCCCACCTTCTCCCTTTTGCCACCCCACTGCCTCTTCCAGCCTGTTGCGTTGCAGCAGATCCCTTCCCCTCTGTACTGCTGTCCTTGCTCGGCTTTCCACCTTCATAGGTTGGGTCAGTGACTTCATCGTCCACCACCTCCTCTTCCACTTCTTCACTCTGCTTATTCTCCTGACTTGTTGACCTTACCACTACCTCAGTGATTGACAACTGTGTCTCATCCTCTTCATCAACCTCGAGACAGTAATTGCCGTTCAGTTTTGGCAACTGTGTCTCATCATCATTCACCTCATTAAACAGTAATTCGGTTCCCCACCGTCATCTTCTTGTGATTGTTAATACTCAAGAGTTTGGGAATCAGGGCACAAGATCTGTCCCTCTTCAAGTGTGCTTGGAGAGAGAACAAAATCAAGGAATGGCGCTGAAAAGAGGAATATCTGAGTGTGGGATCACTTGTTTGCCCAGACTCTCCATTGGTGGGAGGAAGGAGGATCAGGGTGAGGATTGGGTTGAACAGACTCTTGGCTACTGAGACTGGACATGGAGGAATACAGGGTGGTGCTTAAGCGACTGGAAGCATTATCTGCTGCAATCCAACCGACGACCTGGTAGCACAGGTGTGACATCAAGAGTCGTCCTGCGCCGCCCTGTAACCTGGGACATGAAGCTCGGTATCGTGGATGATTGTTTTTCTTGTGCTCTGGAAGCAGGTACAGTTTCAATACGCCCAGGGCCATGTCCTCTGCGTGCACCATTAGCATCATGGCCACTGCCCCGTCCCTTACTGCTCGTCTTCTTCATATTAAATGTTATATATGATTGAAAGTCTGTCACACGTACAGTAGTGTAGGATTTGGAAGTGTATGCGCAAACAAATTTAAAAAGGTATTTTGGATGTGGAAACGTCACACAGGAGATATCTTGCAGAGAATGTCAATGCTGTCACCAGCAGCTAATGAAAAATTACAGGGAATGTCACAGGTATTTGGGATGAGGAAACGTTATACAGGAGAGGTACCACCAGTAATGTCACTGTACGCAGCGTCTACGCAAAAAAGTACACTGTATGTCACAGATACATTTTTGGAGCTCACACGTTACACTGCAGATATTGTGCTGGTAATGTTACTGTCCTCAGCAGTCACCGTCTACGGAAAAAGTACACTGTATGTCACAAATGCATTTTTTCAGCGCACACATTACACTGCAGATGTGGCACTGGTTATGTCACTGTCAGAAGCGGACACCGTCCATTGAAAAAGTACACTGTGTGTCACAGATATTTTTGGGATGCGCACACTTCAGGAAACAAAACAAAAATTAAATAAGGTGTGGTGGTATACGTCCTCAATTTCAGCAAGATAATTTATATTATGAAGAGGAGTGCTAAAACAAAATAACAAATCTTTATTAATGGAGTACTAAGGTAAAATAGAGGGGTATATACCCAATCGCCAACTACCACCTGGATTGAGAAAGTAGGTATCACTTAATTATGGGACCTCACCTAATAAGGACACTAATAAAGCCACTGAACGAGGGGTAAATGTAACAGTAGCGTAAAAGGTGGGTCCCACAAACTAAAGCCACCAGCACAAAAGGGCTACACCCACATGGTCATGATGCTGACTAATGTGGGAATAGATAAAGCAGGATATCCTAGCATGAAGGAACTGTGGTGCTAGGACTACAGTTGCAGTGGGTGGCAGCGCACATTGATGCCCCTGCACTGAATAAAATTGAGGTGCTGGGCTAAGGTACACAGGAGAGCCGCTGCTATGGCTAGTATGCCAACAGACACCGACTCCACGGCCCAGCCACATATGGTAATTTCTCAACTAGTTTCCGTGTACCTAAGTGCACTACATCAGGAGCAGAGTGCACCGTCAGCCTACTACAGCCAATTGCCTCCGAAACCAAGGCCTGGCAATATTATGTACACTCACGCCGTGTATCACTAGTTTATATACCACGGCGTGGTGATACACAGAAGTGGGAACCTGCTTGGGCCAATAACCTCTGGTGTGAGGTATGGCTTAAAGCTGGAACCAAAAGCTGTAATTACTAGTAATTACTTAAAAATAAATAAATATATATATATATATATATATATATATATACACTCACCTAAAGAATTATTAGGAACACCATACTAATACGGTGTTTGACCCCCTTTTGCCTTCAGAACTGCCTTAATTATACGTGGCATTGATTCCACAAGGTGCTGATAGCATTCTTTAGAAATGTTGGCCCATATTGATAGGATAGCATCTTGCAGTTGATGGAGATTTGAGGGATGCACATCCAGGGCACGAAGCTCCCGTTCCATCACATCCCAAAGATGCTCTATTGGGTTGAGATCTGGTGACTGTGGTTGCTCTTCTATCAGCTTGAATCAGTCGGCCCATTCTCCTCTGACCTCTAGCATCCACAAGGCATTTTTGCCCACAGGACTGCCGCATACTGGATGTTTTTCCCTTTTCACACCATTCTTTGTAAACCCTAGAAATGGTTGTGCGTGAAAATCCCAGTAACTGAGCAGATTGTGAAATACTCAGACCGGCCCGTCTGGCACCAACAACCATGCCACGCTCAAAATTGCTTAAATCACCTTTCTTTCCCATTCTGACATTCAGTTTGGAGTTCAGGAGATTGTCTTGACCAGGAGCACCCCCCTAAATGCATTGAAGCAACTGCCATGTGATTGGTTGACTAGATAATTGCATTAATGAGAAATAGAACAGGTGTTCCTAATAATTCTTTAGGTGAGTGTGTATGAATGCATAATATGAGTGAAACTACTACTGATGTTTTTAGCCATAATATATTTACACATATTATAATATACTGTATTATATATTCTATATATATACCAGTAATAATATATGTAAATATATTGTGGCTAAAAACTTATTTATCTATATAAATGTTTCTGAAATGTTTCTGCCAGGATTCTAACTCCCAACCTTGTACATTAGAGGCAAGGATGTTAGCCACTACCCTATAGAGCTGCATGTTAACCTGCATAGAAATATAAAATAAGTCTTCTGCTAAATAGGAATACTCACTACATCAGAAACTACTATGAGGTTTTTCTGACACAGTTTAGTGTTCAGCTTTATAGCTGAGTGAATAAGGTCCTTGTCTCTAATGTACAATGTTGAGAATTAAAATCCTGGCTTCCATTGTGCTCGGGTGCTTCATAGAACACCTGAGCATCGTGAAGTGTTCTACATTAGCACTTTGGTGCTTGCCCAACACTACTAACCAATTATTATATAGGGTCCAACTCCTGACCCCCCCTGCATACAAAGCACAGTTCCATACATTGTATAGGGCAGTGCTAGATATTTCTTCTCAATCAAATTAACTTGGTCACAGAGAAGGAACAGTCTCAGCTTAGTCTCTGTTGTACGGAGAATAATTTAATACCCAAGCATATTATAAGGGGAATAGAACATATACTCTAGCAGTCTCCTTTCCTGTAGATAACACGATGAAGCCCAAAAGGTCATGACCAAAGGCTCTACCACGAACAACAGAACAGTGTGCTGACTCTCCAGCTACGAGCCGCTGTTCACTTGTTGGAATCGCAAGTAATGACTTGGAGAGGAGGTTTCTATTCCTGACTGTGGATGCTGAGTTGTGTAATTGTCGCAGGTCTAACAAAGGCCAATCCTTCAGGCGCCGGGGCGAGGAGAGGCAAAGCAAATGTCAGCAAACAGCACTTGCCGGGCAGACCATTATTGTGTCCCTTACTTAACCCAATCACAGGTGCTGTGACTCATTTCCCTTGGAATAAACTTGCCGTATTTCAAGCTGATCTAATATAGGACTACACACAGTGAATGAATCCTGCAGAGAACAGGGAATTCTGCCAAGTGGCAGTAATTGCTTCTGCAAGAAAAATATATTTACTACAAGTCCAACCCATGTAAATTACACATTGTAGTGGGTGGCAGAATTGTTGTGTTCGGTCTCTTGATGAACATACTATATTCACCGAAGATAGTTACAGGGTATTTCTGAGACTGTAATACCGATAATCTTTCCTTAGAACACGTTGTCAATATCAGATCAGTGAGTGTCTGAGCCATAGCATTCCCTCAACCATGGCCCCATACACTGGCTAGTGCTCATAAATACTACTGCAGCACTGCTGCCATATACAGTGGGGGAAATAATTATTTGACCCCTCACTGATTTTGTAAGTTTGTCCAATGACAAAGAAATGAAAAGTCTCAGAACAGTATCATTTCAATGGTAGGTTTATTGTAACAGTGGCAGATAGCACATCAAAAGGAAAATCGAAAAAATAACTTTAAATAAAAGATAGCAACTGATTTGCATTTCATTGAGTGAAATAAGTATTTGAACCCCTACCAACCATTAAGAGTTCTGGCTCCCACAGAGTGGTTAGACACTTCTACTCAATTAGTCACCCTCATTAAGGACACCTGTCTTAACTAGTCACCTGTATAAAAGACACCTGTCCACAGAATCAATCAATCAAGCAGACTCCAAACTCTCCAACATGGGAAAGACCAAAGAGCTGTCCAAGGATGTCAGAGACAAAATTGTAGACCTGCACAAGGCTGGAATGGGCTACAAAACCATTAGCAAGAAGCTGGGAGAGAAGGTGACAACTGTTGGTGCGATTGTTCGAAAATGGAAGGAGCACAAAATGACCATCAATCGACCTCGCTCTGGGGCTCCAAGCAAGATCTCACCTCGTGGGGTGTCAATGGTTCTGAGAAAGGTGAAAAAGCATCCTAGAACTACACGGGAGGAGTTAGTTAATGACCTCAAATTAGCAGGGACCACAGTCACCAAGAAAACCATTGGAAACACATTACACCGCAATGGATTAAAATCCTGCAGGGCTCGCAAGGTCCCCCTGCTCAGGAAGGCACATGTGCAGGCCCGTCTGAAGTTTGCCAATGAACACCTGAATGATTCAGAGAGTGACTGGGAGAAGGTGCTGTGGTCTGATGAGACCAAAATAGAGCTCTTTGGCATTAACTCAACTCGCTGTGTTTGGAGGAAGAAAAATGCTGCCTATGACCCCCAAAACACCGTCCCCACCGTCAAGCATGGGGGTGGAAACATTTTGCTTTGGGGGTGTTTTTCTGCTAAGGGCACAGGACAACTTATTCGCATAAACGGGAAAATGGACGGAGCCATGTATCGTGAAATCCTGAGCGACAACCTCCTTCCCTCTGCCAGGAAACTGAAAATGGGTCGTGGATGGGTGTTCCAGCACGACAATGACCCAAAACATACAGCAAAGGCAACAAAGGAGTGGCTCAAGAAGAAGCACATTAAGGTCATGGAGTGGCCTAGTCAGTCTCCGGACCTTAATCCAATCGAAAACCTATGGAGGGAGCTCAAGCTCAGAGTTGCACAGAGACAGCCTCGAAACCTTAGGGATTTAGAGATGATCTGCAAAGAGGAGTGGACCAACATTCCTCCTAAAATGTGCGCAAACTTGGTCATCAATTACAAGAAACGTTTGACCTCTGTGCTTGCAAACCAGGGTTTTTCCACCAAGTATTAAGTCTTTTTTTGTTAGAGGGTTCAAATACTTATTTCACTCAATGAAATGCAAATCAGTTGCTATCTTTTATTTAAAGTTATTTTTTCGATTTTCCTTTTGATGTGCTATCTGCCACTGTTACAATAAACCTACCATTGAAATGATACTGTTCTGAGACTTTTCATTTCTTTGTCATTGGACAAACTTACAAAATCAGTGAGGGGTCAAATAATTATTTCCCCCACTGTAAATGAATCGGAGTTATGGTGCAGTAGTTTTCACAGCCACTACCCAGTGTATGGAGCTGTGATGTTCCAGATTTGCAGGTACAAATAATAGGCAACCTTCAAAAGTTCTTCATTAATCTAAACCATGTGTTTCATGGCTATAGTGATGGATTAGGTGTCCAAGACATTATGGTCAAGGATCCAGATGCCTCTCAGTTCACCCCTGATGGTTCAAGAAGAATATCAGAAATGTTTATTTGTAATAAAAGTTGTGTCTTTCTTCTCTTTTAAGTGGCAGTAGAAAACCAGATTTTTCAATAAGTAAGTAATAAAAAAATAGCTGGAAGAGCCGGCAGAAATATGTTTTCTGCTCTTACCCATTCGGCAGGCATTATTCCTCTTCCTATTCACTGTTCCTGACGAACATGTGGAGAACATGTGGAGAACCTACAAACTGTAGGCAGAGGTTTCATGAGATCCAAAGTCCAACATGTTCATTATACTAAGTAGCAAATACTATACTGCATAACTATGACAACTAGATATTATTAGTAATTAATTACGATCAATGTTTAATAACGCTATTGCTATTTATTAACTTAAAGGGGACCTGTCACATTGTGCATATTGTCCACTCTGTGGGCACCATAATATAGAGCAGGAGTTGCTGAGTAGGTTGATATATTGTTCTGTTGGAGAAGAATCGAGAGAAAATAGATTTTATTCATTTAAATTCCTTTACATTCAGAGCTCAGAAGTCCAGTGGGTGGTCCTGTCCATGACTGAGAGCTTGAAAGTCAAGAATAGCAAGGTATATCAATTAATAAAATACAAGTTCTTAAAGACATTGGGTACAAGGCGCCAAGGGATTAGACAATACACACAGTCAGAACCAGGCCGAGGTGAGCCAGTCAGAATGCATGCAAATCTGAGAAACAGTCCTAGGATCAAGGCAGGCAGCACAGAGTCAGTATCCAGACAAGAGAAGACTAACAGATTAGGGTAACAGGAACAGGTCAGGTAAGACAGCAGACACACAGACTAGGGAGTCAGACAGAACATGGTCCACAGACAGACAAATGGATTACAGCTCCTTCACAGGATCCAGCAAACTATAAAACGCAGACCAGACCTGTTGCTGAGGCCAGTGGTGGGTCACACCACACAATGTATAACAGGGATGCTTACCCCATTAGTCAAGCAGGTTCACACAAAAACTAAGCAACTAAGCACTTGCAGTGCCGCAGAGAATATCAGAATACAAAAACAAAGGAGAGATAAACCCTAGCGATGCTATATAAGAGGGAAGCTGGGCAGCAGCGGGAACACACCACCAATGTAACACCCATTTTCCACCATCTCCATCACTTATTCCAGTTTCATCCACTATAGAGATAGGCAAGGTCTGTTCTTGGTGGTGATGCCCTATGCAATTTAAAAAAAATCACACAAGGTAATCATTGATATGAACCAACAAGGTACCATAGATAGAAGTTAAGATGACCTAAGTAAATCAAGACTGAAAGATCTATATGGGCTGTAATGAAACTTGTGTTTGGGCATGGACATCATGGTAAATTATTTGATGAACAGAGTAATGTACTTACAGGTTCATTGCTCTTCAGGAATCCCATCTGTCTGTGTGGTGTCCAAAAAGAAAATCAATAAAATGTCATGAAATGACGTTCCTACCAGCAGGTTCCTGGCTTTTCTCTCTGGCATTGAAGCATGTAGGCAGGCTATTTGTTTTCATGTACAGAGGAAGGGTTTTCAAGCTATTTTTAAAGACCTGACAACTTGTCCTCAAAGAAACCTGGTGATATATTTATTAACTCCTTCAGGACCCTGCCATTTTTCACCTTAAGGACCAGGCCATTTTTTGCAAATCTGACATGTTTCACTTTATGTGGTGATAACTTTAAAATTATTTTACTTATCCAAGCCATTCTGACATTGTATTCTTGTCACATATTGTACTTCATGACAGTGATAAAATTGAGTCAAAATATTTCATTTTTATTTATATAAAAATACAAAATGTACATTTTGTTTAAAAAAATTAGCAATTTTAAACATTTCAGTTTCCCTGCTTTTAAAACCGATAGTGACACCTTCTTTAATAGTTATTTATTTATATTTCCATATGTCTACTTCATGTTTGGATCATTTTGGAAATTAATATTATTTTTTTTGGGACGTTAGAAGGCTTAGAAGTAGTGATGATCGAGCATGCTCGGCCGAACACCTGTTCATCTCGAGCATCTCGATGCTCGGCACATGGCGGTATTCGGCCTCACACGTTTCTTGGCTGCTACACAGGCAATAAACATGCAGGTAAGTACTGCCCTCACTGTAATGCCGTAGCCCGACAGTGTCGGGAGTGATTTTAGAATATTACCACCAAAACTTTGGCAGCAGCAATCTATATTTTTAGCGCAACCTGCGCTAAATAGCTAAAACTTTACAGACCCAAAAGTCCTTCTAAGGACTATTGTGTGTGGCAGCAATATCTATTTTTAGCGTATCCTGCTCTAAATAGCGTAAAATAGTTAGACTGCTGCAGACAGCGACATTAGCTGTAAAGTGTGCGCATCCCAAAAATATCTGATATCCAGTGTACTTTTTCAATAGACGGTGTCCACTGCGGACAGTGACATTTGCTGCACCTCATCTCCAGTGTAAAGTGTGCGCATCCAAAAAATATCTGTGAAATCCAGTGTCCTTTTTCCGCAGATGGTGTCCGCTGCAGACAGTGACATTAGCTGCACCACATCTTCAATGTAAAGTGTGCACATCACAAAAATATCTAACATCCATTGTACTTTTTGCGAAGACGGTGTCCGCTGCGGACAGTGACATCCACATCTCCTGTGTAAAGTATGCGCATCCAAAAAATATCTGTGACATACAGTGTACTTTTTCAGTAGACGGTGTCCACTTCTGACAGTGACATAACCAGTGCCACATCTGCAGTGTAAAGTGTGCGCAATCAAAAAATATCTGAGACATAGGCTACATGCACACAAGTGTATTTTGTTTCCGTGTCCGTTCTGTTTTTTTTGCGGATAGGATGCGGACCTGTTAATTTCAATGGGTCCGTAAAAAATGCTGACAGCACACCGTGTACTATACGAATCCGTATGTCCGTTCCATAGCGCTGCAAAAAAAAGGGCATGTCCTATTCTTGTCCATTTTGCGGACAAGGATAGGCATTATTGCAATGGATCCGCAAAAAAAAAAACGATCCGCAAAAAAAAAAAAATGATGCCAAACGGACGTCATCTGTTTTTTTTTTTTGCAGATCCGCAATTTGCAGACCGCAAAACACATACGTTTGTTTGCATGTAGCCATACAGCATCCTTTATTCAAAGACTTTGGTTTCCTGGAAACTGCTCAGCGGGTCATGGAAATAACGCTGCCGGATCGCCGGTCGTCATCGTTTATCGGTCGGAACTATAATGTTATCTAATCGTGTTCGAACCTCCGACTTTCATTTTTGATTAATTAAAACATTCTTGGCAAATGCTTTCGCTTTGGTTCCTCTTGCGCCGGTCCAAGAATTTCACCTCTAGCGGCGCAATATGGATGCCCCCTGCCGTCCCCCTTAATCATGGCCCAGTTCCGAAAACCAAGAAAATAGAACCGGAGTCCTATTCCATTATTCCTAGATGAAGTATTCAGGCGACCTGGCCTGCTTTGAACACTGTAAATTTTTCAATGGTCAGTTAAGCAGCAGGCACTCTCCCATAATTTTTTAAATGGTCAGCTCAGCAGCAGGCCCTCAACCATAATGTTTTAGAGGGTCAGCTCAGCAGCAGGCCCTTGCTTATAATGTTTAGAGGGTCAGCTCACCTGCAGGCCCTCACCAACAATCTTTTACAGGGAAAGCTCACTAGAAGGCCCTTAGCTACAATCTTTTAAATGGTCAGCTCACCTGCAGGCCCTCACCTAATTATATGTACCTTATAGGAAATTTGCTCACATACTGCTTTGCTTGGAAGTGGTAGCTGTAGCTGTTTCTCAGGCTCCCTCTCCGGAATCGAACCATGATTCCCCGTTACCCATGGTCACCGTGGTTGGCGCTAAAAATAACATCGAAAGTTGATAGGCCAGACATCCGAATGGATGGTCATCGTCACGGGGTCGTGCGATTGGCCCCAGGTTATCTAGAGTCACCAAAGCGACAACAGACCCTCGGCCATAATGTTTTAGATGGTCAGATCAGCAGGCCCTTGCTCCAAATTTTTTTGAGGGTCACCAGTTTTTGAGGGTCACCAGTAGGCCATTAATCATAATTTTTCAAGGCTTTTTATGATGCCCTATTTTATGTGTAACAATGGGTGTATTGGAGTGCCGGTTCTTGTAATTTTTGGCAGCCCTTTCACTTAGTGCATAGGCTTTATGAGTGTAGGAGTCCGACTACCTGAACAATTGTACCACAATGTGAATGAGGCCCTCCGTTTTGTGATATACAGGTTGTATTGGAGTGCCTCTTCCTTGAAATGTTTGTCAGCACTTGCACTTTATAAACAAGTAAATATACAGGAAAGAAGGTTTCCTAACAATTTTTCCTCAAATATCGATTTTATCTTTGGTTTTGTGCGTATTTTTGTCAGTCTGTAAAAAGTGGCGTACTACTCGGACAGCATAGCTCCCAGCAGCGACCTGGGAGTCCAAGATGCATCTAGACATCCTCCTCAAGCTGTATTCGAACCATTTCTGTGGTGTTTCCATCAATTTCGGACCTTTTCCTATGAACCAGGCACCCTCCCCTCTTCAGAGCAGGGGTGCCTGGTTTAATGCTCGGGTTGTCCCATTGACTTCCATTGTGCTCAGTAGAGCACCTGAGCATCCCGATGTGTTCTGCCCAAGCCCCCGAGCACCCAAGCACTATGGTGCTCGATCAACACTACTTAGACGTTTAGAAGCAAATCTTGAAATTTTTCCGAAAATTTCCAAAACCCACTTTTTAAGGACCAGTTCAGGTCTGAAGTTACTTTGTGAGGCTTACCTAATGGAAACCACCCATAAATGGCCCCATTTTAGAAACTACACCCCTCAAGGTATTCAAAACTGATTTAACCTGTTAGGTGTTCCACAAAAATTAAAGGAAAATGGAGATGAATTTTCTGAATTTCACTTTTTTGGCAGATTTTCCATTTTAATCCATTTTTCCAGTAACCAAGCAAAAAAAAAAAAATTATTACCCTGATTATCTAGCTTACAGAAACACCCCATATGTGTTTGTAAACTGTTGTACGGGCACACGGCAGGGCTCAGAAGGAAAGGAATGCCATATGGTTTTTGGAAGGCAGATTTCACCCGGATAATTTTAAGTTGCCATGTCACATTTGAAGCCCCCCTGATGCACCCCTAGAGTAGAAACTCAAAAAAAGACCCCATTTTGGAAACTACGGGATAAGGTGGCAGTTTTGTTGGTACTATTTTAGGGTACATATGATTTTGTTTGCTCTATATTACACTTTTATGAGGCAAGGTAAAAAAAATAGCTGTTTTGGCACTGTTTTTATTTTTTGTTATTTATTTTTTGTGTTCATCTGACAGGTTAGATCATGTGGTATTTTTATAGAACGGGATGTTATGGATGCGACAATACCAAATATGACAACTTGTTTCAGTTTTACATAATAATGCATTTTGGAAAAAAAATATAAATTTTGTGTCTCAATATTCTGAAAACCATATATTTTTATATTTTTTGGGTGACTCTGTCTTATGTAGGGGCTAATTTTTTTCAGTATGAGATGACGGTTTGATTCGTTCTATTTTAGGGTGCATATGCCTTTTTGATCGCTTGGTATTACACTTTTTGTGATGTAAGGTGACAAAAAAAGGCTTCTTTTACACCGTTAAATTTTTTTTTTTACGGTGTTCACCTTAGGGGTTAGGTCATGTGGTATTTTTATAGAGCAGGTTGTTATGGATGCGGCGATACCTAATATGTCTACTTTTTTTATTTATTTAAGTTTAACACAATAGTTTAATTTTTGAAACAAAAAAAATCATGTTTTAGTGTCTCTATGGTCTGAGAGCCATAGTTTATTTTTATTTTTTGGGCGATTGTCTTAGGTAGGATCTTATTTTTTGTGGGATGAGATGATGGTTTGATTGGTATGATTTTAGGGTGCGTATAACTTTTTGATCGCTTGGTATTACACTTTTTGTGCTGTAAGGTGACAAAAATTGCTTTTTTTAAGCACAGTTTGTATAAAAAAAAATTACGGTGTTGACCAGACGGGGTGGATCATGTAATATTTTTATAGAGCAGGTTGTTGCACACGCGGTGATCACTAATATGTCTGTTTTGTTTGTTTTTTCTAATTTTTACAATTGTATGTTTTTTTATTGAAGCTAAAAAAAAAAATATTGTTAAAAACACTTTTTTTTCACTTTTATTATTTTTTATTCTTGTCCCACTATGGGACTTACAGGGTCTGATCCCTGTTTCAATGCAGCACAATGCATCTGTATTGTTCTACATTGACTATCAGTGTATTACACAGTGTAATACACTGATAGTTTGCCTATGAGACCCAGCCTGGAAGTTATAGTCACATCTCCTCATAGGCCTCCCTACATGCCGGGACCCAAGGCCTTGGAATGGCTTGGGGCTGCCATGGTAACCATCGGGTAACCGCCACCGCAGCGCGGGGACCCGATGGGTAAGGAGAGGGAGCGCAATCCTCCCAAATGCCGCAGTCAGCGCTGACCGCGGCATATGAGGGGTTAATCCACCGGCATTGGCATTATCACCGATGCTGGTGGATGTAGCAGGGATCCAGCTGTCAGTGACAGCCGGCAACGCACATGGGGGAAGAGAAGCATTCTTGTCCTGCGGTGCAAAGTACCGGCCCTTTAGCACGAGCATTCTTGTTCCGGGGTCCTTAAGACAATAAAGACGAGCTGTCCCCACTCCTGACATGTCTGTTTGAGTGACTTCTTGCCTTTCCCATGTTATAATAATTCTAGTTTTGGGTGTTTCCCTGCACAGTCTAATGCTATTCAATCAATGCTTCCAGTGTCAGATCAGATTGTGTAGCTACACCCCCCCAACTGGTTCTACCCAGCTGGAACTTCATTGCAAAGTGCCAGCCATTTATTCATAACTTCTAGCCGGAATAATAAAGGAATGGCACAACATAGAGTCATAAGAATAGAGGCCCAATAACTGTGATTACATGGGGAATGCAAGTAGTTATTGTCAGGAGAAGTATCAAGTCCTATTTAAAGGGAACTTTAAAAAAAAAAAAATTTGTAACTTTTTTAATCTAAGCCTTCAAAAGCATAATGCGTTATTGCTCTGTGTTTTTATGCTCTATAGGATTCAGGCACGTAGATTGTTTTGTCTCAAGACTGAGTGTAAATGCACAGTGAAACCTCTAGTGGTGTGGATGTGTAATGCAATTTTTTCTTCACAAATCCCCTAAAGATCACTCAATAAATACAGTTCTTTTCACACTCTTTGTCCTTTCCCCATTTCATAGTCTATCACAGCCTAAGGCCTCATGCACACGACCGTTGTTGTGTTCCGTTCCGCAAAATGGGGTTCTGTTGTTCCGTAATCCGTTTCCGTTTTTGTTTCCGTGGGTGTTCCTTTATTTTTGGAGGATCACTAGACATGAAGGAACGTAAAAAAAAGTCTAAGTCAAGTTTGCCATGCAAATGATAGGAAAAAAACGGACGCGGACGCGGATGACAATCTTGTGTGCCTCCGCGTTTTTTCACGGTCCCATTGACTTGAATGGGTCCGCAAACCGTTTTCCGTGAACAAAATAGGACAGGTTATATTTTTTGGACGGACTGGAACCACGGATCACGGACGCGGATGGCAAACGGTGCATTAGCCGAGTTTTCAACGGACCCATTGAAAGTCAATGGGTCTGCAGAAAATTACGAAAAACGGAACAACGAACACAGAATAAAACAACGGTCGTGTGCATGAGGCCTAAGGCCTCTTGTACACGACCGTATGTATTTTCTGGTCCTCAAAACACGGATTTGCAAAAAATACAGATGATGTCTGTGTGCATTCCGTATTTTGCGGAACAGAACAGCTGGCCCCTAATAGTACAGTACTATCCTTGTCCGTTATGCGGACAATAATAGGACATGTTATTTTTTTTCGCGGAAATGGAATGCACACGGAGTAACTTTGTTTGTTTTTTGCGGACCAATTGAAATGAATGGTTCCATATACGGTCCGCAAAAAAAATGGGACAGACACGGAAAGAAAATACGTTCATGTGAATGAGGCCTAAAAGTCAGAGATCCGCGAGAATAGTTCCTACTAGGAGAATGTAAGAAATTGGGTCATGCTCCGTACATACAAGAGCAGGTGAATAATTTAAAAAGACTTTAACACTTAATGCTTAAGCTACAGAGCATATATAGACCATGGAATGCCATAGTGAGTTATATGTTCATAAACAGGTTTCGGTGGAAGTTATAGTTACATCTTCGGTTGGAGAGTTTTCCCTCTGCTGACATTTAAGGACGTAAAAACACCCAGCGCTTGTACTCATTTCTGGGCTAATACGTTGAGCATTTTGTCTAGAGATGATTAAATCTTTAAAAGTTCTCTTCTCCATTGAATCCCCAATATACTGGATGAACTGCTCGGATTCATTCCAAATTTTATAGGCTATGGAGCCTTTGGGAACATTCTTTTTAGCACTGCATTCTACTCAGTTTCTCCTGAAAAACATGTTTTAAATTATTTTTTATTAAACATTTTCAACATTTGTATCCTTTACAGCTTTCATGTTCAGACTGTTGCTTCTACTTCTCAGTGAAGCCATCAGAGAGCTGCCCTGATGGCTCAATCCATAGCCCTTATCTGTATTTTACTTACAGATAATTATAACTAAATTCTTATCAAGAGATAAGTCTAATTGGATGTTAAATCTTAGGGCTAAGGCAATATGTATATTGCAGATGAGAGAATTGATTCTAAAAATAATAATTGTACCTGAAATTTCTTAAAAATGCAGATTGTATAGAATAGGAATTTCGTGTGATTCATTTCGGGAGAATTCTCTTAAGAGATTGAAGCATTTTTGATTTGGGTAGAATCGATTCAAGTCTAAATCAAATCATAGGCCTGATCAGACGAATCACACCTGAATCGAATTTCCAAAAATGTACTCATTACTACCTTATATAAATGCTTTATACATGTTAGAGAACGAAAAATTTCATGCCATGGCACAAATACACCTTAAATGAGTTTTCTAGAATTATGTCTGCCTGCCGTTCAATTTTGGTGCCGTTGGTCTATCTAGTGATCTTCTAGTCTGATGATTGGCCTTACTAGTGACGTGGCATGGACCCAGCAGTGATGTGTTGCTTGGAGACATGTCAATGTTAGGCCATTCACTCACTGCAGAGGTTCCCGTGACCTCATCCATCAGGAACTTTATAGGACAGAGACTGGAAGATCTTTTAAGCCATCCATTGGTTGCAGAGGTGCACATGACCCAATCCATCAAGAACTTTACAGGACAGGAATCAGAACATCGCAGAAGGGAGGCAAAGACCCAGGGATCTGGAATGGCACGGACCCAGCAGTGATGTGCTACTTGTGGACATGTCAACATTTAGGACATTCTTTGGCTGCAGAGGTACACAGGAACTTTACAGGACAGGGACCAGAAGATCTCAGAAGAGACCCATTGATCCAGAACAGCATGGATCCAGCAGTGATCTGCCGCTTGAGGAAACATCAACATTTAGGCCATTCATTGGCTGCAGAGGAGCATGTGACCTCATCCATTAGGAATTTTACAGGACAGGGACCAGATGATAACAGAAGGGAACCAGGGATCCAGAACAGAATTATGGGGAGCCAGTGAGTAGGATCTTTTCATTGAGTACCACATGCTCTAATGCAAGTTAGAGAAGACCATAATTCAAAAAAAAAAACGCTTTATGCCGCCTCTGACAAAATACTGCAAGATGTCCTTGAATGCACCAGCTAAAGTCATTGCATTGAAATGATGTCACTACCAGCCATATTTACCAGTATGCCACCCTTTCAATTCACATACTTATGACTGTGAGTGACTATAACTTCTCCCGCTCTCTCAACTGCTCCCAGAATACTTTCGAGCTGGTTTGTTGCTCCACATAAAGCCCATCATGTAGCAATAATCTCGATAAAAGCACATGCTTAGAAATTCTAGCACAAAAGCGAGAATATAAATGCAAGACTGTGCCTTCAGATCCCTGCTTATCATGTATAGCTTTTATATATTGTGCTTGAATAAACAATGTGCCCACCAGGAAACAAGCAGAATGAAGAGCATCAGAAAATGCAGCAAGCGTTCCCAAGCAGCAAATCGACTCTCCTTGCTCCTGCGCTCTCTGAACATTTTCTATGACAGATTGATTGTTACTCTGGTGGCAGAAAGATTTCAAACATATGCAAAAGCTTTGTGTAAATGGAAGCTAAACAGACGGCTACGCTGTAAGCAGGGCGGGGAGCACGGTGTCGAACCAGTACATTTGTTACTTAATTGAAGAGAAAACAAAATCTTACCCCGTCAAGCATTTCCCAGTATTTGTGGTGCTGTGGTAGCCCAAATGTTACATTGATGTGAACAATCTCCGGGTTCTCTTTGGTATGTTTGAAACTGGAAGCAGTCTCCAAGTTTTTTTTGTATTTTTCCCTCATTAATAATGAATACTGCCACTAGACTCCTTCATCCAACCCATTGCTCTTTACCTAACTGGCCTCCCAGTATCCTACAAATAAGATGAAAACCCTTACGTTTTCTCCTTCAGGTCCTACCAACACCTTTGCACCACCCACTACAGGGCCCTGACCATTTTTCTCATTCCCTCATCATACCCTCTAACCACTCATGTCTAAAAGATTTTGCCTTGGACTGCCCGATCTTCTTCTTGTCCTATAAGACTTGCCCTTGACTCCGATTGTCCCTCTACTGGAAGGCAATTGCTATCTCCTGCGATTTCCTTACTTCATACTGCAGAATATTCCAGATTTTTCCTCCATTTAAGGTGGTGCAAATGTTGACTAAACCCATCGATTTTTGCAAGACTGGCCAACCCTCTAATGTATATGGGGAACTCAAGACTTTGTCCTAGATGTCAACAGAGATAAGGTTTGGGCAATTGGATTTCAACATGCCCAATCTTTTTATTCTCGGGGACAGAAGCAGCCACCAGAAGTGTCTGGCAGCCGCTTATTTTGCAAGTAAATCTTGAGCCGAACTGAGCACATGTCTGTATGTGGTGGGGTCAGGAAAGATAGCTGCATGGTCAGCTTTAGGTTGTAGGCATCCTTGGGAAGGACTCCTGTTAAAGGACTTTTTCCTGTGGCCCCCAAAAAGGAGAGCAACTGCTGCTACATGTCTCAAGGTAAGAATTGGCAGATGTTAAAGTTACACCCCCCTCTAGAATCAGTAAGTTCTCTACAGCACTCAGTACTCTGCTGGATCTTGGTTTCAGATTCTACCTTTGCCATTTATTGTGCCTTCTACCTTGTTGTAACATTACATTGGTCTATAACACTGCATCTAGAGATAAGCGAATCAAAGTTGATGAAGTGGAGTTTGATCTGAATTTCAGGAAAAATTAATTTCGCACCGAATCCGAATTTCCTCAAGCTTCATGGTAACGAATCAAATTTTTTCCTAAAATGGCTGCTGCACTTGTTAGGACATGGAGCAAGGAACTCTGGGAAGGCGGGATCACCCACAATGCCATGCATGCAGCCAGCCAGCCCTGTGATGTCACAGCCCTATAAATAACCTCAGCCATCTTGGATTCAGCCATTTTCCAGTGTACTTAGTGCAGGGAGAGACATCAGCAGGCGCTAGGGACAGTGGTAGAAAATATGTTTAAACTTTTATTTTGCTGTATAGAAGTTCAGGGAAAGGATAGGGAGGAATCATTCCACAGTATTGAAGAAGAAAGGGGTTCAGTAGGGAAGTTTGCAGCCTGGGTTATAGGAACAATCCTATTACACCTTGCTGCACTGACTGCGGATCCAAATTGCCATTATACTGCTCTGTAATTCCAGCAAACTGTTCTTGTTATTGGGGTGCAAGTGCTGTTTATACAGCCATTAACAGGGTTTATTACAAGGAAATATTTCTACGTCTAGGCCTCTTTCACACTTGCGTTGTCCGAATCCGTCGTGTACTCCATTTGCCGGAGGTGCCCGCCGGATCCGTAACAACGCAAGTGAACTGAAAGCATTTGAAGACAGATCCGTCTTCAAAATGCGTTCAGTGTTACTATGGCACCCAGGACGCTATTAAAGTCCTGGTTGCCATAGTAGTAGTGGGGAGTGGGGGAGCAGTATACTTACAGTCCGTGCGGCTCCCGGGGCGCTCCAGAATGACGTCAGAGCGCCCCATGTGCATGGATGACGTGATCCATGCGATCACGTCATCCATGCGCGTGGGGCGCCCTGACGTCACTCTGAAGCGCCCCGGGAGCCGCACGGACGGTAAGTATACTGCTCCCCCGCTCCCCACTACACTTTACCATGGCAAACAGGACTTCAGCGTCCTGGCAGCCATGGTAACCATTCAGAAAAAGCTAAACGTCGGATCCGGTAATGCGCCGAAACGACGTTTAGCTTAAGGCCGGATCCGGATTAATGCCTTCCAATGGGCATTAATTCCGGATCTGGCCTTGCGGCAAGTGTTCAGGATTTTTGGCCGGAGCAAAAAGCGCAGCATACTGCGGTATTTTCTCCGGCCAAAAAACTGAAGACATCCTGATGCATCCTGAACGGATTTCTCTCCATTCAGAATGCATTAGGATAATCCTGATCAGGATTCTTCCGGCATAGAGCCCCGACGACGGAACTCTATGCCGGAACACAACAACGCAAGTGTGAAAGAGCCCTTATTTGCCCTTGTGTGGTGCAGTTATATGTTCTGAAGCATTTTTGGCTTGTATTAGTGTGAAAAGAGGGCTTATCATCCGTTGTGTGGTGAAGTGAGAAAATTACAGCCCTTTTTGGCGTGTATTAGTGGCACAAAAATATATATTATTTGCCGTTCAGCGGTGCAGTTATATGTTCTAAAGCCCGTTTTTGCCATGTATTAGTGGCACAAAAAAAGTATTTGCCGTTGTGTGGTGAAGTGAGAAAATTACAGCCTATTTTGGCGTGTATTAGTGGCAAAAAAAACAACTTTATTTGCCATTCACAGTCTCAGTTATATGTTCTAAAGCCTTTTTTTGGTGTGTATTAGTGGGGGAAAAGAAAAAGGGCTTATTAGACGTTGTGTTGTAAAGTGGGAAAATTACAGCCCTTTTTGGTGTGTATTAGTGGCAAATAAAAGTATTATTTGCCATTCACGGCCGCAGTTATATGTTGTAAAGCCATTTTTGTTGTGTATTATTGGGGAAAAAGAAAAGGGGCTTATTAGACGTTGTGTGTTGAAGTGAGAAAATTTCAGCACTTTTTGGCTTGTATTAGTGGCAATTTTTTTTATATATTATTTGCCGTTCAGCGGTGAAGTTCCATTGTACTACAGTCATTTACGGGGTGTATTAATAGGATAGATATGTAGATCCTATTAGCTGTTCTGCAGTGAATTGTGATTGTTATATTTATTTTTTTGTGGTGTTTTACTAGGAAAAAGAATACGTCTTATTAGCCGGTCTGCTGTGAATTTACATTGTCATACAGACATTGTTGCGCTGTATTAATAGCAAAAATAGGTACAGTCAGGTCCATAAATATTGGGACATCGACACAATTCTAAAATTTTTGGCTCTATACACCACCACAATGGATTTGAGGTGAAACGAACATTTAGACCCTAATTTCAATTTTCATATATGTAGTTACTAATAACATTATATTCCAGAATCAGTTACTATTAGACTTACCTCATATTTAATAAGATTCAGCCCTAAGCAACCAGTCTGCATAAAACTGCAATTTCACTATTCAGTTAAGATGGCCACCACTGCTCTCACCCTGAGGCTAATCCCGCCTGCCCTCACTAGCTAGTAACAATAGCCCCCCAAAAGTGTCAGTAACCAGAGACCTCCCCCCTAAATGGTTAATCTCCTGCAGCACAAAGGGGTCCTCTTACCACATGTTGCTTTCATTTATACACTGAGCAGACGGCAAATCTCCCTTCCCTGGTCTGCGCTGCTTCAACTCTGCATTCTCCAGCTCTGCTGAGTGAGGGAGCGTCTGCCAAGCGCAGGGACAGGGAGAAGTGCACACAGCCCAGGCACTGTTATCAGCTGCTGGGGAGGACCTGGCTTTAATCATTTTCTTACAGTCCCTGGCTGTCAGTAATGTGACCCTGCACGCTGCGTGCTCCGTCTATGAACAGATAGACGGACCATGCCTAGCAACCCATTTTTAAGCACAGGTAAAAGTAGCAGTACAGGGAACAAAAATGTGGAATTAAGGGGTAATTGAATACACAGTGAAAAGTTGAAATAGGGCCACCAAGGTGATATTAATCACCACAATCCAATACTCCCCAAAAAAATATATACAACAGTTACCCTTTAACTGCAGACTGTCAGCTTTAATTTGAGGGTATTTACATCCAAATCAGGTGAACGGTGTAGGAATTACAACAGTTTGCATATGTGACTCCCACTTGTTAAGGGACCAGAAGTAATGGGACAGAATAATAATCATAAATCAGACTTTCACTTTTTAATTGTTGGTTGCAAATCCTTTGCAGTCAATTACAGCCTGAAGTCTGGAACGCATAGACATCACCAGACGCTGGGATTCATCCCTGGTGATACTCTGCCAGGCCTCTACTGCAACTGTCTTCAGTTCCTGCTTGTTCTTGCGGCATTTTTCCTTCAGTTTTGTCTTCAGCAAGTGAAATGCATGCTCAATCGGATTTAGGTCAGGTGATTGACTCGGCCATTGCATAACATTCCACTTCTTTCCCTTAAAAAACTCTTTAGTTGCTTTTGCAGTATGCTTTGGGTGATTGTCCATCTGCACTGTGAAGTACCGTCCAATGAGTTCTGAAGCATTTGATTGAGTATGAGCAGATAATATTGCACAAAACACTTCAGAATTCATCCTGCTGCTTTTGTCAGCAGTCACATCATCAATAAATACAAGAGAACCAGTTCTATTGACAGCCATACATGCCCACACCATGACTCTACCACCACCATGCTTCAATAATGAGGTGGTATGCTTAGGATCATGAGCAGTTCCTTTCCTTCTCCATACTCTTCTCTTCCCATCACTCTGGTACAAATTGATCTTGGTCTCATCTGTCCATAGGATTTGTTCCAGAACTGTGAAGGCTTTTTTAGATGTTGTTTGGCAAACTCTAATCTGGCCTTCCTGTTTTTGAGGCTCACCAATGGTTTACATCTTGTGGTGAACCCTCTGTATTCACTCTGGTGAAGTCTTCTCTTGATTGTTGACCTTGACACACATACACCTACCTCCTGGAGAGTCTTGATCTGACCAACTGTTGTGAAGGGTGTTTTCTTCACCAGGGAAATAATTCTTCGGTCATCCACCACAGTTGTTTTCCGTGTTCTTCCGGGTCTTTTGATGTTGCTGCGCTCACCAGTGCGTTCCTTCTTTTTAAGAATGTTCCAAACAGTTGTTTTGGCCATGGCTAATGTTTTTGCAATCTCTCTGATGGGTTTGTTTTGTTTTTTTAGCCTAATGATGGCTTGCTTCACTGATAGTGACAGCTCTTTGGATCTCATCTTGAGAGTTGACAGAAACAGATTCCAAATGCAAGTAGCACACTTGAAATGAACTCTGGACCTTTTATCTGCTCATTGTGTCACGGAACCATGAACCAGACGTACAACAAGAGATAAGTGAAAATAAGAAGGCTTTATTGAAAATAAAGCTGCAAAGCAAAAGTCCAAACGGATGGTGAAACAGAGCAGAGTCTTTGCGAAGCCAGAGGTCAGGAACCAGAAGGGTAGTCAGACGAAGCCAGGATCAGGAACCAGCAGGGTAGTCAGACGAAGCCAGGATCAGGAACCAGCAGGGTAGTCAGACGAAGCCAGGATCAGGAACCAGCAGGGTAGTCAGACGAAGCCAGGATCAGGAACCAGCAGGGTAGTCAGACGAAGCCAGGATCAGGAACCAGAAGCAGCAGCAGTCTTAGAAGCATGTGAACACAAGAGGACCAAGCAAGGAACTGAAGCCACAGACCTCCTATATATATGAGCTAGGCATCCAGCTCCTCCCAGGGGAAGGAGGAGCCGCAGGGTGGAAGGCTACAAGAAACCCAGGACCCAAGATGGCCGCCAGCACATGTCAAACGAAGGAGAGCAGCAAGCAGGTAAGACCATGACAGTACCTCCCCCTCAAGGGCCCCTCCTCCGCGGAGCACAAAACGGTTTCTGAGGGAAGCGTGCGTGGAAGGCTCGGAGCAAGGCAGGAGCATGGACATCTGCGGAGGGAACCCAGGAACGCTCCTCTGGACCATAACCACGCCAATGGACCAAAAACTGCAACCGACCGCGGACCAGGCGTGAGTCCAGGATATTGCTCACCTCATATTCCTCACGATTGCCCACTTGGACCGGACGAGGCCGAGGAACCGAGGAAGTGAAACGATTACACACCAGTGGTTTCAACAGGGAGACATGAAACACGTTGGAGATCCGCATGCCAGGAGGAAGCGCAAGGGCATAGGCTACCGGGTTTACCCTGCGAAGCACTCGGAAGGGACCAACAAAGCGAGGTGCCAGCTTGGGAGTGGGCACTCGAAGGTTGAGGTTGCGGGTGGACAACCATACACGGTCTCCGACCTGGTAGGAAGGAGCAGGCGCTCGTCTGCGATCAGCCTGGAATCTCTGGCGCTGCGCAGAGACCTCAAGGGACTTCTGGATCTGTACCCAAGAAGCACGTAGGACGGAAAGGTGATCCTCCACAGCCGGAATATCCTGGGGAGAGAATACCTCCGGTAACACGGCAGGTTGGAACCCATAATTGGCCATGAAGGGAGACGTCCCAGAGGAAGAGTTCACCGCCGTGTTCCTGGCAAACTCAGCCCAAGGCAGGAGGTCAACCCAATTGTCTTGGTGATCGGAGACATAGCAACGAAGGAATTGCTCCAAGGCCTGATTGGATCGTTCTGCGGCCCCATTGGACTGAGGGTGGTAGGCCGAGGAGAAGGAGAGATGAATCCCCAACTGGGAGCAAAAGGCGCGCCAGAACCTGGACACAAACTGACTCCCCCGATCCGACACAATCTCCTTAGGCAAACCGTGCAACCGGAAGACCTCCCTGGCAAAAATCGTGGCCAACTCTTGTGCAGAGGGTAACTTCTTGAGAGGAACACAGTGGCACATTTTGGAAAACCGATCCACAATCATGAGAATGACCGTATGGCCTCGGGATGCAGGGAGGTCCACAATGAAATCCATCCCCAGGTGTGACCATGGGCGCTCCCCGGTGGCTATGGGTTGCAGAAGGCCCAACGGAAGGTGCCGAGGGGACTTACTCTGGGCACAAACGGAGCATGCCGCTACATATGCGGCGATGTCGGAACGTAGGGAAGGCCACCAGAACAGACGTGAAACAGCCCAGGACAGCTGATTCTTTCCAGGATGCCCCGCGGTCTTGGAGTTATGGTAGGTTCGCAACAACCGAGTGCGCAACTCCTCAGGCACAAAACATCTGCCGTTGGGTCTCCCAGAGGGAGCACCAGATTGAGCCGCCAAAATCTGCTCACCCAGGGGAGAGGTCAGGCTGGTGCGAATGGCGGCCAGGATCTGATTCGGAGGTATGACCGAAGTCGGAATCGACTCCTCCCTGGACAGCTCGGAGTACTGCCGTGATAAGGCATCCGCCCTGATGTTCTTGGAACCGGGTAGGTAGGAGACCACGTAATTAAAACGTGACAAGAACAGAGCCCATCTGGCCTGACGTGGTGTCAATCTCTTGGCCTCAGAAAGGTAGGTCAGATTCTTGTGGTCCGTCAGGATGAGAACCGGAACCACCGAACCCTCGAGCAAGTGCCTCCATTCTTTAAGGGCCTGCACGATGGCCAATAACTCCCTGTCACCAATCTGATAGTTGCACTCCGCGGAAGACAGTTTCCGGGAGTAAAACCCACAAGGAAGCAGAGGACCCTCTGGTGTTCTACGCTGAGACAGAAGGGCGCCTACTCCCGTCTCAGACGCGTCCACCTCGAGGACAAAGGGCAACCCAGGGTTGGGATGTGACAGAATCGGAGCCGACCCAAAGGCGGACTTTAGGGCCTCAAAAGCTCGGATGGCCTCGAGCGGCCAGACCTGGGAATTACTGCCCTTCCTGGTCAGATCCGTGAGAGGCTTGGCCAGCATGGAAAAGTCCCTGATGAACTTCCGATAATAATTGGCGAAGCCCAAAAAGCGCTGCAGGGAACGAAGACCACTGGGCTGGGGCCACTGTAAGACAGCCGAAACCTTCTCAGGATCCATGGAGAACCCCTCAGCGGAAATGATGTAACCTAAGAAGGTTACCTGGGATCGGTGAAATTCGCATTTCTCAAGCTTACCGAACAGCTTGTTCTCTCGTAACCGTTGCAACACTCGTCTGACATCCAGAATGTGGGCCTCCATGGATTCAGAATATACCAAGATGTCATCCAAATAGACTACCACACACTGCTGCAACAGGTCACGGAAAACATCGTTGATGAATTCCTGAAAGACTGCGGGCGCATTGCACAACCCAAAGGGCATAACCAAGGATTCGTAATGACCGGTCCTGGTGTTAAACGCGGTCTTCCACTCATCGCCCGCCTTGATCCTTACCAGGTTATATGCCGCCCTCAGGTCGAGTTTGGTAAAGACCGTGGCCCCTTTAAGGCGATCGAACAGCTCGGAAATCAAGGGTATCGGGTAAGCGTTCTTGATCGTGATGCGATTGAGACCCCTGTAATCGATGCAAGGCCTCAACTCACCGCCCTTCTTTTTCACAAAGAAAAATCCAGCCCCTGCCGGGGACGAAGATTTGCGAATGTGTCCGCGTGAAAGCGCCTCCCTCACGTACTCCTCCATGGCCTCATTCTCCGCTACCGACAGTGGATAGACTTTGCCACGAGGAGGAACGGCACCAGATTGTAACTCTATGGCACAATCGTATGGGCGGTGCGGAGGTAGGGCAACCGCGCGCACCTTATCGAATACATCCCGGTACTCCTCGTATTCAGGAGGCAACAGAGAGTCCGAGGAAGTACACAGCAACTTGACAGACCCATGGATGCAACTAGCCCCACACTGCGGTGACCACGAGAGGATCTCGACCGATCTCCAATCGAAAGTCGGATTATGCTTCTGGAGCCAGGGGTACCCCAAGACCACCGAGTAGTGTGGAGACGAAATAACCTGGAGGCAGACCGACTCTCTGTGAACAGCACCAATGGCTATCCCCACTGGAAGGGTCTCATGAGTCACGTGTGGCGGCAGAAGGGGTCTGCCGTCTATCGCCTCAAGAGCCAGTGGGGAACCTCGAGCCTGCAGAGGAATGGAATTGGCGGCAGCGAACACACTATCAATGAACAAACCACCAGCACCAGAGTCCACCAACGCCTGGGTCGTCACCGAGCCCCCGACCCAGGAGAGGACAACAGTGATCAGTGGTTTGTCAACACGGGAAACCGGGGACGAGGAGACTCCACCCAAGATCTGCCCCCGACAGGATCTCAGGGTACGCGCGTTTCCCGGACGGTTCGGACATGCCAACCGAAAATGCCCACCGAGACCACAGTACATGCATCGGCCCTCGCGTCTCCGGAGTGCCCTCTCCCCCTCGGACAGGCGAGCAAACCCCAGCTGCATGGGTTCACCCCCAGACAGGTCATCCCCAGGAGGCGTGGGAGGAGAGGGAGGCACGGGTGGGACAGCAAACGTAGGCACCAATCTGTTAGAAGACCTCCGCAGGTTCTCCTTAAAGGAAGGTCTCTCCCTGAGTCTGGTGTCAATCAAAATCAGGAAAGAAATAAGAGACTCGAGCTCAACTGGTAGGTCCTTAGCTGCAACCTCATCCTTCAAGGCATCCGAGAGACCATGAGAGAAAGCAGCGACCAGAGCCTCATTATTCCAGCCCACCTCTGCTGCCAGGGTACGAAACTCAATGGCGTATTCAGCTACGGATCGTGAACCCTGTCTGATGGACATAAGGAGCTTCGCAGCAGAGGCAGCACGAGCCGGCACATCGAATACCTTCCGAAGAGAAGCAACAAAACCGGAAAACTCGGCAACCACCGGATTGTTGTTCTCCCATAAAGGGCTGGCCCAGGCCAAGGCCTTGTCCGAGAGCAGCGAGATCAAGAAGCCCACCTTTGATCTCTCAGTAGGAAAGGCATGTGGCAGCAACTCGAAATAAATGCCCACCTGGTTAAGGAAACCTCGGCACTGAGTTGGCTCTCCCCCAAAGCGCTGTGGAAGAGGGGCAGAACCGGTCATACCCCGAAACACCGCAGGCGCAACAACAGGTGTCGGGGTAGACTCTGGCGCAACAACCGGAGCGGCAGTAGGAGCGAGCCCAGGAGCGACAACCGACCCATCGGCAACGGGAGCGAAATGAGCCGTGCGTTCAAGCAGGGTTTGCAACGCCACAGCGAACCGACCCAACAGGTGATCCTGCTGATCAAGTCTGGCAACCAGCGTGGGTAGCGAGGATGGCCCTGTACCGTCAGAATTCATGGCTTGGTCCTAATGTCACGGAACCATGAACCAGACGTACAACAAGAGATAAGTGAAAATAAGAAGGCTTTATTGAAAATAAAGCTGCAAAGCAAAAGTCCAAACGGATGGTGAAACCGAGCAGAGTCTTTGCGAAGCCAGAGGTCAGGAACCAGAAGGGTAGTCAGACGAAGCCAGGATCAGGAACCAGCAGGGTAGTCAGACGAAGCCAGGATCAGGAACCAGCAGGGTAGTCAGACGAAGCCAGGATCAGGAACCAGCAGGGTAGTCAGACGAAGCCAGGATCAGGAACCAGCAGGGTAGTCAGACGAAGCCAGGATCAGGAACCAGAAGCAGCAGCAGTCTTAGAAGCATGTGAACACAAGAGGACCAAGCAAGGAACTGAAGCCACAGACCTCCTATATATATGAGCTAGGCATCCAGCTCCTCCCAGGGGAAGGAGGAGCCGCAGGGTGGAAGGCTACAAGAAACCCAGGACCCAAGATGGCCGCCAGCACATGTCAAACGAAGGAGAGCAGCAAGCAGGTAAGACCATGACACATTGTAATTGGGATAATGAGGGAATAGAATAACATACATCTGGCCATGGAACAGCTGAGAAGCCAATTGTCCCATTACTTTTGGCCCCTTAACAAGTGGGAGGCACATATGCAAACTGTTGTAATTCCTACACCGTTCACCTGATTTGGATGTAAATACACTCAAATTAAAGCTGACAGTCTGCATTTAAAGCACATCTTGTTAGTTTCATTTCAAATCCATTGTGGTGGTGTAAAGAGCCTAAAATGTTAGAATTGTGTCGATGTCCCAATATTTCTGGACCTGACTGTATGTGTTAGTAGCCGTTCTGCGGTGAATTTACATTGTCATTCAGTGGTGAAATTTGTTATGCTCTTGTGATACAGCCTTTTTTGGGAAAATTGGTCCGTGAATGTAGACTTTCTTCTGTAGGGACTGAGTAATTGAGTCGATTAGCCATTCAGTGGTAAAATTTGTTTGTGATACAGCCTTTTTTGGGAAAATTGGTCGGTAGCTATAACTTCGGTTAAGGACAATATATGTCCTTTACGGCCCACTGGGTAAATGTGGTTCCTTCCCAGCCACACCAGCAATGTGGCAAGGTGATGCCGATTCCGCCTCCATGTTCTCACGCCGTTGGACCTGCAACAATGTCCGCCTCTGCCTCCTTATCCTCCACCATGTCTTCAGCCTCCACTGCAGGGACAATTCACAGTGCTCCTCCAGCATACCACATGTGCCGGGCATGGCAGTGTCACGCTGTTCTACACCTCGTTTGCCTGGGCAAACGGAGTCACACAGGGGCGGAACTGCTCTGCGTCCTTCATGAAGAAATCAATTTCTCTGCGACAACTCAAAATCGGAACCATGGTGACTGACAACAGGAAGAACATGAAGTCGGCACTGCGTCAAGGAGGGTTTAACCATGCGCCACACGTGTTCAATCTGGTTGTCAATAGGTTCCTGAAGTCTTCCACCCATCTGCAAGACATCCTAAAAATGGCCAGGAAACTTTGCATGCACTTCAGCCACTTGTACATCGCAAAGCACACCCTACATGAGCTGCAGCAGCAGAACGGCATCCCCAACATAGCCTGATATGTGATGTTTCCACCCATTGGAATTCCACCCTCCATGTTGGACCGACTATACAAACAGAGAAAGGCTATAAACAATTTCTTGATGATCCAAGCGGACAGGAAAACTCCCCCGTGTAACTTCGATGTCAGCAGTGGCAGCTCATGCGTGACACCTGCCGTTTGCTCTGGCCCTTTGAGGAGGCCACATTATTTGTCAGTCGCCAGGACTACGGGATGAACAACGTAATTCCACTGCTTCATGTCATGGAACAGATGCTGGTCAATCTGGCTGGTCAGGGGACTGGAGAAGTGTCACCTACATCTCATGGCCACATGAGCCCTGTGGGGGCTGAACTGGAGGAGGAGGACATTGGAGCACAAGCAATGTGTAGCGAAATTGGTGTTTTTTCTACATAGGTGACAGGAGAGAAGGAGCAGGAGCAGCCAGGTGAGCTACAGGGCGATGAGGAAAATGAGGCAGAGGACCCAGACACACCGTGGCAGTATGCAGTGGAGATGGAGCCTGGGAGTCCCTCCGAATCTCTTGCTCAAATGGCCCGATGTATGCTCACTTGCTTGCGTAGTGTAAGTTGAATTGTCATCATTCAGCAGAGGGATGACTTCTGGCGCTCAACCTTGTTGGACCCTCGCTACCGGTCCAAAATGGGGGCCTTTTTTACACCCGCTGAGAGGTAGGACAAACTGAACTACTATAGAGACATCCTATGTAGTCAGTTGGCCACTGCCTATCTGCGCCATTGTCCATCCTTTTGCAGGATTGGCCGGTGGGGCCCTCTGCGCTCACGTTTTTCTGCCATGGCTTCTGTAGCAGGGTGGGGGGGTAGGAGCAGTTCCAGCTCCATCAGCAGCAACTTTAGTCTAGAGTCGCTGATGAGCAGCTTTCTTCACCCGCCTATTGAAGAAACTACTCACCAGCAACATCAACAGCTAGACCTGGAGCAGGACCTGAACCAGCAGGTTGTGGCATACTTCGACAGCATCCTGCCACCCCACATTGAAGATCTGCTGGACTACTGCGCATCCAAACTGGATTTGTGGCCGCAACTGGCAAAGTTTGCCCTGGAAAAGCTATCCTGCCCGACAAGTAGTGTGGTATCAGAGTGGGTGTTTAGTGTTGCAGGGGCCATAGTTACCCCAAGAAAAACTCACCTGTCCATGCAAAATGTGGAGAGACTGACATTTGTCAAGATGAATCAGGTGTGGATCAGCCAGGATTTCTACCCACCAATGCCTGATGCATCAGACTAGATCATCCATGGTGCCACACCAACACTTTGACAAAAGAGACCAATTTATTCTGCCTACCTGCCTCAGCTACTATTCTGATGCCACACATCTGATACCAAGTGCTATTTCTTTCACCCACCATCTTCAGCTAGTACTGGTATTGCCACCCACCTTCCCACTTTGTCAATGGGTCACTCTGTGGTCTCGTGATGCTTCTGCCAGCTCACCACTCAGGTCTCCTAATGCTTCTGCTGCTACCACCACACTGTCATTGTGCCGCCCTGTGGCCTCCTCCTGATGCTGCTACTGCTGCCAACTCCACACTCTGTCATTGTGCCAGTCTGTGGCCTCCTCATGCTGCTGCCACCTCCACTCTGTCATTGTGTCCCCCTGTGGCCTCCTCCTGTTGCTGCTGCTGCCACCTCCACACTCTATCATTGTTCCCCTCTGTGGACTCCTGATGCTGCTTCCACCTCCACACTGTCATTGTGCCACCCTGTGGCCTCCTCCTGATGCTGCTGCTGCTGCCACCTCCACACTCTGTCATTGTGCCACTCTGTGGCCTCCTGATGCTCGTGCCACCCCCAGACTGTCATTGTGCCACCCTGTGGCCTCCTCCTGATGCTGCCACCTCCACACTCTGTCATTGTGCCACTCTGTGCCCTCCTCCTGATTCTGCTGCTGCCGCTACCTCTACACTCTGTCATCGCGCCACTCTGGGGAAAATTTGGCAAACCGGCCAAATCGATTTTTTGAGAAATTCGCTCATTTCTAATTGCATCCTCATGGCACCAATTTTACTGCTCTCTTGGATTAAGTCTTTCTGTTCTTTATTATAATTGACTTTGCACTGTCCGACGTCCCTTTTTCCTGCTTTTCCTGTCACTAGGTTTTTACTCTGCTTGACCTTGGACTCTGTATTTTGCCCTGGATCTGTATTTTGCCAGCAATAAAATCCAGATCCCTTTATATAAAGTATTGAAGGGATTTTCTTGAGTATAATTAGAATATTTTATCCACTTGCTGCCACTGTGAGCGATGGTATTTTCCTCATGCAAATCCTCTGCAAAAAATGCACCACATATAAGTCCACCCTGGCCCCTCTATAGATATATCCCTACAATCGCAGACATCTGTTTACTGTGCAGTGCAGAGAATGAGGCGGGAACAATTAACAACAATGATATCTTTAACAAAAATCATATTTGTCAGGTTAGCGCTGAGCTATACGGCCATGATACTGGCATGTGAATTTGCCTATTTAACATGCAAATTATTGGTAAAGCCTATTAATTCCCAGAAATGATTACATTATCTTCTCTTCATATACTTCTATAATTACAGACGAGCACTGCACTAGTGTTCAGCACAATTGCCTCATTGTATCTGTTTGCTGCCAGGGGTGTAATTATTAAATATGTATAATTATATAATATGGGAATAAAACAGTAAAATGGTGAATACTTGAAGAGTCTGCTGACTGCACAATTGCTGCTCATTCACAGCATTATGCACACAAGGTGGTCTTCAACTTCAAACCCTCATCCACATGTAAATCAGCACAAAAAAAATATACAGGCAGATTTTCCAATCATGAAGTTATATTCAAAATATATCGCAGAAAAGCTGCAGATTCCACCCCCCATGGGATTCAGCCAGTTCCCTCCAGTTCTCCAGATCCGGTTATTAAAATTACAACTGGATCGGAAAACCATGTTACCGGCTGAGTCCCGATCCAGTGCTCTGGCGGTCGCATGGCAGCAGGAGATGTTTGCTTCCATTGCTTCACATGCCGCTGATAGTTTAGCTCCTTAGTTGGGGGGTAGGTGTGTGCAGTGTATATATGGTCTATTTATGTATGTGTACCATGTATGTGGTGTATTTATGTGTGTTGCATATATATGGTGTATGTATATGTGTTGTGACGCCACGTGTCCGCCGTTGAATAGGGAACCGCCTTTGAAACCAATTCCACCCTGATTCCACCCATTGAATGTGTCAGGCAACATCCAGAAGTGAGGGGAAGCGGCTGCTTTGGTGCCCTGACCCTGAAGGGGCCTATCCAGGAGGAGGAGGACTAAAAGATTTTGTCAGGGCCCCCTCAACAGTATTACACAATGAAATTATATGAAGTGACAGTATAGAGAGTGTAGAAAATGGATGGAACAGCTGCCGGGCCTGGTCTGAGAGAGCGATCTTTACTAGCCACAGGAATGGGGACGGCATGAAAGGAAGGGGTTGCGAAAAAATTACTAGGGGAGGGGGCCCCATTCAAAAATATGCTGTGGGGCAGAGTCATTTCTAGCTACGCCACTGGATTGAATTCCACTTTGTGGAGTTCAATTTGCTCAACACTAATGACTATGCATCTATCTGGGCGTTTACTTTCTTTCTTTTTTTCCATTTATCTTTTTATTTGACTTTTCTACAGGTGCTGAACTTACCAAGTCATTAAATCAGAATAATATCAGACTAATCACTCGCAATTCTGAAGAAGTGCAGTGCTGGTGGCATGTATGTATTACTGATCTTACCCCAACCACCAAGACCTTGTCCTTCCAGTAAGGCCTCATGCACACGACAGTATTTTTTCACGGTCCACAAAACGGGGTTCCGTTGGTCCGTGATCCGTGACCGTTTTTTCGTCCGTGGGTCTTCCTTGATTTTTGGAGGATCCAAGGACATGAAAAATGAAAAAAAAATCTAAGTCAAGTTTGCCATTGAAATGATAGGAAAAAACGGACACGGATCACGGACGCGGATGACAATCTTGTGTGCATCCGTGATTGACTTGAATGGGTCCGCGAACCATTGACCGTGAAAAAAATAGGACAGGTCATATTTTTATCACCAGGAAACACGGATCACGGATGCGGCTGCCAAACGGTGCATTTTCCGATTTTTCCACGGACCCATTGAAAGTCAATGGGTCCGCGAAAAAAAATGGAAAACGGAACCACGGACGCGGATGCACACAACGGTCGTGTGCATGAGGCCTAAAGATGGAAACATCTAGTATAGTATAGAAGGATACAAGTTTTTTATTTTTTTATTTATGCTTTTTGCATTTTACCTAATTTGCCTTTAATTAATGTTATCTGTAATACAACACTTCATCTACCTGATAAGAATTGCTGTTGCACATCGTAGCCATTCTGTAGGGATTTATCCTCCTCGCTGAGCAATAAAGCTAATCGGAGGAATACATAAATACAGATCAAATCAGTATCTTGCCAGGGAAATAGTGCTGAATGAAGTCTGACTGAGATGCTTAATGCACTTTAATTACATTATAGATGGAAGCGAGCCCATTAACCATCACCGGCCACAAGAAAACAAATGGACATATTAATGTACCAGTAATACACTTTATTCACATAATTACATGGGAATTGGCATCTACTGCATCTTTATGGAGTATCACACCTTCATTAGATGATATTATAGCTTTCACATACTGTATTTTGCTCAAATCTTCATCTTTGCTTCAAGAAGATAAATGTAACGTAATATCCTCTGATTATAATAACTATGCTCTCATTATTGGTTTCAATAAAAGAGGGGGCAGCCACGAGGAGCACAATGGCGTCTGACAATTACTGATTATAATGCACCACCTAGTAAAATGTGTATCTAAGTCACAATTATAGACAAACACCATCTAACTAAACTAATAACACACAAACAGTTGTCCCGATCACGTCCTTCATTGAGCACATTCAGTAAACAGCCACAGTGCAGGGAGAAAAAGTAAGTGACGCTCTGAGTTAATGACTATTAAAAGCCCTCCATATGCCCGTGCCTCCCCCCCACTAAATATACTTACCCCGCTCCCCGCGCAGCTCCTGGTCCCCACACCGCCACTGCTGCAATTCCCAGTGCGTGGATGACAACATAAGGTGTCAGGGGGGAGCAACCAATGGCAGGCGGGGATGGGGACGAGCATCCCTAGCTTTACCCACGATGCTAGTAAGGCTCATCCTCATTCCTGCCTGCCATTGGCTGCTCCCCCCACAAGATGTTTTTATCCGCGCAATGGGAGGAGCAGCAACGGCGGTGTAGGGACCAGGAGCGGAGCAGGGAGTGGGGACCCAGATAAGTATATAAAAGTGTGGGGGGGGGCCATCATATTAGGGGGCTTTTTATACTCTTGGATTACCCCTTTTAAGGCGATGAAATTGAATGGGTTTCACAGAAGCTTTGCTCATAAAGTGAAGGCACACAATGCCTGGTTACTGACAAATCTAGTTATGAACCATGCCTGGATACAAACAACTTTCATAAGACTGCGGAAGCCGTGTTATAAAGGTGTGTGAAGGTGGAATGGTTAACAAAATCATAGCTAAAGACCAGGGTGTACATCAGTCCACAGTTAGACACAATGGGGCAGATTTACTAATAGTGGTGCACTTTGCATTGTCTAAAAATATAAATCACAGTCTTAATATTAGACTAATTTAAATTTGGAGTATCATAAATCCTGCACCAGATTTACTCTAGAATTCCATCCGTGCACCAGAATTATGTCTGTGTCAAAAATTCTGTCCATGTGCTCATTTAGGCCACACACCTTGTCAGGCGAGACGTAAAATGCTTAGAAAAGTGTGTAAACACGGCAGTTTGTTGGCGCAAGAAATAAAAAAAAAAATCTGTAGTAAATTTAACCCATTATCTTCATATGGAGAACATTCAGGACTGGTGCTTGTCTGCCGAGGAGGGAGTCTTCTGTTTAAGCTCACTGCAATCACACAACAGTCAATCCTGAAATAGGAGGTAAAGGACCCTAGGGTAACAGAAGACTCTAGAAACTGCAAAACCATCTGTTCATGTGTCCATTATTAGAAAAACACGAGGAAAATTGTGTCCATTAAAGGTAGGAAGCTGCTACTGGACAAAAAACTAAAAACAATACGGCTTATTTCAAGTTTGCCCAAGAATACAGTAATGCTCCACAATGCTTCTGGAAAAATTTTAAATGGACAGATGAGACGAACGTGGAACTTTTTAGCAATAATGCGCAATGTTTGGAGGCAAAAAAACACTACACACCAACACCACTGTAAGCCAACTATCCATGATCTCAAGCTGAAGAGGTATTGGGAGATGAAAGAATATCAGGACGATTGGATATCATATAGTGGGGTCTTTTGCTTGGTAACGACTATGGCTCAGCATAAAGTAAACAGCTGATCAAAATCTAGACCCATGGTGATCTCCTGACTTTTTTTAAGCAGTTACAATGATGAGACAGTCCACTGGGGTCCTCATAGTCATTAGACTAACCTAAGAATATTCGTAAACCCTCGTTGCCAGGCCTATTTATCCACTTTATTGTTTTTACAAAGCATAATGTGTCTGTTGCTTAAATGCCTTGTTAAAATGAACAGCAAGAAGCATAAGAGGAGCCCTTGGATCCTATCCAACCGCCATCTGTTTCGGTTTCAGCATCGTCTATTAAATATTCGTACATGGATAATGAAAGTTAAAGGAAATTTGGCATTAGGTATGTGTACAAACAGACACTGTCACCTTTGATTTGGTGACCAGTTGTCTGAATGCTTCACATTACTCGGAAAATCCTTGCTATATTTTAAAAAGGATTCTTTGTGACATATTTTGCTCGGAAGAAAATTTTCGTCATACCAAATGCTGCTTTTTGGCTTTGACCTACAAGAAGGAAATCAAAAAATGCAAATCTGATTTTAGATGCCAAGGTGAATTTTTGATAATTGTTAAATGCTTAAGGAAATCATTTTCAAAGATGAATGAAAGAAAAACAAAATTGATAAAATCCAACAACTTGCTGCTTTTTCGTTCCCCCTATTTAGAAATGTTTATATAATTAGGTACTTAAGGAACAAAAAACACTTTTTTGTTAGGGTCCTCAGACAATAACCAAATAATATAGTTTCCTGCTGCAGAGACCAAGAGTGATCGGCTGTAGGAGAAGAGAAATCTGGCACCACTTGTGCAGTTACCCTACATTGCCCCCGTAGTGAATAAGAAGCATTACATGGTGTCCATTGGAAAAAAATGGCTTGTCCATTTGATGTATGGATATGTTAGCATCCTTAACCACTAGGTTCTGTGTGAGTAATGTGGCTCTGGTTAGGAAACCCATCCTACTAACTCAAAATGCCCTCAGAGAGCACTAGCATTAAGGTAGGTTTCCAGACAAACAAGGCGAAACACTGGGTGTCCGCTGTGGAGTCCCCCAATAATCAGCTGTAATCTGCTTGGGAACCTAACAACACCCTCTAAGTATTGAAATATCGCTCAACTGACTTCAAAATATATGAAAGATGCTCATGAATGAGGAACCTCATTTTAAAAAAAATGAGAGTTCCCCAGGGGCGGACTGAGAAGCCTCAGGGCCCCCGGGCTAAATAAATCAAGGGGTCCCCTTACAGGCCCCACCCATGTTCTGCTGCAAGCCCCACCCACGTGTACAGGACCAGGCCCCCTTCCTGAGTCCTATTCTATACAGGTAAGTATTACGATTCGCGACTGAGGGTGGGCCACTTGCTTCACCCCAAAAAGGAGGAACATTCTAGGCACACCCTTACTGATAAACCACCCCCCTCTCCCAGTAAGTGCCCGCAAAAGAAAAAAATACGTCACTATAGCGCTTTGCTTTTACTGACTCTGCGGGATGGAAAAGCGCTGTATTATTAACCTAGTTCAGCAGTCCTGAGTCCCCCATTCACAGTAGTTATTAACCCCTTTCACTAGTCCCCTCTTCAGTGAAGAGGGGACTGCTGAAAGGGGTTAATAAATACTGTGAACAGGGGACATTTTGAAAGGGAGTTAATAATTACTGTGAAAGGGCTTTCAATAGTTTATTAACCCTTCCAGCAGTCCCCCATTCACAGTAGTTATTAACCCGAGTCAGCAGTCCCCCATTCACAGTATTTATTAACCCCTTCAGCAGTCCCCCCTTCACTGAAGAGGGGACTAGTGAAAGGGGTTAATAAATTACTGTGAATGGGGGCCTGCTGAAACGGGGTTAATAACTACTGTGAAGTGCCTTCAGTAGTTATTAACCCCTTTCAACAGTCCTTCATTCACACTGGTAATTTATCAGACTTTTTTATAACTTATTTTTCTCTCCCTTTTCACCCCGGCCCTGGCCACAGCCCACAGCAACAGCAGCGCCGCCAGCCCAGCACAGACTTTCAATTCTCCAGACCAGACACGGCTGAGACGGTAAAGCCTGCCTAGGCTACCACTTAACCCAAAACCACTACCTCAGCGAACTCTATGCCCACCGCTCCTCAGAGTTCCCTTCCTTCTCCGTGCGAATCCTGCTAGCGCCAATGAGTGCGCGAACAGCGCTGCGGTGTGTGTGTGACGTCAGTGCGGTGCAGAAGGAACACAGTGACGACTGACGTTATGTGCACTGCTGCGGCGGGCCCCCATCCCGGCCGGGCCCTCGGACCACGTCCGAAGTGCCCGACCGCTCAGTCCGCCCCTGTAGTTCCCTAATAGTAAAGCGGGACTTTAAGCATATCCTTGGGTTGGAATTGATAGAGGTCACCCCTGTTGATCATCTAAATGCTCCCCTTTATTGCCTACCCATGCACAGTACCCTACATATGGTTTCAACGGTGCCTAGTACTTGCAAGCTTAGTCTTATTCACTTGAATGAGATGGAGCTGCTGGAAGTTGCAGTAAGCACAATGGTAAGTGTGGCACTGTCATGTTTTCTTCAGCTAATTAGTGGGATTGTTGAGATTAGACCTCCACTGGTCAAATCATCATGATCTCTACTAAGCATCACAGAAAAAAAAAAAAAAAACTTGTGAGAAAGAAGTCTGTTTTTCTTATCTGTACAGCTCTTTTTTAAAAAATTGTATTCATTTTACCATTTTTATCATTATTTTACTATTATTTTTTATTTTTTCTATATATTTATTTAAATTTCACTATAAAAAACATCTGAGGTCATTTAAATTTCACCCCCTACGTCATGCACCCTCTCTCCTGTTTCTACTTGGCAAAGATGATGAAATTCCTAAAAAATTAAAATAAAACAAAAAAAATCTAGATTTTATGAGTTTTCTCTATTGACCACAAGCACAATAGTCCTAATTACGTTTTGTCTTGAGGGAACCCTCAGCCACAAGGGAGAATTTCATGATGAAGCTCACATGTACGGAAGCTCAGCTCTATTTACAATTTTCAGGGGAAGCTGAATTTCCTTGTGCTTCGTGGGTAATGACTCGATTTTCCCTAAATGGTGGTAAAAAAAAAAAAAAAAAAATCATACCTCATCTGTTTGAGGGCGAAGAGCCGGCCCGCTATCATCTTGATTGAAGCTCCCACTCAAATTCCTGGTGGGGTGATGTATGACAGCACCACGCCAGCCGAACGTGATGATGTCTTCATGGGCTGCGTGAGATTTCACACTAGAATCAATCATGGTGGTGTGGCTGGCTCTTTGCGATCAAATGGAAGAGGCAAGTATGATTTAATTTTTTTATTTTTTTTATTTTCACTGTTATTACTGTCAGATGCGCGATCAGCTATGAATACAGCGCTGAGGGGGTACAATGATGGGGGGCAACGCAATCGCGCTCCCTGTCATTGCACCCATTACTTACAAAGAAATGCACTTTGTGACAAAATAATTTTGTCACAAAGCAATTTTTTTTTATTTGGCGAAGTGCCCGAATCAAATTTTCCAATATTTCACTCATCTCTATTCACTTTAGTTAAATATTTTTTTGGACGTCAGGGGCTCATGGTTTTCAGGTTTTAACAAGCAGAACCTTTAAAGCCATATATTTATCTGTTACTGATTTCAAAGCCACACCCATTTTCCTCTGAAATATTTGTTTTATGTTAATTTTTTTATTTTTATTTACATATTCATTAGATCAGTTTTCATACCCAAATTGATGGATTTGCATTACTAAGAGCACAGGATGTGAGAATAAGACTAATTTCTATGGGAGAGTTTAGTGGGCATGCTCTGTGACATGTGCAGTAAACACTGTACAGAGAGAGGGAGGAGGAGCTGAGATGTCTCCATTACCGTATACTGCGCTATACTGCATCATCTGTGTCCATCTTTATGATAGAGGGTATTATCTTTATATGATGTAGTTGCTGTTCTCTGTTGCTCTTTTGGACTGAAAATCACATCAAAACTGACTGAAATAATACAGAAGGAGAATTACGTGTATTGCTGTCTATTTCAATCAATGGGCATAGGGTCACTGAGAGTATAAGCTAGAAGTAAAAAAGATATCAAGAAAAAAATATATATCTCATAGTCATATCTATCTACATTGAACAAAAATATAAATGCAACACTTTCGGTATTGCTCCCATTTTGCATGAGCTGAACTCAAAGATCTGAACATTTTCTACATACACAAACGACCCATTACTCTTAATATTGTTCACAAATTTGTCTGAATCTGTGTTAGTGAGCACGTCTCCTTTGCTGAGATAATCCTTCCCACCTCACAGGTGTGGCATATCAAGGTGCTGATTAGACAGCATGAATATTGCACAGGTGTGCCTTAGACTGCCCACAATGAAAGGCCACTCTGAAATGTGCACAGTTTTGCCTTACTGGGGGGGGGGAGTGTGTGTCAGAAAAGTATCTGGTGCTGTGGCCACCATTTGCCTCACGCAGTGCAACACATCTCCGTCGCATAGACTTTATCAGGTTGTTGATTGTGGCCTGTAGAATGTTGGTCCACTCTAGTGTTGGGCGAGCATGTTCGGCCGAACATCAGTTTCGCTCGAGCATCGCTATGCTCGGCCGAAAATCGCTTGCGTCACTGTATTTAAATCTAATTTAGCCTCTATTTCTAAAAAAGTTTCTGGCAGGATTTGAACTCAAAACCTTCTACATTACAGCCAAGAATGTTAACCACTACACTATAGAGCTGCATGGCAAGTTGCTAAAAAAAACAAAAAACAAAAATGAGACAAAGTGAGAGCAGAAGTCTCATATTTTTTATATATTTTTAAAGTAACTGGCCATGCAACTCTATAGTGTAGTGTTAATATTCTGGGCTGTAATGTAGAAGTTTATGAGTTCAAATTCCACCAGAAATTGTATAGATATATATGAAGTCAGAGCAGGGACTCCAACGCCGAACTAGAATCCCGCCACCCTCCCCTCTTCAGAGCAGGGGGTGCCTGGTTTAATGCTCGGATTCTCCCATTATCTTCCATTGTGCTTGGGTGGTCTTTAGAGCACCCGAGCATCGGGAAGTGTTGCACCCGAGCACTTTGGTGCTCGACCAACACTAGTCCATTCCTCTTCAATAGCTGTGCGAAGTTACAGAATATTGGCAGAAACTGGAACACTCTGTCGTATATGCCTATCCAGAACATCCCAAACATGCTCAGTGGGTAACATGTCCGGTGAGTATGCTGGCCATGCAAGAACTGGGATGGGTGTACAGATCCTTGCAATATGGGGCCGTGCATTATCATGCTGCAACATGAGGTGATGGTCGTGGATGAATGGCACAACAATGGGCCTCAGGATCTCGTCACGGTATCTCTGTGCATTTAAAATGCCATCAATAAAATGCACCTGTGTTTGTTGTCCATAACATACGCCTGCCCATACCATAACCCCACCGCCACCATGGGCCACTCGATCCACAACGTTGACGTCAGCAAACCGCTCACCCATACAACGCTGCCCTGAACAGTGAAAACCAGGACTCATCCGTGAACAGAACGCCTCTCCAATGTGCCAGACGCCATAGAATGTGAGCATTTAACCACTCAAGTCGGTTACGACGATAAACTGCAGTCAGGTCCAGACCCCGATGAGGATGACGGGCATGCAGATGAGCTTCCCTGAGATGGTTTTTCACCGTTTGTGCAGAAATTCTTTGGTTATGCAAACCCATTGTTGCTGCAGCTGTCTTGGTGACTGGTCTCAGACAATCATGGAGGTGAACATGCTGGATGTGGAGGTCCTGGGCTGGTGTGGTTACACGTGGTCTGCGATTGTGAGGCCGGTTTGATGTACTTCCAAATTCTCTCAAACACCTTTGAAGACGGCTTATGGTAGAGAAATGAACATTCATTGCACGGGCAACAGCTCTGGTAGACATTCCTGCAGTCAGCATGCCAATTGCACGCTCCCTTAAAATGTTGCGACATCTGTGGCATTGTGCTGTGTGATCAAACTGCACATTTCAGAGTGGCCTTTTATTGTGGGCAGTCTAAGGCACACCTGTGCAATATTCATGCTGTCTAATCAGCACCTTGATATGCCACACCTGTGAGGTGGGATGGATTATCTCGGCAAAGGAGAAGTGCTCACTAACACAGATTTAGACAGGATTTGTGAACAATATTTGAGAGTAATGCGTCTTTTGTGTATGTAGAAAATGTTTCAGATCTTTGAGTTCAGCTCAAGCAAAATAGGAGCAAAACAAAAGTGTTGCGTTTATATTTTTGTTCAGTGTAGATAGACAGACAAAAGATAGATAGATAGATAGATAGATAGATAGATAGATAGATAGATAGAAGAAGAGGAGTAAAGATTTGTCTTTATTTTATCTCAGTCTGAGTGATAGGGAGTAGAACCAGCCTGCTGAGGTGTATGACTAAAAGAGCGACATTTTTTATTGCTTATCCCTGGGGAATGTCAGTGTTAGGTGAGCTCATACATCTTCTCAGCTCGGCTGGGAAATCTACTCCCAGAGCTCTGATACAGATTATTATGTAAATGCACCATTGTAGTAATGAATTTGGATACAATGGTGCATTCATATCCCATATTTGTAACAGTTCAAACGACGTAGCTGTTGGTCTGCTCACTGCAACACAATCCTATTTTCTTTCTTCGCTTGTGTCCCCAGTGTTTTATGACAGCAGCCTGTGTCTACAGTGAAGTGCAGTCTGCAGGATTATAGCTCTCTGTATCACTGGACAATAAGTAATCCACCGTCAGGTATCCTGTTATTAACTAAAGAGAGTAAGAGAGTATGTATTAACCATTCCGTTCATTGATGTCTACTGTTCTGCTGTGCAGTACCACCAGGGGAATATCTATCTATCTATCTATCTATCTATCTATCTATCTACTGTATCTCTCTATCTATCTATTATCTATCTATTATCTATCTATCTCATATCTATCTATTATCTATCTATCTATCTATCTATCTATCTATCTATCTATCTATTATCTATCTATTATCTATCTATCTATCTATCTATCTATCTCATATCTATCTATCTATCTATCTATCTATCTATTTCATATCTATCTCTATCTATCTATCTATCTATCTATCTATCTATCTATCTATTCTGTCTTTTTATAAGCTATTTATCTACAGATGTAGCAGAGTTAACAGTCACCGTCATAAATGGTTAACAAGATGTTATAACTCACCACTGTGACTGTTACATTTATATCTGTCTGTATCTTCTTTCTATCTATCTTTTATCTATACTATCAAACATACAAAACAAGTTTTGCTACAAAAAAACTAATTTGAATGAAATTCAACATCTGTGTTTGGTAGAACATGGGGATCTTTTTATAGGCTGGTGTAATGTTTTCACCTATACAGTTTGCAGGTGCACAGAGATTGACAAGCGATTGGGACTGATCAGTGGGTGTTAGGTGAGGCCTTTGTGATAGAAACATAGAATGTGTCGGCAGATAAGAACCATTTGGCCCATCTAGTCTGCCCAATGGAAATGCCGGGGATTGAACCCGGGGCCTCATACATGCAAAGCATGCGCTCTACCACTGAGCTACATCCCATAGGTAATTGCTGATTTTTGAAACATGATCTGCACAGTATGATCCTCCTGTGCACGTGTTTGGGTAAAACCTGAGCTTGTGGTTCATATAAATATTGTGAATAAAGCAACATCTAGCACAGCAACCCAGAAGATGCATGCTGGGAGATCAGGGCATGTAAAGTTGTTCTATCGTAAGAACAGTCAATCTGACAAGACTGGATTGTGTTCAAGGTTGACCTGACTTGATCTTTCCAACTTTGTGAGCTTTTAATGAATTTTCTCTATTTCTTTTTTGTGTGTGTGTGTGTGTCCCTCTGACTATAGGACATCTACAACTTTTGCTTTCAGGAGTAAGAGTAGGTTCAGTTTTGACTGGAGACCTTCTCGGACCAAATGCCCTTCTGCCCCAATGAGGTGTCCAGATAAAATAAAAATGGGAGATGGGGGTCTTGTAACAGAATTTGCTTTGAGACCCTTGATCTTCTGGTTACACTAGTGGTCACTGTTCTCTCTGGATTCAAGGTTAGAGAGGGAAATATACATTGTATATTTGATGACTGAATAGATGTTTTTCCTCTCAAAGAAGGATATTAGATAATGTTGGTTGTTTACAAGACTGAAGAACCTAATGTCACCTACAGCAGTTGCCATTCCCAAGCCCTAACTATGGCTCTTGGTACTCAGATTCCACCAGGACTTGAGGAGAAAAAAATTATGTAACAACTGATGCACACATCAGATTGATAGTCAGCTAGTATAGAAAAATAAATTCACTGATAGATGACAGAAAATTGGATGAGGATGGCAGCGAAAAACTGCGATGGAGTATAACAATGGCGCGGACAGCATTAGCTGTAAAAGGAATAAAACCTGGTAGAAATCGATCTTAAACTGCTTAGTCCAAACAGAGAGGTGAAAATCAAACAAAAAAATCAAAGTTCAAACAGGAAGTTGAACCCACAACAAACACAACTACAATACATACAACAAAAAGACTGAAGAACCGCTTATCCCAGCATGAATTAAAGGAAATGTTGTGTGACATATACACTCACTTAAAGAATTATTAGGAACACCTGTTCTATTTCTCATTAATGCAATTATCTAGTCAACCAATCACATGGCAGTTGCTTCAATGCATTTAGGGGGGTGGTCCTGGTCAAGACAAGCTCCTGAACTCCAAACTGAATGTCAGAATGGGAAAGAAAGGTGATTTAAGCAATTTTGAGCGTGGCATGGTTGTTGGTGCCAGACGGGCCGGTCTGAGTATTTCACAATCTGCTCAGTTACTGGGATTTTCACGCACAACCATTTCTAGGGTTTACAAAGAATGGTGTGAAAAGGGAAAAACATCCAGTATGCGGCAGTCCTGTGGGCAAAAATGCCTTGTGGATGCTAGATGTCAGAGGAGAATGGGCCGACTGATTCAAGCTGATAGAAGAGCAACGTTGACTGAAATAGCCACTCGTTACAACCGAGGTATGCAGCAAAGCATTTGTAAAGCCACAACATGCACAACCTTGAGGCAGATGGGCTACAACAGCAGAAGACCCCACCGGGTACCACTCATCTCCACTAAAAATAGGAAAAAGAGGCTACAATTTGCACGAGCTCACCAAAATTGGACTGTTGAAGACTGGAAAAATGTTGCCTGGTCTGATGAGTCTCGATTTCTGTTGAGACATTCAAATGGTAGAGTCCGAATTTGGCGTAAACAGAATGAGAACATGTATCCATCCTCTGATGGCTACTTCCAGCAGGATAATGCACCATGTCACATAGCTCGAATCATTTCAAATTGGTTTCTTGAACAAGGAATGGATAATAAAAAAATAAATAAAAAACATAGTCAACACCATCCTTCTAAATATCTCGCCATCCCAACATTGCTATAGCACTAGGTCTATAAAATATTCGTAAATAAAATAAGGATAACAGAAAACATAGATGTAGGAAATAAAAAGATAACTGGAATAACAGGAATTTTGTCAAGATAACTCGCTGGTCATAACAAACACACTTTTCCAACAGCACAAAAGACGACTATACACAGGGAAATCACCGAATGGTCAAAACCGTAATCATATTGACTATATACTCTGCAGTCAGAGATGGAGAAGCTCTGTACAGTCAGCAAAAACAAGACCTGGTGCTGTCTGTGGTTCAGATCATCAGCTTCTTTTTGCAAAATTCAAACTTAAATTGAAAAAAGTCAGAAAAGATGCCAGACCTTGAAATTATGACTTAAATAATATCCCTCTTGAATATGCAGTGGAGGTTAAAAATAGATTTAAGGGATTAGATCTGGTAGAAAGGGTACCTGAGGAGCTATGGACGGAGGTTCACAACATTTTTCAAGAGGCAGCAACAAGGAACATTCCAAAGAAAGAGAAGAGCAAGAGAGCAAAATGGCTGTCTAAGGAGGCTTTACAAATAGATGAGGAAAGAAGGGAAGCAAAAGGCAAAGGAGAAAGGGGACAATATCTTCAGTTGAATGCAGACTTCCAGAGAATAGCAAGGAGGGATAAGGACTTCCTAAATTAGCAATGCAAGGAAATAGAAAAAACAACAGAATGGGAAAAACAAAAGATCTTTTCAAGAAAATTAGAGACATCCAGAGAACATTTCACACTAAAATGGGCATGATAAAAGACAAAAATGGTAGGGACCTAAACCTAACAGAAGTGGAAGAGATTAAGAAAAGATGGGAAGAATATACAGAAGAACTGTACAAAAAAAATCTCAATTTCACTGATAACCATGATAGTATGAGCATTGACCTAGACCCAGACATTCTACAGAGTGAAGTTAAGTGGGCTTTAGAAAGCATTGCCAACAACAAGGCTAGTGAAGGTGAGGGAATTCCAGCTGAGCTTTTTGAAATAGTAAAATATGATGCTGTTAAAGTGCTGCACTCAATATACAAGCAAATCTGGAAAACACAGCAATGGCCACAGGACTGGAAATGGTCAATTTACATCCCAATCCCAAAGAAGGGAAATGCCAAAGAATGTTCAAACTACCGAATAATTGCCCTCATCTCACATGCTAGCAAGATTATGCTAAAGATTCTGCAAGCTAAGCTTCAGCAATATGTGAACCGTGAACTACCAGAAGAACAAGCTGGTTTTCGAAGAGGCAGGGGAACCAGAGATCAAATTGCCAACCTACCCTGGATTATGGAGAAAGCAAGAGAGTTCCAGAAAAAACATCTACTTCTGCTTCATTGACTACACCAAAGCCTTTGATTGTGTGGATCACAATAAATTATGGCAAGTTCTTACAGAGATGGGAGTACCGGATCACCTAACATGTCTCCTGAGGAACTTGTATGCAGGTCAAGAAGCAACTGATTGGTTCAATATCGGAAAAGGAGTACGATAAGGCTGTATATTATCGCCCTAATTAGCTAACTTATATGTAGAATATATCATGCGAAATGATGGACTGGATAAAGCAAAAGCTGAAATTAGAACTGCTGGAAGAAATTTCAACAACCTCAGATATGCAGATGATACGACTCCTATGGCAGAAAGCGAAGAAGAATTAAGGAGCCTCTTGATGAGGGTGGAAAGAGGAGAGTGCAAAAGTTGGCCTAAGTCTCAACATAAAAACAAACTAAGATCATGGCAGCAGGAACCATCCCCTCCTGGCAAATAGAGGGGAAGAAATGGAAGCAGTATTAGATTTTGTTTTCTTGGGCTCAAAGATCACTGCAGATAGTGACTGCAGCCATGAAATTAAAAAATGTTTGCTTCTTGGATGGAAAGCAATGACAAACTTGGACAGTGTAATTAATAGCAGAGATGTCACTTTGCCAACAAAAGTCGTATGGTCAAAGCCATGGTTTTTCCTGTAGTAATGTATGGTTGTGAGAGCTGGACCATAAGGAAAGCTGAGCGTAGAAGAATCAATGCCTTCGAACTGTGGTGCTGGAGAAGACTTCTGAGAGTTCCATGGACTGCAAGATGATCCAATCAATCAATTCTTGAAGAAATTAACCCTGATTGTTCATTGGAAGGAGCAATAATGAAGCTGAAGCTGAAATACTTTGGATACATAATGAGAAGGCAGGAGTCATTAGAGAAGACCATGATGCTGGGAAAGATCGAAGGCAAAAGGAGAAGGGGACGGCAGAGAATGAGATAGCTGGACAGTATCATGGAGGCAACAAACATGAGCTTAGACAAGCTTCGAGAGACAGTGGAAGATAGAGGGGCCTGGTGGGATGTGGTCCATGGGGTCGCAAAGAGTCGAGCACGACTAAATTGCGACTGAACAACAGAAAACACAAATGGCAATTTTTACTGTTACACTACATGATTAGTAGTGATGAGCGGCAGGGGTCATATTTGAATTCACGAATATTTAGTAGAATATTCATAGAATATTCGAGAATTTGAATATTCGTTATATTTTACATTTTCCCCCCCAAAAAATCAGCAAGGTAATGATTGCGTAATATGCGAATATTATGCGATCAATACAGGCGTGGGTCAAAAACAAATATATAGCACTATAGAGTTTTTTAGAATATTGTACAGTCAAAAGTTTTGAGAATTACATAAATATTGGAAATTGGAAAAGTTGCTGCTTAAGTTTTTATAATAGCAATTTGCATATACTCCAGAATGTTATGAAGAGTGATCAGATGAATTGCATAGTCCTTCTTTGCCATGAAAATTAACTTAATCCCAAAAAAAACTTTCCACTGCATTTCATTGCCGTCATTAAAGGACCTGCTGAGATCATTTCAGTAATCGTCTTGTTAACTCAGGTGAGAATGTTGATGAGCACAAGGCTGGAGATCATTATGTCAGGCTGATTGGGTTAAAATGTCAGACTTGACATGTTAAAAGGAGGGTGATGCTTGAAATCATTGTTATTCCATTGTTAACCATTGTGACCTGCAAAGAAACGCGTGCAGCCATCATTGCGTGGCATAAAAATGGCTTTACAGGCAAGGATATTGTGGCTACTAAGATTGCACCTCAATAAACAATTTATAGGATCATCAAGAACTTCAAGGAAAGAGGTTCAATTCTTGTTAGGAAAGGCTTCAGGGCATCCAAGAAAGTCCAGCAGGCGCCAGGATCGTCTCCTAAAGAGGATTCAACTGCGGGATCGGAGTGCCACCAGTGCAGAGCTTGCTCAGGAATGGCAGCAGGCAGGTGTGAGCGCATCTGCACGCACAGTGAGGCGAAGACTTTTGGAAGATGGCCTGGTGTCAAGAAGGGCAGCAAAGAAGCCACTTCTCTCCAAAAAAAACACCAGGGACAGATTGATCTTCTGCAGAAAGTATGGTGAATGGACTGCTGAGGACTGGGGCAAAGTCATATTCTCTGATGAAGCCTCTTTCCGATTGTTTGGGGCATCTGGAAAAATGCTTGTCCGGAGAAGAAAAGGTGAGCGCTACCATCAGTCCTGTGTCATGCCAACAGTAAAGCATCCTGAGACCATTCATGTGTGGGGTTGCTTCCCCTGCAAGGGAGTGGGCTCACTCACAATTTTGCCCAAAAACACAGCCATGAATAAAGAATGGTACCAAAACACCCTCCAACAGCAACTTCTTCCAACAATCCAACAACAGTTTGGTGAAGAACAATGCATTTTCCAGCACGATGGAGCACCGTGCCATAAGGCAAAAGTGATAACTAAGTGGCTCGGGGACCAAAACGTTGACATTTTGGGTCCATGGCCTGGAAACTCCCCAGATCTTAATCCCATGAGAACTTGTGGTCAATCCTCAAGAGGCCGGTGGACAAACAAAAACCCACTAATTCTGACAAACTCCAAGAAGTGATTATGAAAGAATGGGTTGCTATCAGTCAGGAATTCGCCCAGAAGTTGATTGACAGCATGCCCAGTCGAATTGCAGAGGTCCTGAAAAAGAAGGGCCAACACTACAAATACTGACTCTTTGCATAAATGTCAAGTAATTGTCGATAAAAGCCTTTAAAAACGTATAAAGTGCCTGTAATTATATTTCACTATATCACAGAAACAACTGAAACAAAGATCTAAAAGCAGTTTAGCAGCAAACTTTGTGAAAACTAATATTTGTGTCATTCTCAAAACTTTTGGCCACGACTGTATATTCTAACCCCCAAGCAAGCATCCCTGTCACCATGGGAACGCTTGGGGGTTAGAATATACAATTGGATCTGAGTTTTACGATCTCACTGAAATCGAGAAAAGCCAGATCCGATTATATATATTCTAACCCACAGGCGTTCCCATGGTGACGGGGACGCTTGTCGGGGAGGAGTATGCCGAAGTGGAACAACTGTACAGATTGAAAAAAGACGAATATTCTAAAAAACAAATATATTCAATATAGTGCTATATATTCGTTTTTTAGAATATTCGTCACTTTCCCCATCTAAAGTCATGATTCCTCCCTGCTTAAGTTGCTTGTGGGCCAATGACTCATTGGCCCACAAGGAAGAAGTAGGGAGGAATCATGTTTTCAGATGTAAAAAAATTATGAATATTTGATATAGCGCTATATTCTAAATATTCGCGAATTCTCGTTGTGATATTCGAGATAAATATTTGCAAATACGAATATTCGCACTCAACACTAATGATTAGCAGAAAAATATTGCACAGTTTTGTAACTGTATATTTTTTTAACATATTATTTTACAGAATAAATGCCTAATACAGTAATAAAAATAATCTACATTAAAACAGCAAAAAATCATGTTAATAATACAGCAAATAACATAATACTACTACTAATAATAATAATAATAATAGTAAATAAATAAATAAATAAATAATGTACTAATCTCTATTAGTGTTGAGCGAGCCCAAACTGTAAAGATCGGGTTTGTACAGAACTTTAAGATTTTTGGTACCCGAAAGTTAGGGTTTAAGTTTGGTGTTCGGGAATTTAATAACGCTTGTTGAAAGTCTGCATGGCAGCCAATCAACAAGCTTTTAAGCTGTAGGCATTTAGAAGCCATCACAGCAATGCCTTCTAATGGCATGGCTATGATTGGCCGGTGCATCATGTGACCAAGCCTCTATATAAGCTGGATCACGTGTAGCTCCACCCATCAGCTGTCAGTAGTGAATGGACAGGAAGCAGGCAGCTGAAGTGAGGGACAGTGTTAGTGCAATTTTTTGTGGGTTCAATACACCATCTTTGCACCCCTGACAGAGAAAGATAATCATAGATCTGGCTGTTAATTCTGTGGGTGACCCACAGTGATTTTTTTGTGGGTGCAATGCAGCATTGTACTTTGTACCCCTGACACACAAATATAATAGTTAATCTGTCTGTTAGTTATGTGCACGTCATAAAGTAGAAGTACACCTGCACTGCATACGTGACAGGGAAAATAATATAGTTAATCTGTCTGTTAGTTCAGTGGGTGACCTCAAAGAATGAGGAGAGCATCAAATAAGGGACGTGGCCCTGGTCGTGGTGCTGCTGGTGTTGGTGGAGTTCCTGTTGCAGGGAGAGGACGTAGTCGATCTGTGCCAGCTACATGCCCAAATGAAACACCTTCCTCAGGTGCACGTAGGCGACAGAACATTCAGCGTTATTTTGTAGGCCCTAATACCGATGTACGAATGGTGAGGCCAGAACAAGTAGAGGCGGTAGTAGATTGGTTGGCTGACAGTGCCTCCAGTTCCTTCACATTGTTTCCCACCCGGTCCCCTGCTGAAACTGCAGAGTTGGCACCTGCAGCCCATGGGCATCTGTCTTTCACCTCACCCCTTGAAAATCAGCCAAGCAGTCTGAGCCCCAAGTCATGCAGCAGTCTCTTCTGCTTTTTGATGACTCTGCTGGCAGGGTTTCCGAGGGCCGTCCACATAACCCTGCTCCAGAAGTGGAAGAGATTGAGTGCACTGATGCCCAACCACTTAAGTTTCAGAATGTGGACATGGGAGGACCACCGCAGCACATCTCTGATGATGACAAAACACAGATGCTAACTGCAGTGTGCAGACCGGAAAGGAGGGCAGGGGTGAAGAGTGGGTGGAAGATGATGTGGAGGATGATGAGGTCCTAGACCCCACATGGAATCAAGGTCATGTGAGTGACCTGTGCAGTTCGGAGGAAGAGGTGCTGGTCACACAACACCAGCCGCACAGCAAAAAAAAGAGCAGTGTGCAAAAGCAGAGTGGCCGTCCCCTAGCCAGTACGCCTGCTACTGCCCACTGCACCCAGGGACTGAGTACACCAAAGCCAGCTCCAAGGAGTTCCCTGGCGTGGCAGTTCTTCAGACAATGTACTGACAACAAGAAGCGAGCAGTTTGCACGCTGTGCAATCAGAGCCTGAAGCGAGGCATAAATGTTCTAAACCTGAGCACCACCTGCATGACCAGGCATCTAAATGCAAAGCACGAGCTGCAGTGGAGTAAACACCTCAAAAACCGCGAAAGATCTCAGGCTCCTCCAGGTCCCTTTTCTGCTGCAGTCTCGGCCTCTTCCTCCCCCTCTGGAGTGACAGTGGCACCTGCCACCCCACGAACAGAGGATCTGCCAGCAACACCACCACCTGGGTCACCAAGCATTTCCACAATGTCCCATGGAACCGTTCAGCTGTCCATCTCCCAAACACTGGGGAGAAAGAGGGAGTACCCCACTACTCACCCACGATCCCTGGCCCTGAATGCCATCATTTCAAAATTCCTGGCCCTAAAATGCTGTTAATCCGTCTGGTGCAGGACGGAGACTTTTAAAAAACTTATGGCGGTGGCTGTCCCACAGTACGTGGTTCCCAGCCGCCACTACTTTTCCAGGTGGAGCCCTCCGTGCCCTGCACAACCAAGTGGCAGACAAAATTAAGTGTGCACTGCGCAACGCCATGTGTGGCTAATTCCACATAACCACCGATACGTGGACCAGTAAGCACGGGCATGGACATTATATCTCCCTAACTGCACACTGGGTAAATGCAGTAGCAGCTGGGCTTGAGGCGGTTAGCAGTTTGGCACATGTCCTTCTGCCACCGAGGATTGCAGGATGTTTCTCTTTGCCTCCTGTTTACTCCTTCTCCTACTCTGCTTCCTGCTGTACCGCCTCCTTATCCGGTCAGTGTAACACCTGCACCACCAACTTCAGCATAGCCAGGGGGAAACAACAGCAGCCTGTTTTGAAACTCATTGGTTTAGGGGAAAAACCCCACACCACACAGGAGCTGTGGACAGGCATGGAACAACAGACCGATGAGTGGTTGGTGCCACTGAGCCTCAAACCCGGCCTGGTGGTGTGCGATAATGGATGAAATCTCATAGCAGCTCTGGGCCTAGCTGGTTTGATGCACATCCCTTGCCTGGCGCATGTGCTAAATTTGGTGATGCAGAGGTTCCTGAAAAATTATCCCGATATGTCAGAGCTGCTCCAGAAAGTGTGGTCCATCTGTGCACGCTTTCGGCGTTCTCACCCTGCTGACGCTCGCCTCTCTGCGCTGCAGCGTAACTTCGGCCTTCCCATTCCCAACCTCATATGCGACGTACCCACAAGGTGGAACTCCACCTTGCACATGCTGGAGAGACTGTGCGAGCAGCAACAGGTGATAGTGGAGTTTCAGCTGCAGCACGCACGGGTGAGTTGCTCTGCAGAACAGCACCATTTCACCACCAACGAGTGGGCCTCCATGCGGGACGTGTGTGCTGTATTTCGCTGTTTCATTTGCTCCACCAACATGGCCAGTGCCGATGATACAGTCCTCAGCGTTACTATCTCACTTCTATGTCTCCTTTAAAAAACGATTTGGGTGATGATGGAAGAGGATGTGGCACAGGAGTAAGAAGAGGAGGAAGAGGGGTCATTTCCACGGTTATCAGGCCACGGTGGGTTCCTGCACCAACAAAGGCCAGGTACACAATTGTCCAGCCACGGCACAGTTCTGGAGGATGAGGAAGAGGAGGATGATGAGGAACCGTGTTCACAGCAGGGTGGCACCCAAAGCAGCTAATGGGCATCACTGGAGCGTGGCTGGAGGGATACAGAGGACACAGACGATACACCTCCCACAGAGGACAGCTTGTCGTTGCCTCTGGGCATCCTGGTACACATGAGCGACTACATGCTGCAGTGCCTGCGCAACGACTGCCGAGTTGCCCACATTCTAACCAGTGCTGATTACTGGATGGCCACCCTGCTGGATCCCTGCTTCAAGGCCGTCCTTAATTCCGTCTCTGGAGCGTGATCGTAAGATGCTCGATGGCATTCCCACCTGACAGCGGGGGCTCAGTGGAAGCACAAGGCGAAGGCAAAGGAGGAGGAAGAAATCGCCAATGCAGCTGGGGCACCGCCAGCACCTCAGAACGGAGGGTTAGCATGGCCGAAATGTGGAAAAGCTTTGTCAGCCCGCCACAGCAACCAGCACCACCAGCTGATATGGAGCGTCTTAGCAGGAGGCAGCATTTCAGCAACATGGTGGAACAGTACATGTGCGCACGCCTACACGTACTGACTGATGGGTCTGCACCATTCAACTTCTGGGTCTTTAAATTGGGCACATGGCCTGAGCTTGCCCTTTATGCCTCGGAGGTGCTGGCCTGCCCTGCGGCCAGTGTATTGTCCGAATGTGTGTTTAGCACGGCAGGGGGAGTGATCAAAGACAAGCGCAGCCGCCTGTCCACAGCTAATGTGGACAAGCTCACGTTCATTAAAATGAATCAGGCATGGATCCCACAGGACTCGTCCGTACCTTGTGCTGAATAGACAAGTATACCGGCTGCACCCAGTCATTGTTATACTCCAGCGCACTTTCTCTTTGTTTTCTTTTTTATATTTCCGAATGTTTTGGAGTCTTCCCAAATGTATAAAAAAATAAAATAGTGTTGGCTACCCCCTCCTCCTCCACCACCGTTTCCGCCTACACCGCTACGTCCACCGCCTCCTCAACCTCCACTTTGACCTCCACCTCCTAGTTCAAGATCATTATTTTTAACTTTTTTTTTTTATTCTATGTTATTTTAATTCATTTACCTATCCACATTTTTTGCAATTCTCCTGCTCTTACCCCTATTTTGCTTCCTTTTGCAGCCCTCTAGCCCTTTCTATGACTTTTTTAGAGCCATTTTAGTGCCCCAAAGTTCAGGTCCCCATTGACTTCAATGGGATTCGGGTTCGGGGTCAAGTTCGGGTCCCAAACCCGAACTTTGTGGCGAAGTTCGGCCGAACCCGGCGACCCCGAAGTTCCAGGTGTTCGGTCCACCTTAATCTCTATCTGTTCCCAAAATATCCAAAAGCTAAGCTGATAAGGCTAGGTTCACATCTCTGGTAGTAAATCTGGTAGTCTGTACTTGCAGAAGAACAGACTACCAAAGTTAAAAGGCATCTGTCAGCAGATTTGTACCTATGACACTGGCTGACCTGTTACATGTGCGCTTGGCAGCTGAAGACATCTGTGTTGGTCTCATGTTCCTATGTGCCCGCATTGCGGATAAAAATAAGGTTTTAATATATGCAAATGAGTTTCTAGCAGCAACGGGGGAGTTACCATTACACCTAGAGGCTCTGTTCTTCCTGCAACTGTCACACCCTTGTTAGGGCAAAAACCCCAATGCCAGATGAGCGGTGGACTCCGAATTAGAAGTTATGGATATCCATAGAGAAAAACCAACACAGGCATAGAGCTGTGTTTCAAGAGTTTCTACTTTATTAAAGAAAGCAAAGGTTAATAAAAGCGATTTTCTGGATCATTTCCAACAGAAGACGTTGTCAAACATTTACGTCAAAAACTCATTAAAAACACGATTTAAAATAAGCTATACGCCTAGAACATCTCCTTAATCTTAACTGTGGGTGCTATCCACATGCTAGTACTCCTAATGCTTGTTAAGATTCCTTTCTAACAATTGTTGGTGGGGGCAAGGAGTGACCTTGAAGTTACAGTAACTTGGCAGTATTAAATACAAACATGGAGGCTGAGAACACAACATGGAGTCTTAACCCTCACACCCTCTACTGACAGGTCCAGGCAGTGTAGACATTTTTAGTGCCTGACCCTATCAATTAAAGTTCAGAAAGCGTGGCAGTTGTCAAGTGCACATGTAACAGGTCAGTCAGTTTCATAGATACAAATCTGCTGACAGATGCCCTTTAACATATCCAGCACAGACGAACAACGCCCCATCCACTATAATGGCGGGTTTCTGGCGTAAATGGCAGCTTTGTGCCTGGAAAATGCTGTTGTATGCAACTGTATTTTTCTATTAGAAGACCACCATATACCTGCTGGATCCCATTACAGACAATGCCGATCCGGCGGTTCTCGGTGGTGTCTGGCTATGCTGTATATGGTAACTCCATTAGTCTGGTCCTCTGCTGGAACTGACTGCTGGATTTGTCCAACACAGATGTGGATAAAGCCTTCAGTTTCTAATTGTTTTGCCTGGAATATAATTGCGATATTCACTTTTAGGGATCAGGCACACAAACGTGTTGCGGCCGAGCCTGGGCTGCGGACCGCAACTTGCGATCCGCAATGCATGGGCACCAACCGTGTGTCCGCCGTCTGCGGATACGGATCCATTGACTTGAGGAGGAACCGAGGAGGAGGAGGCTTTGGGTTCAACCCATTGTCTCACAACAGTGCAGGAAGGGCCACTTCCATACAATGTACACCAACCTGCAGCAGCACCTGGAGAAATTTCAACAGTTTTGCCGTATGTCTGTGTCCACCTTTGACCACCTACTGGAGTCTCTGCATCCAGGACACTAATTTAAGGCGCTTCATATCACCTGAGGAAAGACTAATCATCACCTTGAGGTAAGAACCCATATCTTAAACGATTTGCACTTTATTTTCATAATTTATTTTGCAGCTTTTCAATCTTCTTGCATATGTATGTTTCATTTATTAAATGATTTCTGGTGACTGAGAACTTTTTTGCATCGCTGCACTTTGAGTTCTTGCTGAGGATTTCTACCACATCTCGGATTGTTCCACACACTTGTCAAGTGATCGGGGAGCAACTTCGAGGGACGATGCTGCCGGAGCCCATGGTGCAAGATTGGCTTTGAGCAATCTGCTCAGCTTCCTAACTGTATCGAGGCGATGGATGTAAAGAATGTACATGTGAAGAAGCCAGCTCACTCAAGGTCCCTATTTTTCATTTATAAACAATATTTTTCTGTAGTGCTGTTGGCCTAGGGGTGAACAATGACTACTAGTTTATAATTGTTGACATTGGGGCACTTCAGATGCATGCATGTTTTGGGCTTCCAGAATGAGTGAACGGCTTCAGTCCAACCAGAAGACTGCCTGGACATTCCAGAGATGCGATTTGGATGAAGCATACTGTATCTATAACTTCCAGTGCCCGGAGGTATGTGGAGTGAGCTTTTGGATGACTTTTCAACAAGTGGACGGTGTTCTTGTTGCCAATATAGATGGGTGTGAGTGATGCCACACTGGTAATTCAGGCATGTGTTCTTCTTCACAATTTTATCAGGACTTATGATGCTTACTTCGAGGCTGATCTGGCCTTCTTTTTGAAACAGTTGATCGGTGAGCATGCCGGGTGTGTAACTCCCGTCTATCTGATATTTCTGCCCTAACCTGAGGATAGGTAATAAATATAAAAACTCATGTATTATACAACCCTTTTTTTGACAACACCTTTAAAGGACCTTATGCAGCTCATATAGTAAACCTTGTGAGCACCATCTGTCACGAGGCGCCAGCTTCACGTTCTCCCTCCTCAGTGCCGCTGGCGCCCTGCGGTTAGTACGGAGTGAGGATGTGCGCTGGGTCCTCATCTCCACAGCAACGGGGGCGGGGAGGACCCGGCCGCACTCACGTCCTTAGCGCGGTCGGCGTCCTCCACTCCCATGGCAACTGTAAGGAGTTCTCGGCTGGTTGCAGAGGAATGAGTCATGTGGCGCTGGCCACGTCACATGGCTCCTCTTCCCCACTATATATACAGGCAACCTGCTGGCCACATGTTGCCTGTGAATTAGGTCCTGTCCAGTTTTCCTTAGTGTGATTCCGTGGCTTTTGACTCCTGACTGGTTTATCGTCTCCATCCTTGCTTGCTCCTTGTGTCTGCTTCGCCTCTCCTGGTTTTGACTTTGGCATGTTTTTGACCCCTCTTTGCTTATCCTCTGGTTCTGTAATTATCTCCTGGTTCTAACTCGGCTTGTTGACCATTCTATGCTTGTCTGTCTTGTTTGTCACTCCGCACTTACCAAGGCTAGGGAACTGTCACGGGTGAAGTTTGCAGATAGCTGGAACTTATAAATAAATGAGCGACTGGCTTGATCCCAAACTAAGGAGCTTATAGGTGAGCCCTATAAAACCCTAAGAGCTCTCCATGACTGCTATACACATGCAAGGGTCTCGATGGTAGACGATTGCATGCCCACATACCTAAGTCTGTGTGACACCTGAAAACCCTATAATAGTGAAGGGACACGACCACTGGCTCCCTGCACTTAATATGGACGGAGTCAGGGTCACCTAGAATCAAGCCAGCAAGGAAACACAATAAAGTAAAGGACTTATTTGAGCAAACAGCAGAAGCAGCCTCCAGCAGTGAACACTTCATCCAGGAAGTAGTATAAACCGCAAAGTGAGGCAGTATGGGAGGGAATATAAAGGAAGACGATTAGTCTAAATAAGTGACAACTGGCAGAAGGAAAGGAGATGAGAAAGTAAAACCAAAACAAAGAACATCATACAAGAGGTAGAGAAGAACGTCTGCCAGATCTTCTCTCAGAACTGGCGGTGACAGGAACGCCGCCCAGTTGTGCTTCGTTACCTAGGACGGATAGTGCAAGTAGGCAGGGACAGGGGTGTGGGTGGAGTGAACCATCCCCTCCCCCTCTTTGTGACACCATCAGTCTGTTCCAAGAGATGAACATTTTGACGGAGTTCACTATAGTACTTATAGTTGTACAACAATGTGCCACACCTGAGTAGTTTGCTAGTGTTAAATTGATAAGGCTATGTAAGGCTGCTTCCACACCTGCAGTGTGATTTCCAACAGTCTGTTCTGGCAGAGAAAAGCCTGCTGGATTTCACCGGGTGCGAAAGGAATGTCCGCCGTCCCTAATAATTATAATGTGGTCCCACATTCCAGCAGAAAATGCAAAAGATCAGCTGGACAGAAACCGCTACATTGTCTGCTGGAACAGCCGGACAGAATTCACTCTGGAGCCTTGTCTATCTGGCAGGCTGTACCAACCAGGAACAGCCTGCTGGATCACTCTGCATCCCCACATTGCAGGAGGTGTGAAATGCTCCCTCTGGCCCCATTCACTAGAAATATGTCAATTCTTGGTGTATTTGCCGGAAAGTGGCTGGATCTCCGCCGTCCTGATTCTAGTGCATGAGGCCAGACAGAGCATTTTACACCTCCAGCAATGACAGAATTCAGATCAATCCGGCAGGCTGTTCCCTCCCGAAACAGCCTACCGGATTAACAACGCTAGTGTGACACAGCCTAAGTTCACATATGCGCTATCAGTTTCCATTCCTCTGCTTTGTTATAGGAACAGAACAGAAATGATGGATGTGCCGGATTTGGCACATAACTGAAATGAATGGAAACTTACAGATCACACAGATACGTTTGGTTTCTGTTTGGGAGAACTTTTTTTTTTAGTGTAGAAAAAAGACCTGCATCCTAACGGAGCATACAACTCAGATGTGAATGAGTCCTTAAGAAACAGACAAGACACACCTATTTTTAAACCTGAAATAACTTTACTTTATGTCTGAATAATAGCATAAAATAAAAGGGAAAAAAATTACATTTCAAATCTCCTTGTGGAGGTTAGACGTCCCTCTGTATGTTCCTGAAGTGGATATTGTCCGTGCCCTGTATAACTGCTGCTTGTTGGACCAGACATTTGGTCACTTCTTTGTGATGCAGGCTAATCCATGGTGTACAGTGGTAGAGATGAGAATAGGACTGTGGAGACAGATGGCCGAGGTCCTTGGGTTGTGTGTGGAATCCAAGCTGTTCTTTGAATTATCCACTTGTACTGCTTGACCATGTGAACCCACTCTGATGGATCCTGGGGCCATGCAAAAATATAGTTGTTACCACCATGAACTGCGGGTGCCATTCTTGTGGCACACAAAAAAAGGAAAGGAGCCAGTGATCACAACATGATTTGATCTGGGCCCTCAGGGCACTCGAGCATATGAGTGTCTATGATGGCTCAAGTATCTGAGGCAGATTCCATCTGGTGAGTGCGGAGCTGATGTTGTGCTGCTGGAGGCGAAGATGAGGTAATTGGCATTGCCTCCTGAGCAGTAGTCTGCATATGGCCTTCATGTTCGGTCTCAGTTTCATTTGGGTTTTGGCTTGAGGCAACTGAAGAAACTGGAGTCTAGATGATTATTATTATTATTATTATTATTTATTATTAAAGCGCCATTCATTCCATAGCGCTGTACATATGATAAGGGGTCACATACATAATACAGACAATTGCACTAATCATAAACAAGACAAGTTACCAACTGGTACAGAAGGAGAGAGGGCCCTGCCTGTGAGGGCTTACAATCTACATGGTATGGGAGAAGGACACAGTAGGTGCAGGTGAACTTGGTCATGGCGGTATAGAGGCAGCAGGGTCACTGGTTGTAGGCTTGTCTGAAGAGGTGTGTTTTCAGGTTTCTTTTGAAGGATATCACTGTAGGTGAGAGTCTGATATGCTGGGGCAGCGAGTTCCAGAGTATGGGGGATGCACGGGAGAAATCTTGGAGGCGATTGTGGGAAGAGGCGATAAGAGGAGAGGAGAGAAGGAGGTCTTGTGAGGATCGGAGAGTGTGTGTGGGGATGTATCGGCAAAGTAGCTCAGAGATGTAGGGAGGGGACAGGTTATGGACGGCCTAGTATGTATTTGTTAGTACTTTGAAGTGAATTCGCTAGGCAATGGGGAGCCAGTGAAGGGATTGGCAGAGGGAAGAGGCAGAGGAGTAATAGGGTGAGAGGTGGATTAGTCGGGCAGCAAAGTTGAGGATAGATTGGAGGGGTGTGAGAGTGTTGCAGTAGTCTAGGCGGGAGATGATGAGGGCATGTACAAGCATTTTCACAGATTTAAAGTTAAGGAGGTCAGCATTTTCTCAGAGTACACAGACCTGTGTTCTTCATCCAGATTGTCAACTGTACTGTAAATTATAAGCTTTCATAACAATAGAAATCTGCAATGTTTTCACTAAAATTCTTCCATTTGTAACTTAATTTTTTTAGTTTTCAAAACTGTTGTGCAATTTCTAATTCTACTAAACCCCTTCCCCACCACCCAACATTAATTTATGTTGGCGTTCAGACATTTAAAAAAAAATAAAATGGCGTCAGCTCGAGAGCAGAACAGATGTCACCCTTCAAATGTGACCATGGCATCTGGGAAGTTAAAGATCGGAAGTGTGCTCTCCTGGACATATTCTGGCTCCCGCTGGTTCCTGTCTCTGTACAGCATTAAAATTAAGGATGAGCGAATCGACTTCGGATGCTTCACTTTGTTGTAATACTATACGGAGCGGGAGCTCCAAACAGTATTAGAATGTATTGGCTCGGATGAGCTGAAGTTTTTACTTCATGAAGTCTCACGAGACTTCGTGTAATAATATTGTGAAATTATTATTACTGTAAAAAAACTTAAACCAAATGCGGGTCACATACTTTAGGATGCAGGTGGCTGGGTGCAGGGGGGTTCACCTACTTTAGGGTGCACGGGGGTTCACATAAATTAGGGTGCGCAAGGGATCATGTATTTTAGGGTGCACTGGGGTTCACATGCTTTAGGGTGCATGGGGGTCACATACTTTAGGGGGCATGTGGGAGTCACATAGCTTTATGGGTACATCACAATATGGGGTCAAAACATACCCAATCTATGCAGTGCAAGACAAGTGCAAAATTTACGCGTTTCGGATCACAAGTTAACAATTCTTACTCATGATATACCACGATCCGAAACGTGTCGATTTTGCACTTGTCTTGCTCTGTATAGATTTTTCCGCATCAAATAAAGGATAGCGCTTTACCAGATGCTGGATCATCTTACTTTTTGCACAGTTCAGAGTGGGTGTCCCATAATTAGGGCCGCTCCTGAACCAAAATTATCAATTTGTCAACATTGATGACAGCCACCATGCTCACTTCAGGCCTTTGCTCCGTTCCTCCTGGGTGAGAAGAGCTACATCATGTAATTCAAAAGGAGTTTCCTGGGCATTTTCAGCCAAGGGGTCCGTAAAAAATGGATGCCACATGGATGCCTTCCAAGTGCCATCCATGTTTTTTGTGGACCCATTGACTTGAAGGGGGTCACGAACTGCAGTTTGCATAGGACATGTTCTATAAAATGCCAAACAGACAAACCCAGCGGGCAGCACACAGATGACATCCGAGTGCAGCCCGCAGTTTTTGTAGACCCAGAGAAATGAATGGCTTCCGTGGGTTTTCTGTCCGTGCCCCCGCACCTCAAAAAAGTAGTGCAAAAAAGTAGTGAATCACGGACCCCATTCGGCCAGCAAATGAGATAACATGTTGGGCAAATCTAAAGAAGACCAATTCTTTCTTTTGATTAAAAAAAACTATTTGGACTATTGGGAAAAATAAATTTCTAATTAATTTAGATTTATAAACTTCATTGAACACTTTTCCAAAAAATATTGTCTTACCCAATGCATGATCTCAATGAAAGAGGACATTTACTCAATAGGAATATGCAAGGACTGAATCTGTATCTTCCATAAGGGCAAAAGGTTAAGCCCTCATAGCAAATGAGTATATTGACTAGAAAACACAGAGCTCCTTGTGGGGCTATTATTCTATATTTACAGAGAGACAACCTCAAATAGATTTCAAAGCATCTCCTGAATACCCACCAGGGACTGCCAAGACTAGATCCATGTTTGCATCTATCTCCCAACTTTCGACTCATCAATGCATGGTTTAAATGAATTCCTAATGATTAAACAGTTTTTTTCTGTCCCAGTCCTCACATTTCAACTATTATTGATGCACATCAGAACCCTTTTCTAACAAGTCAGATCAGTAGTCAGAGGGTGTTCTCTTCTTCTAGAGTCCTGGGAGAATCTCTGGATAATTCCCAGAGATAGAATAAAGCTTAGGTTTATTAGGAAAATACAATAACTTCACTACTCAGGTTCTAGTCAGTGGAAATGGTGACTAAATTATAACTAGGGGTGAGCGAACCCAAACTGCAAAGTTCGGGTTCGTACCGAACTTTGCGAGGTCAGGTACCCAGATCTGAACCCAGACTTTTTCACTGTAGTCCAGGTTGGGGTTCGGGCATTTTATGAAGTACTTTATTATTTCTGGAAAGTAACATAATACTTAAGACGGATTGCAAAAGGGAAACCTTTATAAGCATTCCATTTTGCATGAAGTCTATGGGCAGCACAACGGATCCGTACTGGTTTCCATTATGCAGGTGTCCAACCATGTTATAACGGAAAATTATACAGTGACGTTGCCTTCAATGGGGTTTGGGTTCAAGTTCGGGTCAAGTTCGGGTCCCGAACCCAAACGTTGACCTGAAGTTCGACTCAAGCCAGCGAACCTGAACTTCCACGGTTTCGCTCAAAACTAATTACAACTTGTAATTAAAGTGGTTTTCTGGTATTAGAATTTTTGAGGACCTATTCTCAGGATAGGACATCCATCAATGTCAGCTCTGTTGCGGCCCAGTTTTCAGCACCCCTATCCATTCATCTATTTGAAGGGGTTGCTTCCCTTGTGTAAGCTCTGCAGCCTCTCCACTATGTATAAGGTTGTGTCTACCTGCACACCATCTACTTAGTAGCAGCATTATTTGTACAGATTGCATGTCAGCTTGATGTAAACAGTGAAAAGCCTGCAGGACTCATGAGTGCCGCACTATCTTCAAACATCTAATCCTCGGGAGTGCCCATCTGATATTGATGAATTATCCTGAAGAAAGCCATCAATATTCTGATCCTTTAAGTATTATTTTCTATCTTATTAATATTCTGTAACATTGTAACGTATTAGTAGTAGTAATGCTTACATTTTTGTCAATATTATAGGATTTTGAAATGCATTGGGTTTCCCAGCTGCTCTTCATTCTCGAAAATACTCATGATACTTGGATACGTATCTGTGCAACACTCTGGAGGTCTTCCCTCCCTAGGTATAGCCAGACTAGCCAGGCACCAAATTTATCATCCAACCTGAGCCACTCTAATACAAAGGGCAATATTCAGACTGCCTGTCTAAGGAGGTATCGCATTGACATGCAACTTTTTTGAAGCATCTGTCATGGGTTGCGCTTGTTTTTATTTTTTTTTGCAACAACTTTTCAAAATGTTGAACATCACTTGTTACATTTGTCACACAAATTACTTGGCTGATATGTGATATGGCTGTTTAAAGTCTAATTTTATTTATTACAAAGTTTCCATCAGTTTGTACGCCACCAAGGGAATGGAGTACTCTTGCAACTTTTTACAAAAAAGTCATAATGATAAACCTGGCTAAAAATGTGGTTCCAATCCAAAAATATCTGTCTGCCCCCTTAGCAAATGCAAACTGCCAGGCATGGCTCAAACCACCCTAAACAATGGTGGAAAGGCATCATAAATTTGAGGCAAATGCCTGCTCTGGCAAAACAAGCAAAATGACCCAGCTTCTCTGCCACAAAGGCATCGCTACATTACACTGTTTAGTAAATCTGCCCCAAGGTAAAATTGTTTGCCTGGATGGTTCCTTTTACAGCTGAGGAAAGCAAGACAGACAATCGACTTTTTATCATCATCTCTTCAAGACAGTTGGAGATGCAGATGTACTAATTCAGAAGGTAATCACACAGTACATGTGTCGCGGTGCAAGCCCAAGACTCATGTGTCTGCACTTCACCATCATCCTTCCCTAAACATTTCATTTTCTACCAGAGACTGGAACATTATTCATTTAGGCCACCTCATATATCAATATAGGATTATGTTCATACAAGAAAGCAAGAAAATTTACATTTTTTCAATTTATGCTCTGCCAACCTCCGGGCTGTGACAGGGAACAGATGTTGTCAATACAAACAGCCGTATTATACTGTCTACTGCCATACTTGTGTGAATATAAATATGTCCGTCCACATCGTGCAAGGGCAATATCTATTTTATCTCAATTGTCTTTCCTTCAGAAGGACAATACTATTCATACTTGTGATGGATGCCTGGGCGAGGAAGGTTGCGTTTCTTCCTCTATTAACCCACTTGTCTCCAAAGCATATCAAGAAAAACCCTTGAAACTGGAGATTCTCGGAAAACCCAAGCCTTGCAAATATTACACCGGTTTTCTGGGCTCGTCAGAAGAATAAACCTACATGGAAAGTTCAATATAAAACATAATACATCAACTGTGTTATACAATGAATCCCAACCAAATGTTTTTTTCTTTTCCCCAGAGAACTCCCTACTAGGGTTGAGCGAACCCGAACTGTAAAGTTCGGGTTCGTACCGAACTTTACGGTGTTCGGCACCCGAACATTTCAGTAAAAGTTCGGGTTCAGTGTTCGGGTAATATTAATATACCATCGGATCGGTATATTTTAACTTAAAGCATCCCCACCTGAGGGGTTAATTGAGCAGATCACATCCCCCTGTAAGAGATAAGGTGCTGCCAGGCAGAATGGGGCCAGACCCCCCTCCCGCCTCACTATTAAAATCATTGGTGGCCAGTGCGGCCCCCCTCCCTCCCTCCCCAGTATTAAAATCATTTGTAGCTAGTGCGGCCCCCCCACCCCCACCCACCCCCTATTAAAATCATTGGTGGCTAGTGCGGCCCCCCCACCCCATATTAAAATCATTGGTGTCCAGTGCGGCCTCCCCTCTCCCCCCTAATTAAAATCATTGGTTAACAACCCCCCCCCCCATTATTGGTGTCAGCAGAGCGGCAGTTCCGATCAGAGTCCCAGTTTAATCGCTGGGGCTCCGATCGGTTACCATGGCAGCCAGGACACTACTGCAGTCCTGGCTGCCATGGTTACTTAGCACTTTTAGCAGCATTATACTTACATGCGCTGTCTGTGGCCAGCCGGCGCTCCTCCTACTGGTAAGTGAAAGGTCTGTGCGGCACATTGCTTATAGCACAGACCGGTCACTTACCAGTAGGAGGAGAGCCGGCCGGCCACAGACAGCGCACGTAAGTATAATGCTGCTAAAAGTGCTAAGTAACCATGGCAGCCAGGACTGCGGTAGCGTCCTGGCTGCCATGGTAACCGATCCGGGCCTCAGCGATTAAACTGGGACTCCGATCGGAACTGCCGCTCCGCTGCCACCAATGATGGGGGGGAGGGGGGTTGTTAACCTGTGGCCACTGGCCACCAATGATGTTAATTAGGGGTGGGGGGGGGAGAGGGGAGGCCGCACTGGACACCAATGATTTTAATAGGGGGGGGCCGCACTAACCATCAATGATTTTAATAGGGGGTGGGTGGGGGTGTGGGGGCCGCACTGGCCACCAATGATTTTAATACTGGGGAGGGAGGGGGTCTGGCCCCTGCTGCCTGGCAGCACCCGATCTCTTACAGGGGGCTGAGATCCGCACAATTAACCCCTTAGGTGCGGCACCTGAGGGGTTAATTGTGCGGATCACAGCCCCCTGTAAGAGATCGGGTGCTGCCAGGCAGCAGGGGGCAGTTATGTACACAGTTCTTAGTATATTCTAACTTGAAGCGTCCCCATCACCATGGGAATGCCTTTGTGTTAGAATATACTGTCGGATCTGAGTTTTCACGATCGTGAAAACTCAAATCTGAAAAAGCTAATACTATTATTTTCCGTTCTAACCATGTTATAATGGAAAATAATAAAGTGAAGTTCGGGTCCCCATTGACTTCAATAGGGTTCGGGTCCAAGTTCGGGTCCCGAACGCAAACTTTTTTTTTAAAGTTCGGCCGAACTCCCCGAACATCTAGGTGTTCGCTCAAGTCTACCCCCTACTCCTATTCCCGTCTGGTTTAGGGGTAAGTAATATATTCTGTCATTCGATATTATTGTTAAGGTGTGTGGACAGCTTATCTTTCCTATTTTCCAAGCATCTATGAGCAGGACAAATACACCTCGACTGTATGAGTGAAAACTACTGTATGCTATGACAACATATTCCATAGCACAGTGGTTACATATATGAGTCCTAATCCTCAGAGCGGGCTCACAATCCATTCTCCCTATCCCAGATGCCTACACAAGGGCCAATTTAATAAGGAAAGACAATTAACTGTTATGGATAAGAGAGTGTTGACCCACTGTGCCAACTAACTTGTTTGACTTTGCGCTAAACCCTAAAGGCATTATTCTGACGCTCCCCTTGTATTTACTCTTTAACCCTTTTACTGGGATCTGGACTTTGCTTGCAGAGGAGCATCCAAACCCTTACCTCCTGAGATAGTCCCAGTATAGTTGTCAGCTGGGGTCTTGGACTCTAGTGCAAGCACCAGAATCTCAGATTGCAGAGACCACACCGATACCACAGCAAAAACTGCAGGAGCGGTCTGAACAGTCAGTAAGGCAAGAATGCTGGTTTTAAAGATCCAGACAGCACACTGGTAGCGTAGATGAAGGTATGCATGGAATGGAATTGCACACAGGCTCATAGTAAAGACACAGACAGAGCAGGTAGGAAGGATATTTGGCCAAACAAAGACAATGTAGAATGACAGGGTTAACTCAAGCACAAATAGAATTGAAGCTGAAAGTAACAAGGAAACAGGATGGAAACAGAGCACTATAAGAACACAGGCAGGAAATAATGCACGATAAACGCAGGTAAATTGCAATAACACTAGATTATCAAACACCTTTGCTGGTCACCAGTGAACCTAAAGCACAGGCAACCTCTGTCTGGGGACCCCAGACCCCTAGTGGAAAAGTGTAGAAGATCACCATCTGATCACCAGTGTCGCTTATCATAGACAACTCTTTAAAATAGGCATTGCTTGATTAATATACAGTAGGGCTTTATTTCAGTTAGGGTTATTTAAAATTTACTTGATCACTAGTCCTTGGTAACCTTGTGCATACGCCTTTTTCCTCCTGCCCATTATATCACATGCAGAATGTCGAGTGGTACATGATCTCTTCTTCTCATGATGGTGAAGCTGGACATCATCTTCCATTCGTCTTGTGGGTTAATGTGTCGTCAAAAGCACCAGAAGCTAGAATGATAATAAGTCTGGGAGGGAGAAGGTATAACGAGACCAAGGTTGTTGAGAGGAGAGTTTAAAATAGGAAATACATCCAGCGCTGGAGGCCAGATATGTTCTATTTTTTTTTTTTTAAACCAATCTACACAAAAACACATCTTGAATTTCGTATAGTTCTCCTCTGGAATATAAGTACCAATGTATGTTCTAAGAACATGGGCTTATAATAAGAAAATATCATCATTCAGAATGTTGGGAATATGTTAACACTTGACACAAAGGTGAGTTTGTTATTTAAGTCAGTTATGGGTATCTTAAGTCTTTGGGTTAGATAAAGCAGAGCATTAACCATACCTGCACAGCTCTACAAAATTGCAGATAACAAGGCATGATATCTGCAATGTATCATGCTCAAAGAGACTTATCTACGTTGTTGTGATTGTAGGAGGCACCGTATTATGTTTCTATTATCATTTTAAAAGTGCTGTATGTAAAGTATGACATCATAGATGGTGTAAAAGGGAATATTAATATTTGGAGTTAATATTAATAATTAATATTAATAAATAGACATAGATCATATTTTTGTTGACTCCACCTATTTCCTTTATTCTACCTGTTGCTCTACCTCTTTCCTGATCTGCGTGCGCTAAATTACTCTGGCGAGTCACGACCAAAAGACTATAAACTGTGCTTGAACAATAAAGTATTTATTAAAGAACTACAAGTCTACAGTCAATTATTTCTGCTATATCTATATATATATTTATATAAATGGTTATATAAATAAATATACATATAGACGCATACAGTAATACACTAGCAGCACTATATACACGAACACTATACAATCCCAACTACAATTCTACCCCAAAAGCTATCTAAATATACACTAACACACACGTAAGAGCAGCACCCTCCCAAACTTAACTATATGCTGTCCCTACAGGGTAGAAAGGGTTAAATACAATCAGGGGAAAATGCAGGAACCGGGTAATCCAGGGGTTAAAAGGATGGCAGGGGTTAAAGGGATATGGTGTTGGTGGTATAGGGTAATGCTGGGGTAGCTGTGGGATATTGTAGGGGTTAATGCAGGGGTTTAAGGTAGGAGTAAATCCAGGGCAAGGTAGGGGTATTGGTGGCAGTGGGAAAAGGTTAATGTAGGGGTAAATATTGCAAGGTTTAGTGGCAGGGGAAAACGGTTCAGGGATTGGTGGCAGTGGGAAAGGGTTCAGGGATTGGTGCCAGTGGGAAAGGGTTAATAATATTGCAGGGATTGGTGGCAGTGGGAAAGGGTTAATATTGCAGGGGTTAATGATACTCAACCAGATGCTCGTCTCTAGGGGTTGGTGCTCGTTCCAGGGGAGGATTCTTGCTTGTATGCTCGTCGTCCAGGGGATGGTTCCCGCTTCAGTTGGGCTGCTCGACTCAACTTATGTCCACTCTTCCATGTGTGAAGTTCTTCCTCTGTTTGTGGTGATAAGCCCAAGAGAGAGAGAGAGAGAGAGACGCTTTGTCCTGGCTTATGCTAATATAAGCCCATAGCAGCCCACCCCCCCCCCCCTCCTCAACCTAAGGTGCAGGGATATGACATCATCTTGTGCGTGTGACGGAATGCATGCACTCAGAATGTAAAAGATAACTGCCAATTGGGCCCCTGAGGCTCAGGATCTGTACAGACAAAGATACAAAGGAATTCCTGCCCAATGTGTAAATGAGAGCATCCCCCCAGATACACCATGGCACCACACATACACCCATGTCATAAACAATCCCTAAACAGAAGGTGAGGGAGAGCATAAAAACTAGGCTGGTATATATATATATATATATATATATATATATATATATATTTATATTTACCCAATATATGCATTTCCCTCTACAGATGGCAATGCCTACATCTTCGGAGAAACTTTACAAAGTGTATAAGAAAATTGCTTGCATAGCAATGACCTAATTTTGTGTTATTAAAGGGATCTGTCACCAAGTAACTCCCTATCCAACTGTTTGAATAGACACACAGCTGTGGTTCACCTGAATAAAGGGTTATTTTTAGAGTTGAGGGAACCCGAACTTTGTGAGTTCGGGTACCTGGACTTTTTCACAGAGGTTCGGGTTCGGTATTCGGGTGATTTTATTATTTTTATTACATGTTATAATGGAAAATAATATCATTCTTAAAACAGAATGCTAAATAAAATGTCTATTGAGGGGTTAAAAAAATAAAAAACTCACCTCATCCACTTGATCGCACAGCCGATATCTTCTTTTCTTTAGGACCTGCAATAGGACCTGCGGTGACAGCACCGCGCTCACCACGTGGTGAGCACAGTGAACGTCAACGTAGGTCCTGCTGAATAAAGATAGAAGGACCCGAACTTTGATCTGAAGTTCGGCCGAACCCGAACTTCCACGGGTTCGCTCAACCCTGGTTATTTTTCTTTTCTTGAGACGAGGCTCCACTTCTGAGTTATGATCATTTTTCTTAAAACGCAATTAAGGTCTTTGGTGCAATGAAGGTGTCTCCATTTCTCTTTTACCACCCAACCTCTGCTCCTTTCTGTGGTGATTTTTGAATTGACCCTGACCTTTCCCTGGACTGGCAATTATTCCTCTGACATTATCTCCTGGCACTGACCTTGTCTGGTAAACTTTATGTTTATATTATATTGTGTTGATTCTTACGTATATTTCTGGTTTGGACTCTGAACGGATTTTGACTTAGCTTTTGGATTATGATTCAGTCCTGGTTTTGCCTGTCTGCTTTTACTTCTTCTGTCTGACTACTCTTTTACCCCATTAGGTTTAGGCCCCTGCACTTAGTCAATTTAGGGACCATCGCCAAGTAGTGGGGCCACCATTTATGCAAGATCATACAATTAGGTAGGGATAGTGATGAGGGTGGAATCCAGGGCTGCACTGTCTTTACCTTAACTGACACCTAATTTGTGTATTTAGAAAGTGATCAGAACTCAGAAGCAGAGTTTTGGATTAAGAAAACAAAAACACTGTTTTAATCCGTGAAACACAGCTATGTGTCATTGCAAACAGTTGTATAGGGAGGTCACCGGTGACAGATTTCCTTTAAAGGGGTTATCTCATGACTGATGTAAAAAATGAAAATCAGACATCACATGGTGCATGACCTTCTCTTTCTAACAAAGCTAGAACCAGCCCTGTACCTCACATGGATCCAGAGATCTCCACATTCATTGCTCCGCTAGATTTATATCAAGCTGGCAGCTCAAGGGGAGTGTCTTTTCTGCTGCAGCTAAGGGGGCGTGTCCATGCTCTGCCTATCACAGCTAAGGGGGCGTGTCTCAGCTCTCCCTATCACAGCTCAGGGGGCGTGTCTCAGCTCTCCCTATCACAGCTCAGGGGGCGTGTCTCAGCTCTCCCTATCACAGCTAAGGCTACTTTCACACTGGCGTTTCTGGGTCCGCTTGTGAGATCCGTTCAGGGCTCTCACAAGCCGCCCAAAACTGATCAGTTTAGCCCCAATGCATTCTGAATGGATAAGGATCCGTTCCGAATGCATCAGTTTGCCTCCGTTCAGCCTCCATTCCGCTCTGGAGGCGGACAACAAAACGCTGCTTGCAGCCTTTTGGTGTCCGCCTGACGATGCGGAGCCAAACGGATCCGTCCTGACTTACAATGTAAGTCAATAGGGACGGATCCGTTTTCACTGACACAATATGGTGCAATTGAAAACGTATCCGCTTCCCATTGACTTTCAGTGTAAGTCAAAACGGATCCGTTTGCATTATGTTTTTTTTTGTTCATGGTAATGCAAACGGGTGCGTTCTGAACGGATACAAGCGTTTGCATTATAGATGCGGATCCGTCTGTGTAGATACAAGATGGATCCGCTCCTAACGCAGGTGTGAAAGTAGCCTTAGGAGGCAGTTGAAGGATGAAACTGAGCATGTGCGTCCATCTCAGTGAGCAGTAGTGATGAGCGGCAGGGGCAATATTCGAATTCGCGATATTTCGCGAATATTTGGGTGAATATTCGCCATATATTCGAGAATTTGCGAATTTGTGATCTCCAGGCATTATTTTTTTGATTGCGAAAATTCGCATAAAATTCGCATGAACAGGAAAAAAATAAAATTGAATCGAATATTCGCGATTACGAATATATTTTGCTCTAAATATTCGCAAATTCTTGAAATGCCGATATTCTCGATTAAAATTCGCAATTCGAATATTCGTGATCAACACTAGTGAACAGGCCAAAGTAATAAGAAAAAAAAACAGCAGGTGGCGCTATACAGATACTTTTTAGTGGCTATGCTACATTTTTAATTGCATGCAATTAAAAAAAAAAGTATTCAGATACAGCTGCTGGTTTAAAAAGTGTAAAATATGTATATATTTTTTTGTGGGACAACCCCTTTAAGAGCACTCAGTAATAAAAAACTTTTCAGTGCTCCAGTCTTTATATCACTCAAGAAGAATCTATGTCCAGTTGACTACTAGCTCCTAGTGCAATGACTTTGTGGTCCCCTGGTCAAACTTTTCATCCCCCCTTCACTGTCAGATCAGTCTGGCAAAAGTTTACTGTAAAACTTATTAAACAACCACAAGAGTTTAAAAAAATAAACAAAGCAAGTCTTAATTTCAATAATAAAAATCTCTACCTTTTTTTGTATTCAGCGCCTATGCAGATCTATGTGCCTCCTTAGGGCTCTTTCACACCTGCGTTCTTTTCTTCCGGCATAGAGTTCCGTCATCGGGGCTCTATGCCGGAAGAATCCTGATCAGGATTATCCTAATGCATTCTGAATGGAGAGAAATCAGTTCAGGATGCATCAGGATGTCTTCAGTTCCGGAACGGAACGTTTTTTGGCCGGAGAAAATACCGCAGCATGCTGGGCTTTTTGCTCCGGCCAAAAATCCTGAAGACCGCAAGGCCGGATCCGGAATTAATGCCCATTGAAAGGCATTGATCCGGATCCGGCCTTAAGCTAAACGTCGTTTCGGCGCATTGCCGCATCCGACGTTTAGCTTTTTCTGAATGGTTACCTTGGCTGCCGGGACGCTAAAGTCCTGGCAGCCATGGTAAAGTGTAGTGGGGAGCGGGGGAGCGGTATACTTACAGTCCGTGCGGCTCCCGGGGCGCTTCAGAGTGACGTCAGGGCGCCCCAAGCGCATGGATGACGTGATCGCATGGATCACGTGATCCATGCGCATGGGGCGCTCTGACGTCATTCTGGAGCGCCCGGGAGCCGCACGGACTGTAAGTATACCGCTCCCCGCTCCTACTATGGCACCCAGGACTTTAATAGCGTCCAGGGTGCCATAGTAACACTGAACGCATTTTGAAGACGGATCTGTCTTCAAGTGCTTTCAGTAAACTTGCGTTTTTCCGGATCCGGCGTGTAATTCCGGCAAGTGGAGTACACGCCGGATCCACACAACGCAAGTGTGAAAGAGGCCTTAGTGACACACTACAAAAAAAAAAAAACACCAAATGGTAATTGGAATAGGAACAACCAAGGCTGGGCCCACTTTCTCTCCAAGTATCCATTGAGGCTGGCTAGTCTTCCCTATATATATGCTGTTGGGTCCATAAAAGAGACCTATAAAGGGTTTAGGGTCAGAATATGAGGAGTCAGGAGGAAGAGGTGACCCACAGCAAAAACGTCCCTACCAAATATACAGGTTTCATCCCTTTAGTTCGGGAAAGTAAGACTCGGCACCAACTCTTTAACCTCACAAAAATCATAGTGCCCATATTTACTTCACTAGAGCTGATATACTGTAACAATATGGGTACTAGAGTATAACTGTAGGCTTCAAAGGAAAAATGACACTCATATTACAAATTTATATTATCTGTAATTGAGTACTTAACAATAAGAAGTCCCAGTGAGCTAAATGACAAGTCTAGCTCTGCTACATCTGCACATTTTGCAGCTATTTCGAGTAGCGGATTTGGACAGGTTTTGAATGTATTGGATTCATGTATCAAGGTTCTACTTTGAAGTAATGGTATGTTATTAATTAGCATACTATCATTATTATTACAGAGAGCTGCTCTTACATTGATAATTTCCCACAGGTATAATTATCAGTTAATGGCAAGATTGGAAAAAGGTCACATTCCCCCTTTTATGTGACAATTAAATTAATTTGTGTCAATTACAGCAAAGTCAAACACAGGTCACTAATTAGAATGGGGAAAATGGAACTTGTACTTAGAAAAAAAGCAACAGAAGTCCTGATGAAGGTTAGAGACTATCAGCGAAACATTGACACTTTAATTAAAATTTCTATACAAATTAGCATTTCTACTTTTTTATTAAAAGTGCAGCCCTATAGTATGAGGGGATAAGGATTCAGGTCCTTCGTTCATTACTTAGTGTGATAACTAAGTTAGAAATTACTTTAGAGAGGAGAGATAAAGTTAAAAGAGACACTTCTCGGAGAAGAAGTCAAATAACATTTAGAAACAGAATATTAAAAATACAAAGCTGGCAATAGTTATAAATACTGTTGAGCGAACCGAAGCACCTCAAGTGGAATTCGATTCAAAGCTTAGGCAAAATTTGATTCTCAACAAATCTGAATTTCCTCGAGCTTCGTTGTAACAAATTGCTTTTTTCCCAAAAAGTGTTACAATGTGAAAGTAAGAAGCCTAGGAATGCAAGATCACCCATAATGCTGTACAGACAATCAGAAGCTAGCCAGCCCCTGTAATGTCAAAGCCCTTTAAAAACCTCAGCCATTTTACTGTGAACTAAACATAAGGAAAGACGTGACAAGCGCTAAGGATAGTGTTGCTAAAAGCTTTTCATAGTGGAATATTGGATAGGGAGAGCACAGGGACAGTGTAGGGAGATTGTAGGGAGAGTTTTTAGACACTTTAGGGAGAGCATTGGAACTGTACTGCAGGTACAGTGCAGGGGCTGTAATCTGAAGCTGAAGGGATCCATAGGAGACAGTGCAGTTTGCATCAATACTTGTGTAGTGATAGATCTATCCAATTGAACATAGTCCTCCTTGTTTAATAGATAAGCAATTGTATTTGGCATTGATTCTCAATTTGCGATGAATAAGTTGTCCCGTGCAGATAGGACTTTTATTTTTTTGACAGAATGCTGGTTTCCGTTATTTTATTTTTTTTTGCTTTTTTGTTATTTAACTTTATTAGGACAAATTAAAACAGAATGCCTTTTAAATTGTTCCATTTGGCTTTCCGATATAGCAATTCCATTATTTTACATTTTAATCACATTTGAATGGAATGCTATAATAGAAAGGGAAATGCTAATGTGAATCCCTCCCTCCCCTCCCTTAGAGATGAGAGAATTGATTCTTCAGAATAAAAATATTACCCAAATTTTTGATTCTATAGAATAACAATTTCTTGTGAATTGAATCGGGAGAATTTTAATAGAGGGAGAGAGAACCAGAATATCAAGCAGGGTATTTGCAGGTATTTGAAGCCCCTTCAATTCTGGTCAAATTTATTTGGGTCCAAATCGAATTAATGCCCAATTTAGTTGAATCAGACACAAATGGAATATCCGGAAATTCGCCCATCATTAATACCCATGTGTCCAAACTTATGAATTTAGCAAAGTACTCCAATTCCTCAAGATACAAATGTAAGACATTGTCGTGACTTGCAAGGATGCTTCCCACATCACAACTTATAGTTGCCTATAGACATAGCATAAAAAAATCCCGACAGAGTATCATGATGACATTGTGTGTGTGTTTTTTCCCCAAAGCTGGTCATCTCAGGAAAAGTTGCACCAAGATGAAAGATAAGAAGGTATACATCTGTATGTACACTCACTTACCTATCTTGTATGTTGGATAGACTGGGTTAGAGGGGTCTACAATGATGAAGGACCCTTCTTGAGCCTCAGGTCTTCTATACGAAGATCTATACTACTTTTAGCCCTACAATTAAGTGTTTTGCTTATTTTTCCCTTAAAGGAATTGTTAAGTTTTTTATTTACCGTATTTTTCGCCCCATAAGATGCATTCTTTCCCCCAAAAGTGGGGGCAAAATGTCCCTGCGTCTTATAGGGTGAATACTTATGAGCGCTTCCATTATGGGGGTATGATTGGGGGTCTGATTGGGGCTGTCAGCTAAGGTCTGATTAACATTGGGGGTCTGATTGGTGGTCTGACCTGAGGTGTAGTGAAAAATATTTGTTTTATTGTCCCCCTTTAAAACCTAGGTGCGTCTAATGGGACAGTGCGTCTTATAGGGCGAAAAATATATTTTTATTTTTTTAACCCCAGCCAGCTGTACCTGCGAGAAAAGTCATGCACACCTGCCTCACACCACTCTACACTGTCTCCATAGATCCCTAGATCTTTTTTAATTTGCACACCAGGACTATGGGCAAATAAAAAACAAAAAAAAACAACCCTTTTAAGATAGAAAAGGAATGCTATTGAGTCTGTTTCATTTATGTATTTATTTATGTATTTATGTTAATTCTGTGAAGCTTGAAAATAGGATGTTAAATAGGATGTTAATTAACATAATCTAGGATAAAGTGTCATTAGCTGAATCCTATGGACAAGAAAAGCTGACATTGATGTGTGATGGACCAGCTAGTAGTTGACAGAGTTTTACTGGTAACCAAGTATAGATTAAGAAATACAGACATGTCCTTCCTCTTGGTTAAAAATATATTCAAGTGTGTGACATAAGGTGACAAGCTCTGCAAATAAAAAATAAAAAAATTAAAGCATAATTTTGTGATAGTCTGTCACAAGATGTCAATCCTACGCGTGTCTATTTGTGGTCACCTGGTGTTTGTCTTCTTTTAAGGCTTTGTTAACATGTTACAATACTGTATTGAACTTATTTCATGTGAACTTGAAGCCCTTAGCCAAATTTAAGCCAAGGAAAAGGATAGACATATCTGTATGGTACTATATAGATCAAAGTTTCTAGAAGGAGAAGGACAAAGTGCCCGTGACTAAAGCCCAAAATCAATAGTGACTACTACCACATAGAACAGCTTCATAAGGTCCCATTAGAAACAGCCAGAGAATAATGCACTATATATATTTAAAAAAAAGTTCGGGTTCAGGACCCGAACTTGACCCTGAACCCCATTGGAGTCAATGGGGACCCAAACTTTTGGGCACTAATGGCTCAAAAATAGTCCTGGAAATGGTTAGAGGGCTGCAAAAGGCATCAAAATGTGCTTAAGAGCATGACAACTGTTCTGCAAACAAATGTGGATAGGGAAATGACTTAACCCCTTACGGACACATGACGTACCGGTACGACATGTTTCCCGAATCCTTAAGGACACATGACGTACCGGTACGTCATGTGTTGTTCCGATCACCGCCGCCCGGCGGGCGGTGATCGAAACAAGGTGCCTGCTCAAATCATTGTAGTCGCTTGTAGTCGCGCATCTTTCGATCAGTAACAGATGTTTTCACAAAATTTTGTTCCCTGTCAGCAATGCAGAGCAGGGGTTCATTCACGGCAAAAGGGGGTTCATGTCACCCAACAATAGAACAGAGGATTTTGAGAGATTTAGGCCCCTGTCACCCATTCACAGCAGAGGTTCATTCACGGCAAAAGGGGGTTCATGTCACCCAGCAATAGAACAGAGGATTTTGAGAGATTTAGGCCCCTGTCAGCAATGCAGAGCAGGGGTTCATTCACGGCAAAAGGGGGTTCATGTCACCCAGCAATAATACAGAGGATTTTGAAAGATTTAGGCCCCTGTCAGCAATGCAGAGCAGGTGTTCATTCACGGCAAAAGGGGGTTCATGTCACCCATCAATAAAACTGACGATTTTGAGAGATTTAGGCCCCTGTCACCCAGGCACAGCAGGGGTTCATTCACGGCAAAAAGGGGATCATGTCACCCAGCAATAGAACAGAGGATTTTGAGAGATTTAGGCCCCTGTCAGCAATGCAGAGCAGGGGTTCATTCACGGCAAAATGGGGTTCATGTCACCCAGCAATAGAAAAGAGGATTTTGAGAGATTTAGGGCCCTGTCACCCAGGCACAGCAGGGGTTCATTCACAGCAAAAGGGGGTTCATGTCACCCAGCAATAGAACAGGGGATTTTGAGAGATTTAGGCCCCTGTCACCCAGGCACAGCAGGGGTTCATTCACAGCAAAAGGGGGTTCATGTCACCCAGCAATAGAACAGAGGATTTTGAGAGATTTATTCCCCTGTCACCCAGGCACAGCAGGGATTTGAATACTCCAAAAATGGTAAAATGTCAACCGACAATTGAAAATAAGAATTTTTTCAATTTGGGGCACTAAAATTGGCACTTTTTTAAATTAAAATGGCTCTACAATAGTTCTTGAAAAGGCTAGAGGGATGTAAACGGCAGTAAAATGTGCTTAAGAGCATTGCAACTGCTCTACAAACAAATGTGGATAGGGAAATAACTTAAAATGAAATAAAATAACAAAAAATTACAAATTATTAACCTGCAACTCAGAGAAGGAGGTGGATATGGAGTCGGAGGTTGAAGAGGTGGTGAATGTGGTGTTGTAGGTGGAGGCAGCAATGGAGGAGGTTGCCAACAATGTTTTTTTTATTTTTTATTGTGGTAGGTAGCCCCCAAAATATTATGACAAATAAAAAAAAAGAAAACAAAGAATCATTGCACTTGACTTGAGTACAAGAATGTATGTTTTATGGTGGTATAAATGTCTATTCTGCACAAGGTACAGACAAGTCTTGTGGGATCCAAGCCTGGTTCATTTTAATGAACGTGAGCTTGTCCACGTTGGCTGTGGACAGGCGGCTGCGTCTGTCTGTAATGACGCCTCCTGCCGTGCTAAATACACGTTCAGAGAGTACACTGGCTGCAGGGCAGGCCAGCACCTCCAAGGCATACAGGGCAAGCTCTGGCCATGTGGACAATTTGGAGACCCAGAAGTTGAATGGGGCAGAACCATCAGTCAGTACGTGTAGGCGTGTGCACAGGTACTGTTCCACCATGTTGTTTAAATGCTGCCTCAGCAGTTGGGGCCGGTTGTTGCGGCGAGGTGACAAAGCTTTTCCACATGTCGGCCATGCTAACCCTGCCTTCTGAGGTGCTGGCGCTGACACAGCTGCGTTGGCGACCTCTTCCTCCTCCCCTGCCTTCGCCTTGTGCTTCCACTTGTCCCCCGGCGTCAGTCGGTAATGCTCTCTGGAGCGCGTCTACCAGTGTGCGCCTGTAGTCGCGCATCTTCCGATCACGCTCCAGTGAGGTAATTAAGGACGGCACATTGTCTTTGTAACAGGGATCCAGCAGGTTGGACACCCAGTAGTCAGCACATGTTAAAATGTGGGCCACTCTGCAGTCGTTGTGCAGGCACTGCAGCATGTAGTCGCTCATGTGTGCCAGGCTGCCCAGAGGTAAGGACAAGCTGTCCTCTGTGGGAGGCGTATCGTCTGCGTCCTCCGTATCCCCCCAGCCACGCACCAGTGATGGGCCCGAGCTGCGTTGGATGCCACCCCGCTGTGAACATGCTTCATCCCCATCCTCCTCCTCCTCATCCTCCTCGTCCTCCAGTAGTGGGCCCTGGCTGGCCAAATTTGTACCTGGCCTCTGCTGTTGCAAGAATCCTCTTTCTGAGCCACTTCTAAAAGACTGGCCTGAAAGTGTTAGAGATGACCCCTCTTCGCCCTCCTCGTCCTGGGTCACATCCTCTTCCATCATCGCCCTAAGTGTTTTCTCAAGGAGACATAGAAGTGGTATTGTAACGCTGATAACGGCATCATCGCCACTGGCCATGTTGGTGGAGTACTTGAAACAGCGCAACAGGGCACACAGGTCTCGCATGGAGGCCCAGTCATTGGTGGTGAAGTGGTGCTGTTCCGCAGTGCGACCCACCCGTGCGTGCTGCAGCTGAAACTCCACTATGGCCTGCTGCTGCTCGCACAGTCTCTCCAGCATGTGCAAGGTGGAGTTACACCTGGTGGGCACGTCGCATATGAGGCGATGAGCGGGAAGGCCGAAGTTACACTGTAGAGCAGACAGCCGAGCGGCGGCAGGATGAGAACGCCGGAAGTGCGCACAGACGTCCCGCGTTATGCAGCAGCTCAGACATGTCGGGGTAGTTATGAATGAATTTCTGCACCACCAAATTCAGCACATGCGCCAGGCAAGGGATGTGCGTCAAACCGGCTAGTCCCAGAGCTGCAACGAGATTTCGCCCATTATCGCACACCACTAGGCCGGGCTTGAGGCCCACTGGCAGCAACCACTCGTCGGTCTGTTGTTCTATACCCCGCCACAACTCCTGCACGGTGTGGGGCCTGTCCCCCAAACACATCAGTTTCAGAATTTCCTGCTGACGTTTAACCCTGGCTGTGCTGAAGTTGGTGGTGGAGGTCTGTCGCTGACCGGATGAGGAGGTGGTAGAAGAGGAGGAGGAAGCCGAATAGGAAGAGGAGGCAACAGGAGGCAAAGAATGATGTCCTGCGATCCTTGGCGGCGGAAGGACGTGCGCCAAACAGCTCTCCGCCTGGGGCCCAGCCACCACTACATTTACCCAGTGTGCAGTTAGGGAGATATAGCGTCCTTGGCCATGCTTACTGGTCCACGTATCTGTGGTTAGGTGGACCTTGCCACAGATGGCGTTGCGCAGTGCACACTTGATTTTATCCGATACTTGGTTGTCCAGGGAGGGCACGGTTCTCCTGGAGAAGTAGTGGCGGCTGGGAACAACGTATGGTGGGACAACAAGCGATATGAGCTGATTGAAGCTGTCCATCTCCACCAGCCTGAATGACAGCATTTCAAAGGACAGCAGTTTAGAAATGCTGGCATTCAGGGCCAGGGATCGAGGGTGGCTAGGTGGGAATTTACGCTTTCTCTCAAAGTTTTGTGAGATGGAGTGCTGAATGCTTCCGTGTGACATGGTGGAGATGCTTGGTGACGGAGGTGTTGTTGTTGGCACATCCTTTGTTTGCTGGGCGGCAGGTGTCAACGTTCCTCCAGAGGCGGAGGAAGAGGCCGAAGCAGCAGCAGAAGAGGGAGCAGGAGGGGCCTGAGCCCTTTCTTGGTTTTGAAGGTGCTTCTGGCTCTGATAGCACAGCGTGCAAACCACTCGGGTCTTGTCGTCAGCACATTGTGTGAAGAAGTGCCATGCCAGGGAACTCCTTGAAGCTGCCTTTGGTGTGCTCGGTGCCTGGTGACGGTGGCCAGCAGCATGCAAACTTTTTTGGTGACTGCTGCTCTGCTTTTGCACCCTGCTCCCGCTTTTGCTACGCTGTTGGCTCGGTCTCACCACTGCCTCTTCCTCCGAACTCTGAAAGTCAGTGGCACGACCTCTGATGGGCATGGGTTTCAGGCGCCCCCTGTGCGCTTTCTGCAGAAGACTGGGTGGGAGATAATGTGAACGTGCTGGAACCACTGTCGGCCACCCAATTGACTAGCGCCTGTACATGCTCAGGCCTTACCATCCTTAGAACGGCATTAGGCCCGACCAAATATCGCTGAAGATTCTGGCAGCTACTGGGACCTGAGGTAGTAGGTTCAGTAGGACGTGTAGCTGTGGCAGAACGGCCACGTCCTCTCCCTGCACCAGAGGCTCCACCAACATCACCACCACGACCATGACCGCGTCCCTTATTAGATGTTTGCCTCATAGTTAGCGTTCACAAAGCAAAGTAAAAAGTGGTTAAGTATATTAAAAATAATTAACCGCAAATATAAACCCTGATGTAGGGTATTGCACTCAATTATTTTTTTTAACTCTATATGACAGCGGTATTTGTGGCCTAAATGTGACACTCACTTATGCACGTCTTATCCCAGATGTGCAGTATATCAGAGGCTTTTTTCACCCCAGTAACCAAAAAGCCGTATTTATGGCCTAACTGTGACAGTCACTTATGCATCATTGGGATATTTTGCAAACGGATGTGAAGCTAAGTCAATGCATTTCGAATAGACCATTATTGACTGCGAGACGCTCCAAGAATCTTAAAGATTTGTTGGTGCGTAGTCACTACATCCCTGAGACTAAACTGGGACAGTCCATCGTTTTAAAAGGATCATACCCTTGTGGGGGGTGTAAGGCATGTGCTAATCTAGATAGATCAACCCACTTCACCAATTCAGACCACACTCAAACGTATGAAATTCGCGAGTACATCTCCTGTATGACCACTGGGATTATTTACTATGCAGTCTGTCCCTGCAATAAAATATATATTGGTCTAACAACAAGGGAATTCCGGAAAAGAATAAGGGAACATGTGAGGGATATTGAAAAGGCAGAAGACATCTTAAATTTGAGTGATCTAAAAACCCTCCCAAAGCATTTTAAAATATTCCATCAGAGCAATCCTAGGGGTTTGCGATTCATAGGCATAGATAAAGTGCATTTGGGGATCAGGGGGGGCAATTACAGCAAAATTTTGGCCCAGATTGAGACTAGGTGGATATTTAGGCTCAAAACCCTGACCCCCAAAGGATTAAATGAGAGCTTTGGCTTTGGTTCCTTTCTCTAAATAGTGGCATTATTTTAGGGGTAATGGGAGATTTTGCCCATTTTTTATTATGGGGTCATAGTTGATGCATATACATGTATAATAATGTGTTTTTTCTACTCTTTAGTCTGCCGATCTATCCTGAATGTCCGTCTTTTTGTGAAATCCCGATGTTATGAATTTTGTCTTCATTGAATGGATCAGTCCGTGCTTTCGTATGTGGTGGTCCCTGATAATTGTGATGTGCCCAATATGGGGCTTTGTGCCGTAATGCCATGTATTACTTTAATGGTATCACAGCACTATTGCACTTTGCACTTTAATCATTGTATATTCACTTATGTAGATGTATTTATAGAGGGTATGTTATCTTCTATGATCTTGTCACATTTGAACTAATCACCACGGTTATTCATTTTTCGTTTTTAATGTAATCATGTCTAATGAATTATTGATTGTATGATGTATTGTGTCATGATCACTGTACTGTTTGTACACTTATGAGAATAACACTAACGTTTTAATTAGAATGCTCACTTAATCATGTGTAAATCATGGGACCTCCACGTATCTATGTATAAAATGCTACATTCATGTATACATTAAGACTAGATCTATACTTATTTTTGATAGAGTCCTATCCATCCCTTACACTCCGTGCCATCCGTGCGCATGACCGTTCGGTCCGGGCGTCTCCTTCCGCCCTCTCTCTCTTGTGCAGGGCAGTGGTGGCGATGGCGATCGGCATCATTGGATGTGCGACCGCCCTCTCCCCCACTGGCCTCAGAGGAAGGGCGGAAGTAACATGACGTGGCGGACGCTGATTGGTCATGCGCCGCCGTGATGACATGGAATTTCACAGAGAATCACATGACGCCAGGATAGACACAGGATTGGCCGACGGCGCCTTATTAGTTTTCTCTCCCTCCCTGGTCTTTAACTCCTCCTGAGGAAGCAAACTATACGCGAAACGCGCGTTGAGGAGCGCCATTGCCCTGGTACCTGTCCCAGCTCTGTTGGTATGTAGCCCTATTCACTTGCATTACCTAGTACTTTTTGGACTTTGCGTCTGTAACTTTGGTATTTATGCACTCCGGTCCTTTGAGGCAAGCACACCCTTGCTATAGATTCTCCATTTACCTGGCACTATATCCATGGGGATAATTGGCCATTCAGATATTATACATATGGAGATTCTATCACATCCATCCATTGGATGGGGCAGGTAGCAGTGTGATGCAGGATTGTGGTTGTCCCTGCTTATTTATTGTCATATATAATGTATCATGTATGTCTTTTAAGGATATTGTAATAAAATTGATTTGCATTTTCTCATACCGGTGTGTTATGCACTCTTTTTTCTTTATTGTGTTATTTAGTCACTTATGCATGTCTAATCCCAGATGTGCAGTATATTAGAGGGTTTTTTCACCCTAACCAAAAAGCTGTATTTCTGTCCTAAATGTGACAGTCACTTATGCACGTGTAATCCCAGATGTGCAGTATATTAGAGGGTTTTTTCACCCCAGTAACAAAAAAAGCCATATTTCTGGCCTAAATGTGACAGTCACTTATGCTTGTCTAATACGAGATGTGCAATATATTAGAGGCTTTTTTCACCCCAGTAACCAAAAAGCCGTATTTCTGGCCTAAATGTGACAGTCACTTATGCTTGTCTAATCCCAGATGTGCAGTATATTAGAGGGTTTTTTCACCCTAACCAAAAAGCCGTATTTATGGCCTAAATGTGACAGTCACTTATGCTTGTCTAATATCAGATGTGCAGTATATTAGAGGGTTTTTTCACCCTAACCAAAAAGCTGTATTTCTGTCCTAAATGTGACAGTCACTTATGCATGTGTAATCCCAGATGTGCAGTATATTAGAGGGTTTTTTCACCCTAACCAAATAGCTGTATTTCTGTCCTAAATGTGACAGTCACTTATGCACGTGTAATCACAGATGTGCAGTATATTAGAGGGTTTTTTCACCCCAGTAACCAAAAAGCTGTATTTCTGTCTTAAATGTGACAGTCACTTATGCTTGTCTAATCCCAGATGTGCAGTTTATTAGAGGGTTTTTTCACCCCAGTATGCCAAAGCTGTATTTCTGGACTTGCAGATAGCCTATGCTGGTGCACTATCGTTGCATAAAATGGCTGCCGATCATGTATTGATATTGACTAACTGAAGAAAAAAAGTTCGTTTTCAGCAGTAGTTGGCTCAGGGCAGGCTTAAAAAAATTGTGCACTGCACCCACAAAACACTTTTTCTGTAGATCGCTGAGTACATAAACCAGTTCTTGATAAGATTTCTCCCTGATCTCTCCCTCACAGCAGCTGCCACCTCTCCCTACACTAATCCGAGCAGAGCTACGGGCGGCGCTACGTGACTCCAGCTTAAATAGAGGCTGGGTCACATGCTGCAGTTGGCCAATCACAGCCATGCCAATAGTAGGCATGGCTGTGATGGCCTTTTGGGGCAGGTAGTATGACGCTTGTTGATTGGCTGCTTTGCAGCCTTTCAAAAAGCGCCATAAAAATTGCCGAACACCGAACCCGAACTTTTTCGTAAATGTTCGGGTCCGGGTGCCGAGAGCCCTAAAGTTCAGTACGAACCCGAACTTTACAGTTCGGGTTCGCTCAACTCTAATTATAAACCAATATGCAACCCCGGCAGTGCTTGGAGTTCAGGACGGGAGCTGTCTTATACTCACGCTCTGAGTCCGGATTATACAACATGCTCGTCTGAAAGCGACCTATAACTGCCGGGAGGGGGGGTTTGCTCTCTCTCCCTATCACAGCTCCGGAAGCATGTCCTGTCTCCTGCAGATCTCTCCCTATCACAGCTTAGAGAGTGTGTTCTCTCTGCTGTAGCGCTCTCCCTGAAACTGTCACAGCCTCTAACAGTAGATACAGCTAGTGGCAGTTGAACTGAGCATGTGCAACCATCTCATCAATGTTACTGAGGTGGACACAGAAATAAAGAAAAGAACAAACAGCAAGTGGCGCTATACAGATACATTTTACTGAATAATAATATACTATAATTTACTATAATAAATGTTTACCTACTTTCCATTACAAAAGTCTTCAGATCCAGGTGCAGGATAAAATTAAGGATTTTATTTTTTCTTGGGACAAACCCTTTAAGAAAGCTTCAGACTGCACTTTGGGAAATGTACTTTATTCTCCATTCTTACAGTGGACCAAGTATTACTCCTCAGGGTTTTTCTGGAGAAAATCTATATAGACTGATCGATAAGTAACTAAATACAGCAAAGTTCCCAGATGGCACTAAAACCACATGTTCCAGTAGCTGCCAGTATTGGCCAGGGAAAGCTACTGGATAAGGCTTAGCTGAGAAATACGTAGAGAGGTAATGCACTGTAGTATATAGCGGAATAAGAATGTCCATATGGTATTTGAAAGGGGGGTCGACTGAGAGTCACCATTCAAGTTATGCTAAAATATCATCAAAAGAAGGCAAATTATTGAGAATTGTTATTTTTTAATTTTTAATTTTTTATAAATTATATACAGTCAGGTCTATAAATATTGGGACATCAACACAATTCTAACATTTTTGGCTCTATACACCACCATAACGGATTTGAAATGAAACGAACAAGATGTGCTTTAACTGCAGACTGTCAGCTTTATTTTGAGAGTATTTACATCCAAATTAGGGGAACAATGTAGGAATTACAACAGTTTGCATATGTGCCTCCCACTTGTTAAGGGACCAAAAGTAATGGGACAGAATAATAATCATAAATCAAACTTTCACTTTTTAATACTTAGTTGCAAATCCTTTGCAGTCAATTACAGCCTGAAGTCTGGAACGCATAGACATCACCAGACGCTGGGTTCCATCCTTGGTGATGCTCTGCCAGGCCTCTACTGCAACTGTCTTCAGTTCCTGATTGTTCTTGGGGCATTTTCCCTTCAGTTTTGTCTTCAGCAAGTGAAATGCATGCTCAATCGGATTCAGGTCAGGTGATTGACTCGGCCATTGCAGAACATTCCACTTCTTTCCCTTAAAAAACTCTTTGTTGCTTTTGCAGTATGCTTTGGGTCATTGTCTATCTGCACTGTGAAGCGCCGTCCAATGACTTCAGAAGCATTTGGCTGAATATGAGCAGATAATATTGAACGAAACACTTCAGAATTCATCCTGCTGCTTTTGTCAGCAGTCACATCATTAATAAATACAAGAGAACCAGTTCCATTGGCAGCCATACATGCCCACGCCATGACACTACCACCACCATGCTTCACTGATGAGGTGGTATGCTTAGGATCATGAGCAGTTCCTTTCCTTCTCCATACTCTTCTCTTCCCATCACTCTGGTAAAAGTTGATCTTGGTCTCATCTGTCCATAGGATGTTGTTCCAGAACTGTGAAGGCTTTTTTAGATGTCGTTTGGCAAACTCTAATCTGGCCTTCCTGTTTTTGAGGCTCACCAATGGTTTACATCTTGTGGTGAACCCTCTGTATTCACTCTGGTGAAGTCTTCTCTTGATTGTTGACTTTGACACACATACACCTACCTCCTGGAGAGTGTTCTTGATCTGGCCAACTGTTGTGAAGGGCGGTTTCTTCACCAGGGAAAGAATTCTTCGGTCATCCACCACAGTTGTTTTCTGTGGTCTTCCGGGTCTTTTGTTGTTGCTGAGCTCACCGGTGCGTTCCTTCTTTGTAAGAATGTTCCAAACAGTTGTTTTGGCCAGGCCTAATGTTTTTGCTATCTCTCTGATGGGTTTGTTGTGTTTTTTCAGCCTAATGATGGCTTGCTTTACTGATAGTGACAGCTCTTTGGATCTCATTTTGATAGTTGACAGCAACAGATTGCAAATGCAAATAACAGACTGGAAATGAACTCTAGACCTTTTATCTGCTCATTGTAATTGGGTTAATGAGGGAATAACACACACCTGGCCATGGAACAGCTGAGAAGCCAAATGTCCCATTACTTTTGGTCCCTTAACAAGTGGGAGGCACATATGCAAACTGTTGTAATTCCTACACCGTTCACCTGATTTGGATGTAAATATCCTCAAATTAAAGCTGACAGTCTGCAGGTAAAGCACATCATGTTTGTTTGTTGGTGTATAGAGCCAAAAATGTTCAAATTGTGTCGATGTCCCAATATTTATGGACCTGACTGTATATATATATATATATATATTCCAATGATGGTATATATTTCCATGTAATCCATTTTGAGCAGTTTTGCAGGCAGTCTCTTAATTCATAATTAGATTACTAGCTGTACCGTTGCTCCATTGTGTCTTTAATGTGCAGCGTATAGCAGAAATAAATAATTATTCTTCTCTTGTGATATATGAAACTAGGATCAGCGAGTGGGATGTAAGCAATTAATGCATGAGTCATAGACTTATGCTTACAATTCAGTATGATAAAACAGAGCACATTTAAGGAAAGCAGGAGGGATCCTCACATCATGATGGGATCAGAAGGGAAAATGTTTCTTCATTCCCCAGTAAAACATTCTTGTAAAAAAAACGGATCTTCCGTTGTCAGATCACAGCAAGATCAGATGACTCTGTTGATTCTGTACAAGACAGTGACCTTTCTACGCATAGATAATGTCAGGATGTGGGTGGAGATAATTCATCCTGTAGCCCAGTGGTTTCAAACAAGAGACCCCCTCAGTATACAGAGGACCATGGGAGCCTATGGCTACTGTCCCCACCATTCAACCTCATAGGTGACAGGTTACTATGCCTGAAGCCTATGAGGCAGTAGAATGTAGCAGGAGGTTGCCGTGATTTAATTGTGAATGTCTGTAGCGGTATGTGGCAACTCAGGCCACAGGTCTACGGCCTATATCACAGATGGAGGTGGAGAACAGGGGTCAGATGAGAATTTGTAATTTTTTTTAAATATATATTGGCACTACTGGGGGCACTAAAGAGGGGGCATTAACATGGGCCATAACACTATAGGGGCATTATAATACAGGGGACACTACAAAGAGGACATTAATGCATGCCAGAGCACTACAAGAAGAGAATAGCTGCTTGGCACAAAATAACTGGCTTTGACCTTGTCAGGTATTGGTTGGTTCTTCTTTATTGTATAAAATACAGTGTAGCTAAAACAACGCATTTCGGGGATACTCTGTGGCCCTTCATCAGGTCAGGGCTAGTCCTAACCTGATGAAGGGGACCAGAGAATCCCTGAAATGCATTGTTTTGGCTACGCTGTATTTTATACAATGCTAACCCCAACCTGATGAAGGGGACCAGAGTATCCCTGAAACGCGTAGTTTTGGCTACACTGTGCTTTATACAATGATAACCCCAACCTGATGAAGGGGACAAGAGTATCCCTGAAACGCGTAGTTTTGGCTACACTGTGTTTTATACAATAAAGAACCCAACACCTGACCCGGTCGAAACCAGTTCTTTTGCGCCAAGCAGCTATTCTCTTCTACCTTCTACTATCCTTTGGAGGATCTGGCCTCTGTACTAAAGGGACTCCACCTGCGGCAGCACTCCTGGCGACTGGATACATACCTTCTCAAAGTCTACAATAGAGTTGTGCCTATTCATAGCACAACTCTTAAAGGTGAGCCTCCACTGTGAAGATATTCTCTAGCTTGGTCAATACTCTGATCGTACTACCCTATTTTGCGCTGTGTTTTCAAATTTTTTTAGTACATCAAGCGCCATATTTTCTAGAGCACTACAAGAGGCATTATAAATTTACAAAGGTGGTATTAATATAGACGAGAGTGCTACATGGGAGCATTATAATACAAAGGGCACTACAACAGGGGCATGGCATTAATACAGGCTGGAGCACTGCATGCTGGACATTATAATACAGGGGACACTACTTGGCAGATGTTGGCTCCCACTCAGGATTTAAGTGGGCATCATAATCACGGGGTGCCAGCTGTATTACACGGCAGACACCCCAAGACAGAGTCTGTGTTCATTAACGTTCAACATTTCAGATGCCATGGTCAATTGCAACCATGGCATCGGAGCGGTCCCAGAAGCTCGGCTCTTCCAGCACTGATGGCTCCTTCGTTCCAAGATCTGCCTTTCAGTTGCTATGTGAAATGACCGGCGTCATGCAAAGGGAGGGAAATGGGAAGGCCCTGTCCAAGGGAGAGGGAAAGGTGGTGACCCCTGACTCACCTTGCGGCTGGCACCTGACTGCCCTGACGTCCCTAGACGGGTTCCTCACCCGTACGCCGATCACGTGCCTAAACCCTGGCTTTCCCTAAGATGAGCCCAATGTAGTGAACGGGGCGGTGGGATCACTAGTCCGCACCACTGACACTAAGAGGAAAACACCAAGGAGAGGACAGACAATACAGACAAACATATAATCCCAGGTGGGCGACAACAGCAGACCACCAAGGTCCAACAGGGATCTGGAGGGTAACGTTCTGGAACAACAACCAGGGAACACAGCTACAAAGCTCCAGTGGGTCAGTATAGAAGTCCAGGCAGGAAGCTCTATATCTGGCAACCAGAGAAGTGGGAGAGGGGAATATAAGGAGGTTGGGAGTGCTGGACAAGAAACAGCTGAGGAGAAGGAGCTACGGATCCCTGAGTGAACCAAAAAGGGTTGCAAGGCAAACCCAGAAAGCTACCAAAAAGAAACAGCACTATCTTTCTACATAGAGCGCGCAGCCACCCGCTGCGACTTCCTGACCCCGGGTATAACGGAGTCAGGCGTGGCTCTTGACACCCTCGTGACACTATGATAGCCTTTGGCCTCCTGAAGGCTCCGAGACCTGACATAGTGAAAAGCCACAAACCCTACCTGTGGCAGATAGGAACATAGTGATTCTCCCATAGACTATAATGGTAAATCATTATGGGAGATGTGATCAGATGATCGCATGTTAAAATTCCCATGGGGGACAAAAAATAAATGTAAAAAAGGGGGGGCGTTTAAAAAAAAAATACTTTGCAATTCAAATCATCCCTCTTCTCATATTAAAAATTAAAATAAACAATAAAAAATTATGCATTCATTATATTAAAATATAAAAGTATTTATCCCCTTCAGTGAAAAAATCTAATAAAAAGTCATATCAAAATGCTATCAATAAAAACTACAGATGACTCGGGGTCAAAATATGGTGATGCAAAGAAAAAAAATTCAAAGTTTTTTATTTTTTAAGTGTTGAAAAACTATAAATATGTGGTATCGCTGTGATCATGTTGAATGAATGAAGATAACAGGTCAGTTTTACCAGCTAAGGAACGAAACCCATAAAACTGTGGTTGAATTGCATTCTTTTTCCAGTTACACCCCATTAGGAAATTTATGGCTTCCCAGTACATCGTATGGAATATTAAATAGTGTCATTAAAAAGTACAACTTGTCCTGCAAAAAACAAGCACTCATATGGCTATGTGAAAGGAAAAAGTTATGGCTCCAGGAAGGCAAAGAGTAAATAAATGAAAACGCAAAAAAGGGCAAATCGATGCGCCAGGAAGTGGTTAAGATGAAGTCACACTTCCTTCACCAGTCAATTGCAGTCTGCAAAAAGAATAACATTTCACTGTAGTCAATTTAAAATGTATTTAAGGATCTCCCATACATGCAAGGGTGCACCACCAATGAGGTCAGGTGAGGCGATCGCCTCAGGCAGCACCGGGTAGGGGCAAGAAGGGGGCAGCCGAAGGGCCACGGGCTTAAGGGAAGGGGTTAGGTTAAGAAATTGGCATTGACATTGGGGACATTTCAGTTTTCACCTCAGGCAGCAGAAAGGCTAGGCGCACCCCTGCATACATGTAAAAAGTTCAATCACTGACCATAATATGAAGACACTCTCCTTAAGGGTCCATTCACACGTCCGTATGTGTTTTGCGGATCCGCAAATTGCGGATGCGGACAGCACATTCCGGCCCCATTGAAAATGAATGTGTCCGCACGGAACGGATGCGGACCTATTTGGACCCTTACTCCAATAGACTAAGGTCTAAACTGCACAAAATATTTATAATTGCAAAGTGTGACTATTAAAACTTCTCCGCACTTCATCGGGTTATATATTGTCTATGGAACATCACTGTCCTACACCTTTGACCAATCAGTACGTCACAAATCTAAGAACCTACCTAGGGAGAATGGTGCTACCACAGTGCCCTTCTAGTTATCATGGAAGCTGCATATGGTACGTCTCATCATATCCCCTGAGAAGAAACTGTTCCATTAAAACGTGAACCCAGTAGCACCTCGACCAAGAGTGCCGGAGAGGCAGTGTGGCTTTTATCACTTCTTATGCTCTAGGTTTAAATTTAGACAAAGTCATATGCTATTCAGGAAGAAAAAATAAGTCACTGTGGAACTGATTTAAAGAACAAAATTTAAAAAAATAACAACATAAAATGAGCAACGTGGGCGGTGGCATAACTCGTCCAAAAACACATTTTATGGTCTTCAATAGATAAAAATAATTATACAAATGTTAAAATCTTTATATTTGGGAAATGGGATTTTTGAATCCTAAAAAAGATACAATTTGTTAAAAAAAATAAATGTAATTAAATTTAATTTAAAGAAAATGTGGGTTGCTTCTTAAAGGGGATATTGAATGACATCATGAATATCAGACATCATATAGTATAAGATTGTCTCTTTCCAACAAAGCTAGAACCAGCCCTGTACCTCACATGGGTCCAAGATCTCCACATTTATTGCTCCAATTGCTTTGCTAGATTCATTTGAAGCTCAGGGAGTGTGTTCTTCTCAGGGGTTTGTCCTTTCTGCTGTTGCTTTCTCCCTATCACAGCTCAGGGACGTGTCTATTCTGCTTCAGGTCTCTCCCTATCACAGCTCAAGGTAAGTGTATCCTTTCTCCTTCAGCACTCTCCCATTCACAGCTCAGGAGGTGCGTCTATCCCGCAGCAGTTTTCTCTCTATATCTGTCACAGCTTAAAACAGTAAATACGGCTGATGGCAGTTGACAGATGGAACTGAGCATGTGCGACCTCCTAAGCAATGTTAGGTGGACAGAAAAATAAATAAAAGGACAAACAGCAGGTGGCGCTATACAGATACATTTTATTGAATAGCTCGCTGGCTGTACTAAACAGTATACAATTAAAAAATAAGTAATTTTTCCCTTTCTAATCTTCCATTGCTCTCATTCCAATGCTTCCCAGAAAATAAGCACTTAGCCAGTCACTGGTTGAAGCCAAGACCTGTTTTAGCCAGAGAGGGACCAGGAAGTAAAGGATGACCGTGGGCAGGAAGTGCTGGAACGGGAACATTTTTCTTGTATAAATCTTTTTTTTAAACATTAAAGTATAAACACTTGACTACACTTGTACATTACAGCATATAAATCATCCAGCATGTGGACATAAGCGCAAAGCATGACATATGCAATCAAGAGCTAGAGAGGAGTATTTAAATAAAATACAGTAACAAAACAGAGGATTTTGAGAGATTTAGGTCCCTGTCACCCAGGCACAGCAGGGGTTCATTCACGGCAAAAGGGGGTTCATGTCACCCAGCAATAGAACAGAGGATTTTGAGAGATTTAGGCCCATGTCACCCAGGCACAGCGGGGGTTCATTCACGGCAAAAGGGGGTTCATGTCACCCAGCAATAGAACAGAGGATTTTGAGAGATTTAGGCCTCTGTCACCCAGGCACAGCAGG